>NW_024370816.1:1751056-2278556 GCF_014805655.1 Passer montanus
TTTCAACTGAATAAGAATTCTGGGAGCATCATCAGGATTATCATGATTTTCTAAAGTTATACAATACTTTTTGGTGGGGGAGAGGAGAGGGGAAGGCACATGGTGAAACAGTGCTCAGGCTTGCTGGGTGTAGATGTTTCTTGAGGACCTGCCAGCAGGTTTTTGTAAGTGCTCTTGTGTAACACTGCTGGACAAAACCACTTGTAGGTGGACAAGTCCCAGTTATTTTAAAACTTAAAGTATTGCCAGCTCTTTTCTGCATGTCTTTGGAAAGGCTCATAAATTTATCTCTTACTCTGGTTTATTCAGTGCAAGGATTTTCCTATAACTTTTTGTTTGCTAGCTCAGCTTCACACCCATGTGGCTGTGCTTAGCAGCCAAGCTGTGCAGTGTGCAGGTATTTTATAAATTGACCAATAATGCAAAAGCAATAATAAAAAATGAGTGAAAGAATGAGCTTGGGAAAGCTTTTTTCCTGGAAATATGAATTCAAATGTGAGGTTGGTATAGAAACACGTCACAGCTTTTGTACTTTTCTCTGCTGGCAGCTACATGTTTGGGGATCAGCTTGCACACATGCAGGCTGTACAGCTGTGGGGAGCCTGACTGCAGCCTTGGTTGAGTTTACTCGGGAGGCACGTGGCATTTCAGAGGATGGTAGGAGATGAAAAATTGTCCTGCCTCTGTAAGCACCATATGACTTCTGCTGTCTTATCTGTATTGGTAAAGCCTTTGTGAGGTAAAACAACTCAAGTTACAGTCTGAAGGGGAATCCAGTAAACTAGTGAAAGCTTGTATGTCCTTCCTTTCAAGCACCTATAGGACACTGACAATTTTTTTTCCTGAAATAAATCACTAAACCCGTTTTACACCATTATGTGTATTCTGAGGCATATGTATTGAAAAGAGAATTTTAAAAGGAAAATCAATGTAAGCTTTGGTGTTAAATTTAAATACTTGCTTTCATTCCAACCTCTTCTAATTGCTATTACCTGATAATTTTGGTTTTTATTTATATGTGCTGATGTGTTCAAAAGTAGATGCTTATGCTGCCACCTGCATACAATAATCAGCTTGTGCAACCTCAGGGATGAACTCAGCTGGTGGCATAAGCAGAAGTGCTTCAACCAGGACGTGTGCTGATACATAATCTCCTATCCTTGATAAAAGTAGATCTGAGGCATCATAGGCATGGAGAGACATACAAAGCATGGCTGAAACTTGATGGGAAATCACCCCTGCTTGGGAGAATCAGAAAGTTAGGCCAAGAGTGAGGTGGGAAATAGAGTCAAATGCTTTGAATTTCTAATGCAGCAAAGAGCAGCACGGGCTGCCTGACACCAGTTCAGTGCCACTTAGGTCTTCTGCTGCCTCCTTGTGCTGGGCTGGGTGCTGGCCTAGATCTCTTGCACGTTACAGTCACCTGGCAGAAAAAAGGGGAGGTTTTCCTGTAGCACAGAGAAATCTGCCTTAGCTGAAGAATTAGAAACTTCCAGCAGGTCAGAGAACATATTAAAGTTTCAGGGTGGTGTGTATGAGAAGCAGACGAGAACCTACGTTTAATGAAAGATCACTGTGAGTCCCATGTGAATGATTGCTAGATAAGGAAAAACACAGTCCAGGGAACACCATAATGTTACCAGAAGCTATTCAGTGCAGCACAGTACATGGCCATAAATTTCATATGAAGGTTATAACAGTTTTCTCCTCAACAATTACACACTGAATGACTCTGAAAATGATAGTGGCCTCATCTGACATGTCTTTATAATAAAATATTTTTTAAAAGGGGAAAATCAAAATGAGAAAAATAAGGAGAATATTTGTATTTTGCCTTCTCCTGAAGTATCAGAGAGCTACATGCCAGGGTGCTCTATAAAGTCACATAGGGATCAGTTTTGACCCAGGAATCTTATGAAATCAGTTAAGAATATTTTTAATTTGAATATATAAATATTTTATTTATAGATCACATTTAATAACGTGAGGAAAACCATATTTGTGGTGTGCCGAGAGCTGGAGTTGTTATCCTGAATAATATTCCCATGCAGCCTGATGACTGAGTGGTGCTCCGGGGATAGGCAGTATTCTACAACACTGTGGAAAATACTGGTGTTAAAAGCTGGTGCAGTTTTACTGTAAACATTATTGAGAAAATAAAAGAAGCTGCAATCTGCTTTTGGTGGAAGTGAATTAACTGGCAGCATCTTCATTGGCAGTTTGTCAGTTTTACACCAAAGCCTAGTCTGGTTCTATAAGAACAATCTCAACACAAATATACTGTAGTAGGAAGCTGCAAACAATGACTTCTGCTTAAGTTCTATCCCTTAAACTTTTACCAGGGGTGGTTTGGCCAGGTTTCACGTAGTGTAGTTAAACTTCCTTCTTTGGTATTGCACTTTTTTTCCCCTTTTCAAACACGTGTTTTTTCTCTCCCTCTCATACTAGCAGATGGTCTCCAGTTATATGCAGGAGCTTCTGTTCCCTGGGTTGCTATGCAACAAAATGCATCCTATCTGCATCCTTTCTGCACTGTATCCCGTTTCCGTTCAACGACTCAAAATAACCAGCTTAGTGCTTCAACATGCTGCTTCCTCTTTTCTACAGAGTTGAATATCTATCAAGTATCTTCCTGGGCTTCCTATCTCTTCCTGTTACAGCCTTGAAAAAAAATGTGTTTGCCCTGAATTGATTTTCCTCATCACTTCCTATTTACATCAGTCCACTTAGTGCTAAGGCAGGCAAAACATACATAAATGAGTCACGCAGCTGCTAGCCCATAAAAAAAATAGTGTCAGCCAATTGTGTGATGTTTGAAAGCAAGATTCTTCATTGTTGTCAGGTGTGGAGTTCCTGTTTGTCCTTTTTATCGTGGCTTTGTTTCCCTACTGATACCAGAAAGTTGAAAACAAACTTTTTCTTTTTCTTTTTATTTTTTCTGCTGGACTGGTGGAAAGGAAAATATTAATCTCCGGCACAGCAAGGGAGAAGATGTGACAGAATTAGTAGCATGGTTTTCTCTGGCTGACAATGAGACAAACTTCATTTTTTGTTACTGGACATTGCAATTCCACTATGGTTGGAATTGCAATGTTATGAAGTACTTGTTTAGTATTCACTGCCAACACTAAGTTTTGCATGTTCTGAAGCATCTATGCTGCTTTTTACTGCTCATCAGGCTAAGTGCAATTACTTACAATACTTTGTAGATGAACTTAATTCCCATTTTGATAATATTTTGGCTTTCTTCACAGCAGGGAATGTAAGACCTGGAAAACATTTTCTTGCTTGCTCCATAGATAATTCAGTAGGTTAAAGGACACAGATTTCTTTTTTGTGACTTGAGTAGTCTAAAGTCGAGCATGTGGTGTGTCCTTGGCACCCACACTCCCTCTAGTCAATGGAGAAAGAGGCACCTTCAGTAAATGAATTACAGTAATTCGGTCATTCACCAAGATAGGTGGGATGAATCATTGAGACACAGGATTCTTTTTAGCAACAGGCAAAAGAATTTGGCTGATAGCTTGAAATGTCTGATTCGCAAATCGCTGAAGTGAATCTGGATGTTAGCAGTCTGTTTTTGTATAATTACAGAATATTTTTCTGTTTCTCAAGAATAATTTCCATTTGTTAGTATCCCGTGCCATCATTCCTGGTACAAATAATTTGATCAGTGTTAAAATTATAAATATGAGTAACCAGTCTGCCAGTTTGGCTTTTTATAATTGTTCTTCAGGGGTAATATATATAACTAAATATCTGGGGTTTTTTGTAGCCTGAGCTCAGCCTGTGCTGCACAAAATCCAGTCTTACGTTTCTGGAGCAGAAATGTCTAAAAATCCTCTTGCTGCCAATAGCAGTGTCCATGCTCAGATAAGGACTGAGTTAAGACCAGCTGAGTTTCAGTACCTGAATCTGTCCAAATTGCAGTTGAAATAAAGCTTTTGGTGAGAGATTATTCAAGGCAGAGCGAGATGATTATCCAGAGCACTGTTTTAAACAGTGTAGAACAATTTTTCACATTGTCTGAAAGCAGAATTTTAGCCACCATTACCTTTCTAGAGGAATCTGACAAGTTCTTTTATTAGACATCATTAGTTTTCTACAGATCAAGTGGAATTTGGAAATCTGTGCTTCCTGCATGGTTATTGACTTTTTTTTATTTTTCCCAGAGCTATCCATCAATCATTCTGGTTTTGACTCCCTTGACCCTCTTCCAGGAGCTGGAGGTGCAGAGCAAGGCTTGTGCTTCTGGGGTTGCTGGGCTCCTGCTGTCCTCACTGCCAGTGCCTCTCTCAGCCCTCTGGCCGTGGTTCTTGGCTTTCACCTTCCCTCCCACAGCCCAGGACAGGCTTTGGCAGGGACAGGCAGATTTCTGCAGCTTGTGAGGGCTGCCTCTGTGTTGCTTCTCTCCTTGGAACCTTCTTGGCTGGCACGAGGAGCATGAAGCAGAGCGATTGAATTCAAAGCATTCCAAGAGATACAGCACTTTGGAGTACAGCATTTATTGGGGCTGGGCTCCTCTGCTCGCTCTTTCTTGCCCTGCAGAGTGCAACAAACCCTGGGCACTGCCAGAGGATGTCTTGGGAGCAGCTTTTCCTTCAGGAAGCTCAACCCCCCACTGCTACTTCCTTACTCTGTGGTGGCAGCCAATGTGCTGTAAAGTTGAGGATTCCCACTTTTGCTGCTCCCCCTCTACTCTGCACCAAGGTCTTGGTTTAGAGGCTCCCACTCTGCTGTCAGGAGCCACACAACTGATTCTAGCTACCAGGTTATAGTTGTCCTCATTCTGAGACAAACTAGATGGATTTCAACTTGCTACAGAAATAGCAGTAGATAATAAATAGTATGTTTATTTAGAAAGTGCCAGTTTCAAACTGACATTATTAATAAAAAAAATTAATACACAGATATTTTTCCCTGTTGGATATTCAGAAAACCTTTAACATGAATGCAGGAGGAGAATGAGTGCTGTAGTTCAGCAAGGTGTGGGAGTTGTTGGATGTTATCTGAAGAGACTCTGTGTGGAAGGGCAGCCTTGGGTGTTCATGCTTTGCTCTAGCTTTAACGTTTTGGAAGCTGTGCATTCAAAGGATAAGCAATGAAGGAGGATGGCTGTGGAGAGGCTGTCAGTGATCATCTTTTTAAGTAATGTGAGCCATTTTCTAATATCATGAGAAGGAGAGGAGTTAAATTCAGGAGGATTGAGGGAGTTCTACCCAGTAGGAACTTTCACAGCTAAGGGTAAGATGGGTTTTGCTCTGAGAAATGATGGAAGGATCCCTCTAGACAGATGGTGTCTCTTAATGAGACTGCATGTGAACTGGAATTTGGATTATAGCCAATGAAATTTAAGAAGAAAAAAAAGGCAAGGGTATACTTTATTCCTTCATTCTGATTAGTACCTCCACAGCCAAACATCTCTGATGTCCCAGGATCTGTGCACACAGGGACATTTGAAAGCTTAGGCCCCACGTTCAGCATGTGCCAAACACAGAGCAGTGGCAGGTGTGATGTGATTGGTGTTGCTTATTTTATCCATGTGCATTGAAATGTGTACCACTGTTTAAAGTAATGTATTAGAAAAATATATCCACAAGACATTATTGCTAATTAGAAGATATAGAGAATACCAATATTGGATTATGACTTGGTAAACTTCTTTTTAAAATGGAACTCTGTGCCCTGTTGATGTCTGTCTTAGAAACATGCAACCTAGAAAGGCACAGAAAAATCAGCATAGACTAACAGATCTTCAGTTCTTTTAAAGCAATGGAAGTCCAGGTTTCATGGAGTTAAAAAGTTTGCTTGCAATCTTCCCTAGGAACCTGATGTAATTTGTTCCTATTTGAACTTTAAATTTAGGAGGCGCTTTTCCTGACTGTTGGCATGGGTTTTTTTAATTGTAGTAAGAGGTAGGTTTAGTCCCTTTAAAATACATTCTGCCACTCTTAGAATGGTGAGGTCTTTTCTATCTCTGCCTAGTAGCAATATAATGATGGAGTCAGAGAAACAGATAAATTCATATTTCGTATGACTAAAATTTGAAGAAAAATGTTAGGAAAAATCTCCACTGGGCCAAATCTTTGTATTGTCTTTGTTTCATCATCCAGTAACAAACAGGAACTCCTGGAAGAAACTGTCTTCAGTGTGATTTTTGTTTATTTGTTTTAAAAAGTCAACAGGGCTAATCCCTGAGAATTAGAGGCTAGTCAGCGGGAGGTCAGAGTGGAAAGCAGAAGTGCAAAACTGCAACTCATTTAACAAGAGATGAAATTATGTCCATGTGTTTCTCTAATAAGCAATTTGCATTAATCACTTTCTGGTAGCTTCACTAGTGTGTGTCCATGGAGGCATGTTCTTTCCCAAGCATTGATTGCCATTGTACATTGGAGTTACTTTCAACATATTTTCTGATTATATTCAGTATGCACATAGAAGGGTTTGCAAGAGGAATATTATAAACCAGATTTTAACAAAAATGACAGTTACAGCAAAATTTCAACACTAGCTCTTTGTTATTGACACAGTAACAGAAGAGAGGCAAGCACAGTAATTAACAAAGCAATCAATTCCAGTGCTATGCAGATTTTCTGCAAAGAAAAAGACTGTTCTGTTCACACATCATGGATTCTTT
This sequence comes from Passer montanus, assembly GCF_014805655.1. Taxonomy (NCBI): domain Eukaryota; kingdom Metazoa; phylum Chordata; class Aves; order Passeriformes; family Passeridae; genus Passer; species Passer montanus. The sequence continues at coordinate 1,757,694 of NW_024370816.1, forward strand.
GCTTTTTGCTGTCTTATTTCTTCATGTAGCCTGGTCATTAGGACCCATTTAAGAAAGTCTGGGAATTCATACTGTGTTTACAATCTGCCTATATGAAATCAATAATATATCAATAAACATTTGTTATATATAAGCAAGCCATTGATAGGGATAGGCCAAGTTCTAGCTTTTTCTACTGGAATCTGCATCTGAAGTTCATGCTGAGAATGAGCCCCCTTTTAAAAAAAAATAAAGAAATGGTATTCTCAGGTTTAGATTTCACATGTAAGGTGTTCCAGCAAGTGCCTTTGCAGGCTCCTGCTGCTAGCCTGCTCCTGGCAGTGGTGGGGCTGCATCCTCCATCCCATGCAGTTACTGTCACTTCAGGACTGGGAATTCAGCTGGCAGTAGTGTGGGCAGGTGGAGTCAAGCTCATCAGCACAGTGCCAGGGTCCAGGCAGGGCCACTGAGCTGTAAGGGAGCTTCAGACTCTTGGAGAGGGTAATGTACATGGTATATCCCATGGTATGATACCTTTACAGCATCATGGATGTCATTGAATATAATTGTTTTAGTTAAATATACATGCTTTGATTTCTAGCTTTGATTAAAAGTGATTTGTCCCATCACTGGAGTTATTTCTTTTTTAAAGTAGACTCAGTAACTAAACTAAACAAATTGAGAAACAGTTTGGTTATATAAGAATATTACCTCTGAGCCCAGAGTGGTGCTTCTCAGTATGTTAAGTTTAAAATATTTCTAATCCTAACTCTGTAGAAGGTGCTCACAAGGGACAAATAGCTTAATATTGACATAGCCTTAAATATATTGAAAATACATAAATCAGAATAATGAGATTCATAAATATGTTAATATTAATGGGGAAACCTTTTGGGAAATGTAGTCTAAAATCAAAGAAAAATATGAACTTGAGATGTAAGCAATGATTCTAGTTAAATGAATAAAAGATTGGATATTTTGTTCCTCAAGTCAGAAAAAGACATTACATCCTTTTGAAATGGTGCTTATGTCTTTAATACTGTCATAAACAGACCACAAAAAAAAAAAAAACAGTAGGGGAAAAACCTAAAGGTATCTGTGAAAGCCTGATAATAAATTAAAACACTGGAATGATTTGTTTTTCGCATCATGGAAGGAGGAAAGTACCATGAAGCCTTTCTTTCAAAAATTCTCTCTAGAATCGATGGACTAATTCTACGCTGAATTTCAAGGCTATAAAACTTTATTAGCAAGAAGAATATGTATATTGTTATTCATTTGTTCACACTGCAATGGTTAAGGTCCTGTCAGCATTTCCATTAAAAACCCCTATAATTTAACAGGAAACTCCAACACACATAAAAATACATTCAGGCTGCATTTGATAAAAGGGCTGCTCAAACTAGATTCTCAAAATTAATTCTATTAAGATGTTTTATAGCTTGAAAAGAAGTAAGTCATGTTCTTAGAGGTACATACAGTCTCGTACCTTCTGCAAAGTGCCCCCACTGTCAGCAGCTGCCAAACCAGAGCTCTTTATCCCCCTTTCCTGGCTGACCCCCACTGTCTACCCCCTGCTGTACAAGGAAGTCCATACCTCCTGTCCTGCTTCCAATTCTTGTGCCATGTTTGACTTCTCTGTGTTATTAACCTTTGTTGGGCTGTGTGATTTTTTGTCTTCAAAATTCTCCCAAAGAACCTTGGCACTGTCCAGGGCATGGGACAGATTCTATATGCAAAGATCCTGTATTGTCTGGACTGAGATTCTGATGAAAGCTTCTAGGGCAGCTGCAGTGTCTGTGGATGAGGACCTAGTTCTGCCCCAGGTCAGGGAGCAGAAGGTGATGCACAGAATCCCAAAGGGGTGCTGGGCTGGCCCAGCCTAGTGTCCCCATTGCAGGGGTGCAGGGGCTGAGCCCATCTTAAACCCTGCACTAAACTCAGCAACTGCACTGGTGTGGAAGGGGCATCTCTGCAATCCCCTCCTCGAGCATTTTGAATATGAATAATCACATCCTCTGCAAAAAGCTGAATTTTGTGTCTTAAGACCAATATATTTTGATACAGCAAGAAATGTTTTATTGCTAATGATTTAAACAGATGCTTGTAGTATGTGTGTCTAAGGCAGAATACAACTCAGGAGTGTTCAGATAGTTTGTTAGCAAAGTAAACCTTGGCTGTTGAAACTACCACACCTTTGTGCTTTAAGCACAGTCATTGTAGGGGCATCACACCTCCTGCATATCAGACAAACCTTGGTTCTGCACTGATCACTGTGCAGAACAAGCTGGCCTTGTCAGGGTAGGAAACAAGATCATTCAGATACTTTTATGTTTTCTAATATATCGTAAATTCTTCAGTGCATGTCTCAATAACCAGGCTGATTAAGATTGCAGAAAATCATGGGGCTTTCTGAGCAATAATTAAGTTGAAGTTGTTTGTAAAAAATTTCAGTTTCTCAACTGTTTAGTTGAGCTGTCTGCTATGTAACAGCAGAAGCCAGACTGTAAAATACTGTTTGCTCCACTTCTTTAAAGTTCCATCAAAGATCACTCTCATTCATGTGTAGCTGACTACTGTACATCAGCAATGTTTTCAAATCTCAAATCAATAACCTGGATATTTCCAGAGAAATTAATTAGTCTCACTGAGGAGTTGCTTTCCTAGTTTGGAAAAAGCCCCCTTTGCTCCTGTTGGTATTGACAGCACAGTCAACTGGATAGACACAATGTTTACCCTCCTAAGAGGTCAATTTAACTGCTCCAGGCACTACAGTAAATGTAAGAACACACTTCTCTGCTGTTTGGTTTATAAGCATTGACCACACACAGACTCTTGGTTAAGTAAAATTGTTTCAGGCTATTGTTTCACTACCCATTTTTATGAATACCTATCCTTGATTCTAATATGATTCTTAAATTAGTAATTTTCTGTTTAGAGATGGTCACTTCCCTAACAGCATTATAAAAAGAAAAATCTTTATTTCAAGGGAAGCAGACAGATTTATCAAAATGAAATTTTATGATTAAATAAGACATTTAAATATTGAAATGATGAAATCCTACAATGTGCATTAGAATATAATTTTTGAGTACAAACCAAAAGCTCATTAATATAATTTGCATATGTCTCCACAACAGTACTTATATATTTATAGTATTTTGCAGTGTAGGAGTGATGCAATATTTTTCCCAGAGTCAGAGCTGCCCTTCACATTTTTATGTAAGACATTTCTGCAGGAATGTGCTGCCTTCACCATGTAACTTAGACATATGCATTTTTAAAACTACGTGAAAAAGATATTTAAGCTGTTTATGCTTACAAGGTGCAGACTTCCATGAGAAATTGATGACTTCATTGTAGACTTTGGATGGGTGTTGCAGTGCTTCCAGAGCTGCAGACCTTCCACCCCTTGTTCTCAAGTAAAAAGTTTGGAAACTGGGAAATTTCATTTTGGTATTTCCTAATGAAATAGTTTTATTTTATTTATTTAATTTTACATTTTCCATCAGTGAACATTTTCCTAGCAAATACCCAGCAAAGCCCACAAAAGAAAAAATCCCAGCAAGTTTAAGTGGCCTAAAAATGAAAGGATGTTTGTTGGGCTGCCTTGCACTGGCTTTTAACCATTGGTCTTAAGGTCTCCAGTTTATAATGTTAGCATGTCATCAGGAAATAAAACCAGTAGTGAAATTCTCCCCTTATCTAAAACGTCCTAGCTCAGCTGGAGTTTACTTCCCAAGAGATAATGTGAACTGTAGGACCACTGAACCCTTTGTTTCAGCAAATAGTTCAGTGTTTTGTGTGTCTCAGGAGCCAGTGAGACTGTCCTTCAGCTTACTGTTTTGGACATGTTCTGAGCAGAGAGGGGATGTGGATCAAGGGCCCTTGAGCAGAAGAGGAATTCAAACACTGTTTTCTGGGGGGAAGTGCTCTCACCTCTGGGGTCCTGCTGGCCACAGAGAGAGACTGCTTGTGCTTTTAAATTTTTTTTTTTTTAAATTTTAGTCCTTGGTTATTTTGAGGTGAAACTAACTTTGGCAATAACTGAATAGGTCTTTGCCAAAAACCACATTTGATGAATGCTTTATTTGCTGAAAAATCCCTCAACTCCGTGTGAATAATTATGGATTTAAGTGAATTCTCTCTAGAGAGTATATCAGATCATTTTAGAGTGCATAGGTAAAGTTAGAAACCCAGAAAGTGTTCTGCAGTCAGCTTCCTGCATGTCTATTAAAAGTGGGAAGCCCTGTTGGGTTTTCCTTCCTTTGACAGCTTGCCCATAACTCTTTAATCAGTTTTCCATAGCTGAAAAATGTTGTTGGCTTTGTTTATTACAGAGAACTGTGAGTCTGTGTTTTCTTCTTGGTATAGCCAACATGAATCATGGTTTATAAACATCCTGTTGGTATTGATGGAAGAGCTGGGGACTTAATAAGACTTTGATCTTTTCAAGTAGTTCGCATATAAGGTACAATGTCAGTACTCTTCAAAGTGTTAACATAAAAAACCAAAAACTAATAACCCCTCATACAGGGAAAAAAAAACCTCCATGACTGTGGGGTATACACTGAAATGTTATTTCATGTGCCGTGTTTCTAAGAATATATCTGAACCCTCTAACATATTTGGATCCAATGAACACACAAACTGATTTGATTTCTTTCTGCTATTTTATAAGAATATGGTCAGGAATTTGTTGCAAGAGCTAAGAGAAGGATGAGCTATTCTGAAATCCAAAAATTTTAAAAATACGTTTGTCTTTTCCTCTGCCTTTTTTTCCCCCCTAAATCTCCTGTATACACAATGGCTGCCATGAGTTATAGAAATGGTTATATATATATATGTATTGCTATATACACGGTCATATAATTATCCCTTAGCAAAGCCCAATATCTTCCTCTGTCTAAGGCTGGCAAACAGTGCTGCATGTAAAACCAGAGTTTTAAAATTACATAATTGATGATGCAAGTATTCTGAAAATAAAACATTTGTGAACCAGTCAACAGTTATGAAACAGATTTTAGAAACATCATTTACAAGGTGGGGTTTTTTGTTGGTTTCTTTTCTGCAAACTTGACAGTCCTTTAAAGATGACCCTGTGGAGTACAATAGATGGGACAAACAGTGAGAGACAAGTTTCAGACTGCTTTTGAATAACATCTAAAGCTTCGTGGTGGCCCCTTTGATGTGAGTCCAAGGGGACTGACCACCTGTGTTGCTTTGACCAGTGATGATTTGTTAATCAGGAAAACAAGAAATACAATACAGCCTCAAGTAAACCTTTAAGGAATCAGAGATTAAATTTAGCATTTTTTTCATGATCTTTGTCAGCCTTTATACCAAATAAATAATCTCATCAACACTATTAACTGTTTAATTCAGTGATTTTGCATCCAGACTTCCAAGATCATAGATTTTTCATTAAAAAAATTGTTCCCCTTTTTCTCCTAGAATAAACTGAATAAAACAGGTTAGGCTTTGTAAAAGGACATTTAATGTATATGACTAGTTTCTTTTTACAGCTTTACAGATGTGAAGTTTACTCAGGGATTTTTCACTTCGCAAGTTATTACAGATTATTGAATATATTTCTGAAGTTGCCACTACTGTAGCAAAATCTCCCATGGCCTGATTTGTTCCCTAAGAATAAACAAAAGGACTAACCATAATTATTTTACAGACATTTAGAAAGATGAAGTACTTGATATTATAGGATATTAAGTGCTGATATCCACACTCTTTCTTGTTTCCATGGATTTCAATACTTATCAATGAGGCAATGACAGATGTTTTTCAGTTTTTATACTGGCTGTAAATCAACCATTCTGCAGTCACCTGAAGTGGTAGTAAATACCACCTCTTTATAATTTCCTGAACATAAAAATTATATCTATTACTTCAACTAGGAAGTTAATGTCAAGAGGATATATTGAAGCTTGAATTTCAGTAATAGAGTGCTGGACTGATGAGCATCATAGTATTTAAGATATTTGCCAGTAATTTTTTCCATTTTAGAAAGGAATTGCCAAGGGAAAGGAGAGAGTTTGTTATGGATGAACCTACAGAATACTGTCTTCAAGAATGTGTAATGCTCTTTCTCTACAGAGAGTTCCAAACAATCACTAATATAAGGTTTTCCTTAATAATGACATTTTAGCTTGTCATATTTCTTTCTAAAACACATATCTAAAGGAAAACTCATCACACATGTTTAGGTGTATTTATAATGAGAGAGAAACTTGCTGGGGAGTACTTAAACTACAGATATTCTTGGGTGAAGGGCAGAGTGATTGAGAAATGCCACTTTAGTTCAGGCAAGGACACAGAGTTCTGTTCATGTTTGTAACACTGGTATAAAGTAGGTTTAAGGCCACAAATTTACACAGATTTGAGTGTTAGGGGGAAAGCATCAGTGTTCTCCAGACTTGTTTTACAGATTGCTAAGCCCCCCAGGTGAATTTAAGTTTCAAATGGCTTACAGGCCTTCCTCCTTATTCAGGACATGAACTCAAAGCTATCTTTTAGCCTATTAAAGGATGAGACCAAGAGGTTCTGTTCTGTGGTGTGCTGAATGTCTGCATTTCTGTCTGAAAGAGGGTGTCCTAAAAATTCCTCCAACTTTTGAGTCCACACCACAGGAGCTGGGGGAAGTTGAGAAGCTTGGGGCTGTAGCTGTCCTAGGCTGGCTCTGGGTGCCCCAGCTCTCAGTTTGTGTCCAGAGCACTTTCAGCCCACACCTGGGAGTGCACATTGTGGCTCTTTTCAGCCCAGGCCCTGGAGCTTGCAGAAACATGGGCATGGGCAAAGGTGGGGCCCATGCCAATCCAACCTGTGTCTTTGGGTAAGAGTTGGCTCCTTACAGAGTGGCAGCCTGCTTAAGAGGTGGGGTAGAGTAAAATGACATAAGCACAAAAGGACAACAGTAATAAAATTGCGTGGACAAAGTTCTCTTGATACTTTGTGCTGCAAGTTTTATTTGTAGGCTTCATTCTTTTATCAGTGTGCCTTTGTGATACAATTCCATGTTAAGGATCTCCTGTTGTCATCCAGATAAACATGTTTCTACCTAAATAATACTGCAAGCTCAAAAATTCCACTTAGGATTTGTTTAGTTCTGTTTAGTAAATCTTTTCAAGTGAAGTGTTGCTGTTTTTGCCTTGCTTACTTTAAATCTACCGTTGGGATTAGTTTGGTTATTTGCTCTTAATAATGGAAATAAGTCAAAGGGGAAATGCTTTTCACACTGAGCAGGCACCATGTTCTTCTGGAATGAGCATTCTTTTCCTTTGTTTTTGAAACAATCTTTTGATTTCTTTGGTTTTCCTTTCATGACGTTTAGGAGAAAAGGAAACTGCTGTTGAACACGGGATGCTTGGGATTTCTGTTTTACATTAGACTTTTTTAAATATTTGAACTCTGCTTTGTGACGGAACAAATTAGAGCTGAAACCACAGGGCGGGGAAGGAGTTTCAAGGTTTCCTTATTTGATTTTCAGGGGTCTATATTTACCCTACTCCATTTTATACTGTGAAGTACCCTTTCTGCTCATTCTAAACAGTCTTTTTATTGGTAGCAGGCTTCTAAACTCATACTTATCTGCACAGCAGCTGCCAATTGTCTCTACTACTATGTTTAAAGCAAACCAACCAAACAACAAAACCCCCCCAAAAATAGCAGATTTCTTCTGCTATGTGCCTTGGCAGACAAATGAAAACTTCCCTTATGCCTGTTTAATTTTTATTTATCCTCTCTGCCTATCTCAAAGCACAGTTTTTAGTAGCTTGATTTCAGCTTTATGAAAAGTTAAGCAGTGTGTTTTCCCTTCCTTAGTAAGAGCTGCTGGATCAGAGACCTGCATGTTGCAGTTTTGTTCGGTGGGACACAGCACTGCTGGCCCTGCAAACTGGAGCCTGCCCAGAGTCCCAGCAAGGCTCCATCTAGAAACCAGTACTCAGTTCAGATGCTTGTGACAAGGGGATGTGTAATCTCCTGCTTTGTATTGGGTATATTTGCTGTGTGATAGAAACTTGAGAGAGATTCACTTGTTCAATAAAAAGGCAAGTGAGATGAAACTCATTTCCTTACATATTTTATCTATGCCAGCAGTTTGGTAGTTCTTATATACAGTAAGCAATAAAACTAGTTAAAAGATCATTAAATAACTCCCATGAAGTTATAACAATGCAATAAAAAATCTAACCAACACAGAGCACCTTGCATCATGGAGCCCTTTAATCAGTCTTTTCCTGGGCTGCGTTCAGACCAGCCACCATAAATCTATCAGCTATCCAATCTCCAGCACTGCATTTCCTCTTTTGCTCTGAGATCCTGGGCCACCATGGAAGGAGAGCTGAAATCTTGCTGTAGTCGCTGTGGTGTGCCAAGCAGCTGTTCAAAGCTAGAGAAATTGCTTTGAACAAGGCAGAGAGAAGTTCTGATTTTAAACTTCTGTATTAAAGTGGTAATGAAATGTATTTTTGTACATAGCTTTGAAAATCCCCACTGTGGAATCATGTGCTATCAAGGGTCATTTTAATAACATTGATTGTTAAAAGACACAGCTCCCAGTGTAAAACCAGAACTGATTAGAATTCAGGATAGAGCTGATTACAGAGGAATGCGTAAAACTGAATATTAAGAAGATTAAGAAGAGCTGGATATCAGTGCTATATTCCAAAGGGAAATCCACCATGTACTTACTGTCCCAATCAGTGGTACCCAAAGGCAATGTGTACCTCTGTGAGTGTACCCTGCTGGAGAGGGAACTCTCAGTTTGGCCAAGGGTAACTATAAATATTAAAACCTTTATTATCAATGTTAGATAGAAACATAAAAAATTTATGGTTGTATACAAATCCTTTCTTTAGCACAGGAGACACATGAGATTTTATACTGCCACTGTTAAGTCACTTTTTTCTTTCAGACAAAATCTAATTATTTCCACCCAAATTTCTTTCTTTCTTTCTTTTGCAGAGGTGGCATCATCCAAAAGAAGTAAAATAGAATGAATAGCTGAAGCCCTGTATATAGTTAAATAGCAGATTATGTATCAAGGTCATTCACATAGGCTGTTCTCTGTGTTTTGTTTATTTTTCTTTTTTCCCCCTTTTTTAGTTTCCAATCCCCTAGCCTCTCTGCCTCCTTTTGCTATTCAGTATGTGTTTGTCACAGACTCTCTCTTGTTTGGAAACAAATGCATTCAGACATCTTTGGTACTTAGAAAAGCAGTCTCAAATTATAGCAATCATTAACATACCAGGAACACATAGGAGTTATCCAGCATATGGAAAAAAAAAACAAACCTGGGAATACTTCAGTGCACCTTGTAACTGTACAAGATGGAAATTAGAGGTATCTACCCAAATGTGAATTTCCATGCGCCTATAACATGCAAATGGAATTACTTTCCACACTGTTGAGAAAATTCATTACGTGGATGGAGAATCTGAAGAGGGAACCTTTCTTGTCTTGTAATGGGAAGCTGCATGAGATGTAGCAGCACCTATGTATTTAAAATATGATTATCAGAATTGATATGCAGAATTAACCAATCTTACACTATTTATGCTAATGGAAAAATAAATGAAAATTTCCTGAAAAATACAATGTGCAGAGAAACTAGTTTAGAAACTAACAGTCAATAGTGGCACTAGTATCATTCTAGAAATATATTTCATAGCTCTGTTGTGAAGTATACAAAAATCAGGACATACTGGATTTCTACATTTTACCTCTGTGTTCTGCTTTCTCAGCTGGTGTTTTTTAAGTGGCCAGACAGCACTCACTGGGAGCCTTTCCCCCTCCCAGCATCACCTCCAGTGAGGCCCCAGCTCAGCTGTATCTCTGTGTAACACTGCAACAAATAGCCAATATTCATCTCTTTACTTTGTCTTGGGCCCTCTGCAAGTCCAGCAACGTTATTGTTGCAGAAGCATTTGAGAAAAATAGAGGGGAAAATAAACCCCCAAACCAACAGAAACCAGACATTTAAAATATTCTTCTAGGCTACCTATCCTCCCATGTAATGTTACTATCGTGCTGCCATGGCCCTACTGCAGTCATTTTTCCTGTGGAAAATTACATGGATCCTCTTGGCTTTCGTGCAAACTACACTGTGTGGCCAACAGAGTGTGAATTTTCATGTATTTTGAGCAAAAATGCACACTTAGATGTGGCAATATGTTTGTGGTGACACTGCTATTGCACTAGTAAGTTGCAAGATTCATTTCACGTACATTGCTTTAAGTTTATTTAATTTAGATTAACAAAAGCCATCATAGTATTAGGATAATCAAAACTGTATAAATAACTGAAGCTTCTTTTGAATAAATCAATTTTTGAATAGACAAAGAGTAGAATACATTTTCCTGCAATCTAGGACAAAATGTTGTGTATAAAAGTTTCAGTAACTGTCCATGGACAGTCTTTGCTGTAAATGAATGTTTTTGAATAACACCAGTAATCTGAAGGTAATGAAAGCAGTTTATGCAAGGTGCAATAAACAGCCATTGTTGTGTCTACAGAACATTACTTTATGCTACTGTGAAGATTATGTCTTTTTAGTCTTCCATCTGTTTTGAAAAAAAATATAATTCAGAGGCCACTAGTCTGAAAGAAACAAGGACAAGATAATAACTAGAGACACAATTAATCCCTGTGCTTTGGAATAGGACAAATTGTTACAACAATCACAGAGAAAGCTGTACAGAGGTTACAGGAAGGCAAGTTAATGCAATGCTTAAAAAAGGGAACAAAGAGTGTTAGAAAGAGCTAAATTACTAAAGCAAAGAAATGAAAATACAGCTTAATAAGGAACAAATGTTGCATGCTGTGTATTAACAGTGGAATGCTTGCAGAAAATATGGAAAAGTCTTTGTTTACTCAACCCTGACTCATGGGCAAAGGTTTACATAAACTGAGCTTCTCTCCTGATCACAGGTATGTGAGAAGTCCTGTGGGGATGGGTAGGCAATAGGGCTTCTCACTCACTTGAAATCAGACAAATGTTGGGATTCAGTCACTCGGGGTACAAACTTGGCTGCATAATTGTCAGCAGAAAGCTCCCATTTTATCAGTGGGGCCAAGATGCCTCTACCGCAGCAGGCTCCAGCTGCATTGCCAGCGCCGGTTGCTGCAGGAGCAGCAGAGTGCTGCAGCCAGGACCTGTGGCTGGATCTCAGCCGGGGCTCTGCACCTTCCTGAGCTGCTTCTGGGGCTCCCCTTCACTGACAGGAATGAGCTTCTGTCTTATGTGCAAAGGAGGAAATGTTAGCAATAAAGTCCTGATTCATTCAAGTCCTCTGAATATACAGAGCAGATCCTGCTTTCAGTCATGCGCTTTCAACCTCATTGAAGTTGAGGTTGTCTTGAATCTCATCAGGACTTTTTGAAGCCTGCATCACTTCTGGAAATCCAGAGAGCCTTTGGGATGTTAAGGCCAGGACCAAGAAAGCAGAGGTTTATATAGTGGGACATCAGAGTGGGGAAGAGAAAAATGCACCTAGAAAGGACCAGAGCAGGTGATGTAAACCCTTATTACAGTCTACAGCAATTTAATGAAAGTAATTCAGAATAACTAAATACCTGAGGTGGAACCAAGAGGCAGCTGACCCAGCCTGAATGAGAACTATATTGCAGTTGACCCTATGGCACCACTAAATTACCCTCCTCAAGGGGAAGGAATCAAAGTTCCATGTTGTTGTGGTTTTGGTTTTTTTCCTGCTTTAAAAAAAGTTTTAATAATTCAAAGAAATGTCTACTGTTAGTGAATGTGCATGGTAAATACTCGATGGATTGAATTCATTCTCCTCTTTGTGTGCTGACATCCTTCTTGCTGCATAGGGAGATTCTACAGATGTACAGAAATGCTGCACAGGATGGGATGTTTCTTCATGGCATTTCCGTGTGCTTTAAATCTCTGAAGAGTTTTCTGTGTGTGTGCTTTATGTAGAGTCGTTAAATACAAAAACAAACTTATTCACAAACCAGCTTTGATCTAGGCTTCCTGTGATTTATCTGGGCTGCCTATAGCATGCACTGAAATCCTACCTGATTGTTATTAGCTCCCCAAATATTTATATTGCTCCAGATAATCAATGCTTATCACAGCCAATACAGACATTACGAGTTCCTCAAAGAAAGGCACAGTCAGCATAATAGCATTTTAATTATTGCAGCATATGTTCTCAAATAAGTCTTTTCTTTCCAGTATCAATTGAACAGAGTAACTATACACATCTTATTACTAGATGATGTTAAAAACATTATACATGTAAATTACGGCTTTTCCCACTAAGTGTGAGAAGCAATAATGCAATGTCTTGGAGGTATTAATGTTCACTTAATTGAAATCATGTTGCTAGTGCTGTTTTCTGTTCTCATTCCCTTGCGTTTGCACTCTCTACAGAATGTTTTTCATTCAACTGCTGTGTAAAACAAATTTGCTTGTGGGGGTTTGGTGATATAAAGTATCTGACTGGCACCAGTGCATTAGTTATTCTACATGTAACTGAAAACATAAATTCAGTATTTGGAGAAGTAGAGATAGCAGCATCTGCTGGTTCAGGAGATGCAGATGACATGTTTTTGGTTATCAAGTGTGCTGCAAGTTCATGGGGAAGTTCAGTGGAGAACACGCTGAGCCCTTCTGTCCCTCAGCTTTCCAACTTTATATATCTCTTACACCCAGCACCATTCTGAGGTTCTGCAAAAGGAAGTGCAATGCTTTTTTCTTTTTAAAAAAGATATTTCAGAGAAAATAGTATTATTTACTTTGTAAGGAAAACTAAATATTCATCTGTCTCCCAAGAGAATCTAGGCTAGGAACCCTACGAAAATACTTCTTTAGGCAGCACAGTCATGCTTTGAAAAGGGGAATTGCTCTTTATCTCTTTATAAAAGTACTTGCTGCTCATGCAAGATATTAGGGACTCAGTTGTGAATCAGAATTCTGATTCTGTCTTCTGGATAGATACAAATTGGTGTGAGGATTTTTAATGTCTTAGCTACCTAAAACTTCAACTCTCACCTAAAGAAAACCTAACCACTAAATTAAAGTGAAAATTATTTTAGAAGTGGTTTAGCATATTTCTTTTATTACTGTTCTCAAATCCGTAATTTTTTTTCTCTGATGTATACAGAATATACATACACGTACATATATGCACCCACATGCAGACATACAAAAGTCTGCTGAAATTCTTTGTTTTTGCAACTCACACTGAGTACAATTATCAAAGTTTTTCCTGAAAATCCCTGTTCCTGAGGTCATTGGATTAATTCAAAATTTCAGCTTCTGTTTGAAATACAGACTTTCTGGAACCTCAAAACTACCTGGTAAGTCTGGACCTTTCATGACTGACTCAAAAAGCTGAAACATAACAATAGTAAGTTATCTGTATATTTAGAAGGAGAGAATAATTTGGATAAACAGTTATTTGAAAGTTTATAATGCATCTGAATGAGACTTCTATTTTCTTTTGCAGGCTTACAGACATACCAGACATACAATTTCACAAATCATGCAATATAGTTAATGTAGGTCCTCACAGCCTATATTTCTAGTAATGCTACCTGTGAAAGGTGTGCTTCTTCTGCTGGAAAATATATGTCATCTTTATTGTTACTTACTAGAATCATAGAATTATTTGGATTGGAAAAGACCTTTTAGATCATTGAGTTCAACCATAAATGAAGAATTTGGCTGAGCATAGTGGGTTTTTTTGAAGGAACACTTTGCTTTTTCTGATTTTTTTTGTGCCCCCCCGCCCCCGGTATTTTTTGTAGTTTTTTGTTGTTGTTTTTTACTTTCTAGATTCAAAGTGGTGGCTTGAGCTCACTTATATGGTGTTGTTAGATCAATGATCGCCATCGCAGGACTGCAAACTGAAAAGCAGGCCAAAGTTAGGTTGATTTAACTTAGAATTGAATGTAAACACTTGTTCCTAAAAAACAATTGTACATAAGTGGGTAATTTTCAATGCAGTGAATAAACTTTATATTATTTCATAATTCATTTGGTTGTTTCTGTACAACAACTCTGCTGAGGACTCTGACAAATGTGATACTCATGCTGTGTGAATGTCTCATTCATGTGCAAACTGTACCAATTCAGGATAACATCCAGTGGGAATAAAGCACTATCTGCTGACCTGTAAACATAAAGGGAAAAGAAAATTGGGAAAAAAAAAAGGACCATATTGGTAATGCACATTCCATTTTCAGATTAAGGAAATAGTCACTGGAAATAGTTGTGGTTGAGCAGACTCCTCCTCTGCTGATTTCTATTAGAAATGTGTGAATTGTTTCCTTTACACCACTGAAATGTAAAAAAAGGGTTGTAATGCAGACAGGTAAATTCATGGTAACAACCCCTATGTTAATGTGCAGAGGTGTACTTGGGAGCTGTATCCTTGTGGCCTGGTCTGTTGCATGGATCTCTGAGGACAAAAAAATATCAGGAGCTTCAGTGCCACTTGCACGCACTAAAAGGGCAGTGGATTAAAAGCTGATCCACTGTTTTCCTTCAGCATATATTGAGTCTTTTCAAGTAAAGTTTTAGGTCACTTCTGGGGCATCATTGCAGGTAAATGAGCACTGTGTTTATTAGTCTCTCTGGTAGATAAGGAGGTTTCAGTTTTAATGACTGCAAGATCAAATATTTGACAAAAAGTGAAAAGCAAAGACCGGACGTATATATTCTAAAGTGAAAGAGGGAGGAGAATAATGAGTTTGAAAGGAATAAAACATAGGCTGGTTTGTGGAAAAGAATGCTACAAAGGTCTCTGTGTGAATCTTTGGTTCCTGGAGTTTCTGCCAATTCCTTTTATTACTATTTCAAGTAACCAGGTACATATGGCATGTTTGTAAGTAAAGCAGTCAATGAAGTTAGTTACACCTCTGCATTTATTACCCTACCCCTGAGTATTATTAACTTTTACATTCCCCATAAAATATAATTTATCACTTAAATAATTTGCTTTGTGTCAGGGTTCAGTGTGCTCCAGTGCTTTCCTGCTCATTAAATGAGATATTTTTACTTAATGAGCCCAGAATGTCCTTTGCATGTAACATTAGAATTGATTTCAAACACCCCATTTTTCTAACATATTTGTATGTAATTTCAGAATGTGGACTTCATTCCCCAGTCTTACTCTGAAGAAAAAAGAGCTACAAAGAATAATGACCCATGAACTCTGAAGAGGCACACAGTAAGTATGTGTGAATATTTTAAAAAAACCCTATTATCTGCCTGCACTTTGCATTCTTTCATCTAGTTTGAAAGTCTGAGTTACTATTTGAGCCTGATGCTGCAGTTATTACAAAACATAATACTCCATTAGGAAGGCATTTTTAGAAGGGACTGCAAGATATGTATTTCCATGAAATTAACAGCATTTAAAAATAACCCCACACTTAGATGTATGTGTGTGATGCCCTGATTGATACAGCAGACAGCTAGTCTTTCCAATGTACACAGTTCACATATAAAATATATATTTATAGGATAAATAAACATCATAGAACTCTAACAATGTACACCTAATGGGGATCTGGCTCATCTCTTTGCAATTGCAAATAATCACTTTGCAATTATTTAATAAAATCTGAGTAGAGAAACCCTCTGTTGTGCAGTAAATCATTTGCTCATAATAATCACTGGAACCAAAAACCAGCCCAAACCTCTGAGCTATCTCAGCAATTCCAGGATAAACACTGTGCCGCCACACTTTAAATGGAATTTTGCCACCAGCTAGGTTTCAAGGAGTCAGTGAGTAGTATATGATGGATTCACAAGTGGGTGTTCATTTGAGTCCATTATAACAAATGTGACCATCTGTGCATCAGCTGTACACCACTGACATGCAGGGTGCGAGTCTGATCAGTCAGGTGCTCAGGATCTATGGCAATTTGCATGGCATGAAACACTCAGTAAAGGACAGGAAAGCTGAAATTCAATCCCATAAAAATGCTAATATTGTAGTATAGGTTTTTTTCTTCTGAGTGAAAAAATATTAATTCATGAAATAAGCAAAAATATATTTAACAGAGCTTACAACTTTTTTTCAGAGTGTATTTGGCCATCATTAAATGTCATATTTTCCCATGGTTGCCTTGTTTCACCTGATTAAGAGCTTGGGCCTCTCATTCTGTTTGCTGCTCTGGGTGGGTTCCTTGGCTGATGTGTGTTTCCTACGAGGCACATGGAGCCATGTACCTGTGGTGCAAGTGTTTATTGTGGGCTGTGCACACGGTGGGCAAAGGAGCACGAGAAGTGGGTAGGCAGCCTGTGCCTTGGTGTAGCAGCCTTCCTTGACACACTGTCATGTTTGCCAAGGGAAATCTCAAAATCCTCATCAGACTGACAGAACCAGCGTTATTTAAAAAAAAATTAAATTAAATAGTGCAAGAATGTTTCATGAGACTGGGTCATGCCTTGTAGGTCAAGGAGAAAAAGAACATTTCCCTGGTTGTGGCAAGGAGAAAAAGAGAACATTTCCCTGATTGTGACAATAGGAGTTAACAGTAGTGTGATTATCCATACAAGTGTGGATGGATAATGGACCTCACTGTGAAATGTGAGGTCTTCATTGTTGCCATACAGGCAGAGAAAAACAAATGAAAAATTGGAATCAACTGTTGATTATAATTTAGTGATGGGTGAATACACCCAGGTTATTTATTAAGGCCATCTCATCATTGAATAGGCTACTAAGTAACATAATAGCTCTGATACAGATTGGGGAAACAATGTCATTGAACATGTAAATTATGAGGAAATGTCTTCTCTTGCTGTTACCCATCAGAGGGTGCATCACATACCCCTAGGAAATCAGTTTATTTTGCTTTTCCTTACAGTCCTTCATCATTTGTCCATTTGAGCTGCAGACAGTTAAGGTTTGTGCTCAAGCTGAATGTGCTTTTCTTTTTAATATTTTTTCACTGTAAAATGAAAAGGAAGAGTGTTGGTGTTTTGTTTTGTGCTTTATTTTGGTTATGCTCTCTCTCCTTCCTCCCCCCATTCCCCAATAAAAAATTATGTTATTATTTGCTCCAGGAAAATAGTGAAATATCACTTTAGATACTGAAGTTCGTAATATTGTAGCATATTTATAAGGTCTGATGAGTTCTTAGATGGTATGAGACTTTTTTCCCTTCTGATTCTACAACAGCAGTAGACCTGGCCTTCATTTCATTTTTTAAGGATAGACATGAGATATTTTAAATTTCATTTGAATTACTTTTCTAGTAATAATAATTATAACTGATTGTTATGTTTCAACTTCTAATGTCAAAGAATTTATTTTAAATGAAAAGTAAGTGATTTCAGTAAAATTTCTATAAAATATCTAGCTAAAATAATTAATTTTTAAAATAAATTTTTATCTTCTGCACTGTGAATGTTTAGTTACTCTGGACGAATAATAGTTTGGTTGTTATATCATATAAATCCTGGTGATGTCTCAATGTGTGCAGAAAGGAAAATGTGATGCACCTACTTGAGAAATTTCTATGATGGATCAGCAAGTCATTTGGGACTGTATTGCTTAGAGTTGAGACTGGACCTATTGGAGGTGCAAAAATGGAGCTTTCTCCCCTTTAGTGTGTGCCACTCCCGGAAACATATTATAATTTAAGAAAATTCAGGTAGATCAGAGAGAAGTTGAGCCTGTAATATTTCCTTTATTCCTGTAATTGACAGTTTGCATTCTATTAGTATGTATACAGCTGACCTTGGCACGGGTATTAGGAAATAATTCTTTTCATCAGGGAGTTGCCAAGGCTGTCTTGTGGTTGCTGTTGTTCTAAATGCTAAGCCTGGAGAAGAGCACAGTGTGTTGTGGAAAGTCTCTGGCCAGCAGTCACATGTGAAGTGTTGCAGAGCTGGTCACTGGCACCAATGAAAAGGCACCAGCAGGTGCCTGCAGGCCAGCTGAAGGGTGCTCATGTGGGGCACCTCAAGAAAGTGAGGAGCACAGCAACCTAAGGTCATACATTGATTTTAGTCTGATATTTGAGACCCTTGTCTGTGACTAGAAATGGTTGAAGAAGGAATAGATGGATGGATACAAGTGTAATTTAAGGGATAAGGGACACTGCTCTACTGGGCTTCCATCACAGGATCCATTATATGCATCTGAAGCAGCAAATTTTATTTAGATTTTTAAAATAAATTATTTGTATTTGAGAAATAATCTGTGCAGTTTCAAGAGAGTTTGAGATAATGGTGCTTATCAGATTCCTTTTGGGAATGTCAGTAAGTATTTTATAGCTAGTTTCAGTTAACATAAACTTTCCATAAATCAGATACATAACTTTTTACATGTAGACTAAGGCCAAAGGTTTTCTTCACTCTTTAAGAGCACTGACATTAAATTTTTTATTAGTACCCGTGATGAATAATGCACTTGACTTCAGTTTTGACAGTAGTATTGAGAGAAACTACTGCATATTTCTTGCAGAAGTACCTAAATAGACAAGTTTAATGCTGAATAAAAGTTTATCTTTCTTTTCAATGAATTAATTCTTTGCTCAGTTCGTTACCTCCTGACAACTGCAGCCTTTCTTGCATCATCTCTGTGTTGCTGCCGTCATATTTGTGTTCATGGCTGGCTTTCAAGCTATCATTTCTTTGTGTCTTGGGGCTGTGTGGCTTGGTTTACAAAGGGGTTCTGGATCTAATATTGCCACTGCCATCCACTTTGCCACTACTGTGTATACTTGCAGCTGTCCAGAAGCTCTTGCAGAGAAATGTAAACTGTTATTCTTAAACATAAACACAAATTTTCATATTACATACTATTGGCCACTGTGCCCAAGTTCATCTGCAGTTATTTGGGCACTCTCCTGCTTTTGTAGCTCAGATTCTTCACACTTTTCTATTTGAGTCCTGTGATGCTTTGACTTCTCTGCTATGTTTGGGATGCTCCCATATTGTTTTCAATTTGGCTGGAGTAGTTTGCTTGCTTGCAAAATCCCAGGCTTTATTTTAGATCTTTGATGCGCTCTTTCCAAGTGTTTTGATACACTCTGAGTGTTTTATACCAAATCCAAAGAACCATCCAGCTTTCTACCAGGAAGCTAACCCTTCCCTTCATATTGTGAGGTTTATTGCAGTTCAGATCAGTTAAAGGCTTCTCTGTGATTTCTCTCTCCTTTTCTATTGCTTGCTTGAAATTGAGTTTCTTGGGTTTTCTTTTTTTCTTTGCATGGGAGTATTTTACATGTAGCCTGATTTATATCTCCTTCTAACCACTGCAAGTCTTAAATGAAAATCAAATAGTTGCTGAAAGATGTGAGTGACACAGGGCAGATTTTCTTTCCATCCTGTGTTCCTGGGAAGTTAAACTGCAGTAAGAAATGCTAAGCAGTACAGAACTTTCATCAGAACTTCTGAATTTTCTGAGCAGTCATCTGAAAATTGTAACTTAAAGTAAATAAAACCCCTGTAAATGAAACTTGTTCTGATGTTCATGAATCTAACTTTGCTATTTTGCAAGTCTCCTTCTTTTACATGTGAAGTGCAAAATAATTCTATGAGGAAAATGAGCTTGAATCTCATTAGACATCATCCTGTATTAATGGAACTGGTTCACTCATATTTTATTCATTAAATAATATTTGTCAATGTGTTTTTCTATTTTAAACTCTTACTGTAAAAGAGAGCATTATCACCTCAAAGTATTTGTTTCCAAGAGTGAATGCCAATATTATCCAGTGACGCCATATTCTCCTAATTATGCTGAGGGTTTCTTTCCTAACAGCATTTATTTTCGGGTGTCAACAATACTTCAGTTAAATGTAGTGTAAAGTGCACTTATTTAGCAAACTTGTCCTTCAGAAAAGGTTTTTTTTGTCTTTAAAATACCACTAGATTGTTTCTTTCTGTCAGTGCATGATACAATAGAAATCTTAAATCAATAACACTTCTTACTCCTATGCAATTGATGCATAACATCCTTCTTCACACACAGGTTTAATGTGTTGTAAATTAATTATCTGGAATGCGTAGAGGGTCAATGGACCTTGGTATGACCAGGATGTAATGTTAAAGTGTTCCATTTCCTTCCACCCTTCTCAGCTCTCTTGCCGACTTCTCTCTCTGTGTCAGCTCTGCCATCTTCTGCACTTTGGTCCCTTAAGTGTTGTTAATGCCCCTTGAGGGCTTGATCGATAGGAAAAATTTGTTTTACCATAAATTTGTCCAACAATTTCCTTTCTTCTGAAGATGGAGTACCTTTCTTAACTGGGCTTGTGTAATGTTCCTTAGTAAACTATTTTTACTTTCAGATAAATTTAAAATAATAGCCTTATTTTAAATCATAATGAAATTGCAGAGATTCTGCATAAACAAATGCAGATAGAAGTTTTGGTTTTTAGGTGCCTAAAAATGAATCAACTATGCTTTAAATGTCTGTCAGGGGGAGTTTTGCTTTACTGTATCTACACATTGAACCACATAGATGAATAAAACTGCTATTAACTGTGAAGAAACGCTGAGGGAGAGATTCTCAGCCATGAAGAGCACAATTAAAACATGCATTCACTGGGTTTAAAGTAGCCAATTTCCTTTAAAAATCAGAGAGGCCACCTCTATTACATTTTTTGAAGCTAGCTTGGCTATTAGTTGCTAGGGTAACAAGATCCAAGACAGTGAATAAGTCCTGTCCAGGCAGCATGGTGTTATGGGTGTCTGAGATGAATGCAAAGAAATGCTGGTAGGAACGTTCAATTATGGATTAGTTTAATTTTTATTTACCAGTCTTTTTACTATAAGGATGTTCAAAACATGTATATGTTCGTCATTAAAAAGGTGCTAGTATATTTTAATTGGCTGAGTAACACTAAACTATTAAAGCAGAAAATACATCAAATCTCAATAAAAAAAAAAGAAAGAGGTGCTACTTAAAACTCCCAGCATGTTGGTGGGATCAATTTAATGTCCTGTGCTGTGTCAATGTCACTTTCATAAACTTTTGCTGAAGTGCTTTTCCTACTGTATGTTGAATGATGTTGTCAGGACTGTGAGTCGGGGGTACGGTGGATTTGAGTCTACTTTACTTCCCTTGATGAAAAGGTCACTGCCACTTGTAAATCTGTTTTACTCCCTGCACAGTTGTTAGTGTCAAAGTCTGTCAGCTCTGTGGGATGTTAAAATTATACAACTGAGGTAGGAACAAGGATCACAAATTCCCAAGTGGTACATCCCAAGAAAAAGTCTCTGATCTTTGTGTAAAAATTCTGTGGAAAGTTTTTCATTCAGGATTTTCAGCTCACTTTGGCTTGATTGCAGAAATAAACAAAATTTCTGCTCTGTTCCTCCCATCTGGTGGGCCTTCACTGATAGATCATCACAGGGCCACTTATGTCTGTAGCTCGTGGTTGCAAGTGAAAAAATCTCTGCTTTATTTTTTTAAGGCTGCAAGGGCTCCAGTTAAAGCACAATTAAATCCTGGCCTGTGTTGTGTTATGTGATTATGTTTTGACAAATCATCACTTTAGATCAGCTTCACAATTATTCATAAGTTATTTGGGAAATACATGGAATAAACACAAAGTAAAACAACTGGCCAATTTAAGGGACAGCACCTGACCTCCAAACCAAGCTTCCAACCAATGTAAGAAATGCAAATGAAGAAACCTCCAAAAACCTAAACTGTCTTTTCCCTTACTCATAGCATCATAGAAACTGTTCTGTGTATATGCAAAGATAGCTTTATAGTCAGCATTTTTCTCACGTGAGTTGTCATACTTTGCCAGTATGCAGCAAATGCAGTGGGAGCACAACCAGCTGGAGTGCCAAGAGCTGTGGCTGTGTCCTCTGAGCTTGATTGATTGTGACGTGGAGTTTTCGAAGTTTTATGCTCTGGCTGTGCAGGAGATGGACACAAAGTTCTCTGCATGTGAAGTATGGCCAAAGCTTTTAGGTGGTCAATTGCCTGCTTAATCCAAAGGCCTTTGCTAAGACAGAGTCAAGCTTTTCATACTGTGAGCTATTTCCATATGACCTTGCGACTAAATTGATTTTTGAATGGAGTAGTTTGCTGCTGAGGAGACAGAATGGGACCCGAAAGGGGCAAACACTGAATCTTTTTGGCTTGACTTTCAGTCAAGGTAACTCACTGGGGTCCTGAAGGTGATGCAAGTAAACATCTGCCAAGTGAATCTTCGTGTCAAGGCAGCCATTGTGGGCAAACTGGGATAGGCGGCCGTGGGTAAACATATATCAGTGTGCCAAGTAACCATCAGCATGACGGGGAAGAGGACACACTATGATGCTGATTTTCTTTTGCTTTAGTTTTGACTGGAAAATTCTCTTTTTGTGCTGATGAATCTGATCTAGAAGCTGTCTCGGGCCCTCCTTTCAGTGATAGGAAAGCAAAATCTTTCATATCACTCCTTTCAGTGATATGAAAGCAAAATCTTTCATATGAAGTTTTTCTTATTGAAGAAATAAAATAAGATTCAAAGATTTGAATGATAGGTAAACAAATGAGAGAAAAAACCAAAAAAACCTGAAGACTTAATTACTCTGACAAAAAATTTACTGCCATCTCTACCAATCACTATCTTTGTTTTATAGATATCTTTAAAAATGTCATCCAATTTGCCTTGAAGATCACAAACACTTCTGCTTAATTCTCCTTCCCTGTCTCCTGAGAGAATTGCAGCATAAAAATTCACCTATTCCCTTTATCATATTAATTTTTACTATTTGAAATTGCCAAAATCCAAATGGCGGGTATTTGTACTTCCATAATTAGAAAGCTGAATGGATGCTTGTCATATCCGTGCTTGTGTTTTCTGAAGACTCACAATGTTAGACAGAGGGCATGTCTGAGGAATGTAAACAAACATCCACCTTATCAGGACTTTTACAACTGAGAAATAGAAAATAACTTTTTTTTCCCCCCACCCTCTGCCCTGCCTTATCCCTCCAATTCTCTAGACTTTGTTCCATCTTTTACAGTTTCTAATTTTCAGCTTCTCTAGGCACAGGCAAATGAAGTACAATTACAAACTCTTGGAATTATTCTTTTACACAGGAAGAGCAGTTCCACACTCTCAGGTCTGTGCACACTCATATAATGGGTATCTGGTATATAGCTACTTTTTCACCCTGAAATAAAATAAATAAATGAGCATATGCTAATGAATCTTAGGGACATTTTTATTCTTTATTAAAACAGATTTTCAAAAACTGATTATTTCAATTTCAAGATAAAAATCAGATATCTATTTATGATATAAATAATTATTTTATTCTGGACCAGTGTTCCACGTTCATTTCTATGCAAAAGGAAATAGAGCTTAAAACAAAGACTCTGCCAGGATTTTGAGAGCTTTGGAAAAGTTCATTACAGATCAAGCCTTCTGACTAAATATCTAAGATGATTTACAGGAGAAAAAAAAATTAAGGCCTTGCGTAGCACTTTCAGCCTTTTCAGAGAAAAAGGTTGCCTGGTTGTACAAATATTCACTATCAATGATTTAACCTTTATGTTAGTAAATTAATTTGAAAAACTAAATTTTAAAGTGGTTCTAAAGCATTGTGGTCCTTGTGAAAAAAGCGACAATATTTAGATGCTGCTTATCTCACTTAGCCATTGTGAGCTTCATACAGATGATCTAAAATGGGTTTGTCAAACACCTGCACATGAGTATCTCCCAGGTACCACTGGGATTTTTGCTTATGCTTAACTCTTGTCTTTCTTCAAGTTTCCAGTCATGTTCTTACTACTTCCTTTCATGGCAGACAAAATCACACCCCTTTGGACTTCCTAAATTTAAGTATTTTACATCAGCCTGCAGAGGTTTCCTATTTTCTCAGTCTCACATTATTATTCTGCATCTCCTCTCTTTTAATGTATTTAAAATAAGTATTTCA
Organism: Passer montanus; assembly: GCF_014805655.1. Classification (NCBI taxonomy): domain Eukaryota; kingdom Metazoa; phylum Chordata; class Aves; order Passeriformes; family Passeridae; genus Passer; species Passer montanus. Next base: position 1,781,563 of record NW_024370816.1, read on the forward strand.
ACCTTTTGGGTTTTTTTAATGCACTGAAACACCTTTTCACTTTCATCACAATTTTCCAGATCTCCCATCTGCTTGCACAGTCTGTGCTGTCCATGTCACAGCCTCTTCTCTTGGTATTCCAAGAAGACACTTTCTCCTTGTAGTTTGTGTTCTTAAATCTTGCCCAAAAACTTTCCTTTCCCTCTTGGCTTACCAGGCAATATTTTGGGATGTTCTGTCAGGTAGACTAGCAAAGACCACCAGTTTATTTGGTAGATCAGTGACATGCTGGCAGAGCCCAGAGCAGTGCTATGAGGTAGTTCTGTAGGTCTCAGCTGTGTGTGGATGAAGGATGTCTCTTGTTTCAGACTCCCTTCTGATCCTGGGGAAAGACTTCCCTTTTTGCTTGTTTACTTTGGTCTAGTCTCCAGACTCAATGTTGTGTTAGCAGAGTTGAACAATTGTCAACATCTCTTCAGCTAATTGTTATTTTTATTCTGAGAATGAGGTCTTTTGATATACATGCGGTGAATCAGGCCAGGTATGAAGTACTTTGCCCCAGTATGAGTTCATGTGAAGACTCCTTGTGTGGATTCTTACAGCAGCAGCCCAAAGAACCCTGTATTTGTATGTCTAAGACTAAAGGACTAGATGGAGACTAGATGTAAATTTGCGGTAAGTTTTGCAATATCTGATATGAAGCATCAATATATTGGTGTGAGGCTAGAGGACTGCAGTTTTTTTGAGAGAAACAGATGTGTGAGATGTGCATCATGTTACCAGTGGTAACATGGACAGCATTTTTTGAAAAAGCTCCAGCTCAAAAATGTGGCTCAAGCAGAGGCTGAAACTGAAGCCTCTGCTCAGCTGAGATGGGGAATTGTATTTGGGAAGAAGTGAATAAATACCCATGACAAATCTTCAGCTGCTCTAATTCATAATGGAAGCTCATTCCCATAATGGGAGATCATTCATAAATGATCATTAGCCCAAACAGAAGCTCTTGATGGCAAAAGTAATTGAGGCTGTGAGCAAAAATTATTGTGTTGATCAAACTATATTAAAGGAGGAAGTTTATAAAGAGAATCAATTTGTGACAAACTTTCTGCTCTGAAAAAAAAAAAGTTTATACTGATACTTAAATTTGGAGAAGCACACAGTCTTTATAAAACCCCAAAGAACCCCTAAAACTTGTAACACTTTACCCAGCCTCATTGAATTGCTCTTCTGCAGAAATTCTGAAGGAAAAACAATTAAGCAGAGCTGCTGTATGCATCTAAACATGTGGAAAATTCCCGGCCACTGCCACATGACAGTGATCCTGTCCCTGGGGTCAGGCTGCTCACTGGTAATTCCAGTGTGAGGAATCTCTGGGACAGTGAACCTGCTGAATGGGGGAAAACTGGTGACCCACCACTCCTAAAGCAGGATATACTTGTTCATTCAAAAATCTGTGCCACAAATCCAGCTAAAGTGTCTTTACTGCTAAATGCAGAGCTGAATAATTTTATAAATTAATTCTTTTGGGAACATCTTGCTAATTGCTTCAATATTTTCATTGTTTCATCTGGAAGCATTGTATGTACTTCATAGGTGCAGTAACATTCTGCATTATTTATACCTAATATTTGATGTATCATTTTTAATACAAAAAATTAGTGCTACCTAAGTTCCTTTACACAGACCAAAAAAAAAGAAGGAAAAAACCCTCCATCATTTCCATATGCTCACCCTCCATGTTCAGTTATGATCTGGGCTGCCCCTATTGTTGGTTAATGTATGAATAACAGCCTGCATTTCCCACCTGCGATCAGGTTTTACTGCAGGAATAAAGCAAGGTCAAAATAATATCTAATGTTTAGACAGCATGCTGGTAGTGTCCCCGTCAGCAGACTATTCTTAAATAATAGCAACAAATTAGCATTAAAAGCTCTCCACAACAAGATGTGCTAAAATCATACTGGATGCTCAGTGACCTGTGCAAAGAAAATGTAATATGCTGCTTCCTAGTGCTCTCAGCCTCAGCTGCTCTAGTGTCAATTATGTCACTACAGCTTTTCAGAGATGGAACCACATGACTCAAGAAAATAAGAAGAAAAGAAAAAAATAAACAAAAATAAACTCTGGATGCAAGAAGAGAGAGGGTTGCAAGCAGAGAATGTTTTGCTCCAGCGCTGAGTTTGAAGGGGCTGCCCTCTTTAGCACAATGGGAGCCAGCTTCCCTGCTGTGTTCTCTGAAGTGGCTCATTGCAGAGCAGTAATATTATATCTTAATAAGCATAACACTCTGAACTGAGGCATATTTTTAAGTCAGACACATGGGAGGGAAACATATCAGAGCTGAGTTGTGTTATTTTTAATGGAGCATGTGTTTGTCTTGTAAGTGTGTCAGAAGAAAAGGAACAGGTCTCAGGTTTCTTCTCACCATGTCTAATGTAGGATGGGCACTCCAACTGCCTCTCTAAGTGACATCAGTGGTCTTTGATATTGCAAATGACACTGGATGGTCTGGACTACACTTGTACCTCACATTCAGTGACACTGAATGCATATTGTGTATTCCAGTGTTCATTGGAGCTCTCCTTCAGATGAAGCTCTTTGAAAACCACGAAGATCAAGATAGTTTTCATTTGATAAACAAGATTATCAGAAGAGACTGTCCTTTTCCCAGCTTTGCATGGGTGGGTGGTACAGGTGATGGGGCACATGCTCTGCAGGAAAGCATTTCCGTTTACATTCAGCTGGAAAGCAGATCTTGCAGCACGGAATTGATAGCTGCCATGTGTACCATACTGCAGCCCATGCCACTCACCTCTCATTCTTAACATCAAAAACAATATTAGAGGAAAAATGTTTGCAATGAAATTCCTAAGGAAATTTTACATTTCAATTAATATTGATAATGGGTTTTTTAATAAGTTTTAGGTCAAGATGTATCATAAATCTATTTTCCACAGAGCACAGAAAATATATACTTATTCTGTCTTTGTGGTATGACCGGATCTAGTCTTACATCCAGCAGCCAGCTGAGGCTGCTTGTCTATTATAGTCTCTTCCACCATTCCTAACAAATGAACAAATAACTAGATGCCCTGTGAAACATTTTAAATAGAACTGTCTCCTGAAAAAGCTGTTACTGACAGAGACAGGTTCGATCCAGATCAAGGGAACCTGCTGTGGAGTAGAGAAGATCAATACTGGTAGCTGCCTTTTTTATTTCAGATTTCTTTTTTTTTTTAACTAAGCGTGGGTAAAGATTATGATGACTAAAGTAAAGCAGAAAACAAGCAATCTATGAACTGAAGTGCATCCTTCTTATTAAACCTTATTGTGCTCTTAAAGCAGTAGCAGAAGCTGTTGCTATGAACTCTATCATGCAAGAGGCTTTCAAAACAGCATTTAAAACTATGTATTAGCTAGAAACCACTTTGCCCACAAATTCTGAAAGAGCTGAAAGTAGCTTTTGAAAAGGAACCAATGTATTTCATGGCAGAGTAAATTAGCTGCTATTTTTTTACTTTTGAAGTATTTGATCAAAATCCAGTACTGAACATAGTGTCTTAAATTAATTCTATTTAGAGTGCTTCTCTGCTGGTTACAACCTGGATCCCACAGCACCAAGTGCCCCCCTTTCCTGTTGTGTTCTTTGGTGTATACACAAGGATTCCGTGTTTCCAACGCCAGCTGGAGGCGCTAAGGTCCCGTTCTTAGCTTTGGAAACAAGGCATGGGCTTGTGGACAGATCAAAACATGATTGTTTTTATTTATTGTATTCAAATAGCAAAATCCACTCTGACTTTGCTTAGCAATGAAAATAGCAATTAAAAGTCACCAAGACCAAATCAGGCTAGCAATGAAAAACTATAACCCAAAATTTGACAGGTTTTAGGAAGCAAGGCTGGCATTATAGCCACAATATTCTTAATAGCCTTTGGCTAAGTCCAGGAATTCATTTTGAAATATAATCAATCCTCTACAATCCCCAAGTATTAAATTCATCATTAGAATGTTGTTTTCCCCTTCCCAAACCTTCCATGTTACAAGCAGCTCACTAAGATGAAAGGCATTTGTTACTGAGAACAGCCTTAAGGAAAGCAAAAAGAGCAAATCTGGAAAACAGATTCACATTTTTCTGGAAATGGGTAGTATTCATAAAGCATTTAGCAAGTTCAAGGTCAACTTGCTCTCCTTCTGTATACTATTCATAACAGGCATTTGACAACTCAGTGACAGTCAATCTAGCAGCTGAACTGAATATATTGGGCCATCCAGTTTAAATAAAAACTAAATCTTCATTGTGAAATGAGCACAACAAACCCAAGAAGAGCAAAAGGCTTTCCTGTTTCTGAAATTCCAAATAAGATAAACAAATTATAAATGAGAGGAAATATATCTAATTTTGATAAATAAGCAGATGTATGCATAAATGGCAAGAGATTATGATCCTCCACACCATGGTGGTATTGTCTTCTCGCTTAAGTGAAACAACAATCCTGAGCATTCCACAGATTTTTTTTTCCGTATACCATGTCTGCATAATTATCTAACATCAATAAGATATTGACATTTTGCAGTTACAATTACTCTGAACTTGTCTTTTCAGTCCCTACACAAGACCATCCTGGAGTTTATTTAATATTCACTGTTTCTCAATATGCTCTGGGATACAGTAAAAGGTATCTCCTAGTGGCTGTTGTCCTACTGGAAAGTGAGGAGATTACACTAATTGGATTGGAATAATGAGATTGTCATCTGACTTCAAAACTTGGTGAAAATAACAGCTCAGGGAACTCCAGAGACATCCAGAGATGTTTTAGAAATCCTGGGGATGTTGAGTTTTGTATCCATGCAAATTCTGAGGTTGGGTGCATTTTCAATTCTAATACTTTTCTTTTTAGTTACTGTCATCATGGATCTTAGAGAACTTATTCTTTGTCATGTACATTCCAAACAAAATGGGTAAACATAATGTATCTTTTATAACAAATTCTTCTAACTAAAAATTAATCTTAATATGGTGTATGTTGAAGAGTGACAGTTCTAAACAACCAGCTCATACCATCCCTCCATCACTTCCAAATGGCACAGATATTTCTAACAGTAAAAGTGCATCATATCACCAATTGCCTTTTCTCTTTCAGCAAGACATAGAATGAAAATCAACTAGCAATTGTTTTGTGGGTGGGTTCACAGATTAAAGATGGACTATAAATTGAGAGGAGTATCAAGTTCACAATATATTTGGTTCCTTTTTGGAAACCACTACCTGGTTTTGTTTTTAAAGCTGCCATGGGTTTTCAACAGGATTCTTACTCTAAGCACTCAGTATCTTTCATCAGCCAGCACCCACTGAATGACTACCAGGGATGTCAGTGTCAAATTCCTCTGCAGACGTCCAGCTGGACTCTCTACAGGCATTTATCTAAAAGGGCGTGCTGCAGGAATGATGTTACTAACAGTTCCACCTTCCCTGCTTCGCATCTTTCACATATCAGCTATAAATATTTTGAATATGCTCATTATTTAACATTTTAGACCTCCTCCCCAATTTTGTCAGATATTTTAGAAGGTTTTCTGCCTACAGTTATAATGTATGTCTGCAGTCCAGGAAGACAGCTGAAAGCACAATGGCTCTGCCTCTATATTTGGAAACATCTGCTGTTTCATTTCCATGATGCACAGTGATGTGCAGTTCTGAGAGAAAGGACAAGTCTGGCACAGGAGACATTAATTTATGGTTAAATATTTTGATACTGAAATTGGGATTCCCTCTTATCCAACCCTCTGGTAGTATTCCTCCTTTGAGTAAAGGATGCTGAAATAGTTGCTCAGTGGTTCTCTGTTTGTTATGGAAATAAATCCCACCCCTACTGAGGCAGCCTTTTCAGGTATCAGCAATTGGCTTCCTCCACATCATTTTGTCATTCTTTAGAGAAGCATAAAGGCAATGAAGTGTGATATGGAGTGAAAACAACTAAATTAACTTAGGAGGAGCTTTGGTTTGAGGAGTCTCTAGAGTCAAGGTGAGATGTTGAGGATGTGGAAGATTTGCTTTACTATAAGTTCTATGAAACAATTGTGCCAAAACTCCATCATATAAAGCCTAGTTGTACATTCAGGAGAAGTGCCCTTTGATGAGTTGAGAAAATCTGGCAAAATTCAATTCTTTATAGTGGTTTATTGTTTTTAATAGCCTGACAAATAATTTGAGGAGAAAATTGTGTGAATAATCTTAGCAATGCTTTATGAGTGGCTAAGGCAAATTACAGCACTGGGTGCTAGGGATAGTTTTGACTCATCCTCAGCTGACATAAGAAAGGTCCTTTCCATAGGTATTTCCATGGTGTTGAACTGTTACTGTTGGATCCAGGACATGGCTCTGTGGTCTGACCCAGCACCATTAAACTTATGGATATTTGTTCCAGATAAAAGGCCAGACTTAAACCTTGCATGGCTTCAGAATCAGGCCATGGGCTTAATTCTTCTCAATAGCGATTATCAATGGAAATTTTAAATTAGAGCCAGGAGGGAGCATGGGGGCTTAGGAGACCTGGGATAACACATCTGGGAAATGCTGTTTGGTATTCTTTGAGGTTGTGTACCTTCTGAGTGTGTCTGTCTGCAATAAGGCTGTTAAGTGTACTGTCAGAAATTTTGGAGAATGTTAAAAAAATTTTATTTTTGAGAAGCCTTCATACAAATGGTATTTAAAATTCCCTTCTGCATTCATTATGTAGGAACTTTGTTATGTGCTTTTAGAGCAATATAATTCTATTGGCCAGGAGTTCCCAGCTTTAAAAGACTGGGGCATAAAGAGCTGCCTTATTTCTACAGAGAGAACAGACTCTTTTTTTCCCCTCTTAAGTTTAGAACTTGGTGGAGTCTTTCTTCAGCAAAACTAAGAAGATGCACATTTTGATCTGACAGATTCAATTTGATTTGTCGCATTTTCTGAATCTGTGATCAAAGCTACAAAGATCAAACTATTCCATCACTTGACCTGAAAGTAATACAATACAGTTTAACATAGCAACAATATTTTGCCCTAGATGTTATGTTAAGGCTGTCTATCAATAATTCAGTTCTTATATAAAATGTTCTTGTAAATAAGATATTGTACCTCAAGAACAAATGATCTGCACAGATATATTTTCAAAGAATATCAGTCTCTCTGTTTATGCCAGTGAAGAGTGAAAGAAACCCAAGGGTGAGAAATAGAACAAGACAAGGCTTAGTGAAATATGTGGGTTTGGAAGGAAAAACTGTGAACATTTTGAGCATATGGACCTATAGCATGGCATGTGTCTTAATAACTCTATAGGGTTTTTTTTCTAATGTTTTAAACCAACTTTCAATAGATAAAATTTACAAAATAAACTTTCATGGCCAAATATTGTTAAGAATCCAAAAAATGTAAAATAATTCAGTATGTAATGATAAAATGTGCTGTTCTGAAGTAAGGCTCCTAACCTGAGAGGTAAAAGTGAAAAAAAAAAAAAATTAAATCTCAATTCGGATACACAAAAGAATCAATACCTTGAAAAAAAGAGAAATCTATGAACTTGCCCTGAGGTGAAATGCTAAGGTGATGGGAACAGCTTCTATTGTAAGATGATGATATTATACCCCTGCATTTTATAAAAGAATATTTCATTATATTTTCTCTTTACAGGTTGTTTCATGTTTGCCTACATTATTCTGAAACATTTTGCATCTTCACCTTCTAAATTGGCTGAAGAGGCATTGTCCAGCCCTCTGGGAAGGCAGAAGTGACTGCTTATACCACTGATTTGTAAGAGGTATGTTTGGGTTTGAAGTAGTAAAAGTTATGTCCCAAAAATTGCAGCACTGCAATCCCAAACTTCAATAAAATATGTTTTAAGTGTCTAGAAATCATGAGATTGACTTCAAAGCCATGATTTTCTAGTTTGGTGAGTAAATTTGGTATGTCTAGTCTTCTTGGCTTTGTTGTTTTAGAAGTAATTTCCTAAATTTTTCCCACAGTCATGAATAGAGTATTTAAAAAAAATTAGCACTGGCTGATTTTACAGCCATGTGACTCTAGGAATTGATGTTTAAGTATGCCATGAGAAATTCAGATACTGCAATAACTAGTGCTAAGCGTACTGTTTTCTCACATGATTTTAAATGCCACCCTGAAGGAGAAGGTTGAAAACACCTAAATTCTTCCTGCCAAGGCTGTTTTTGTTTCTTAGAGAGATCAGCTGTGTCAGAATGAAATCTCCCCTCAGGCCATTTTTTTTTTAACAGCCAGATCACTTTAACCACCAACTCTGGCAGTAAAATTATTCATACCTGTATAAAGAGCAGTGAAGTTAAGATTTTCTGGAGAAGAAGCTACCAAAGCTGTACTCTTGTCCTGCAGGGTTGTTTTAGTGGGGTTCTGCCCCAAGTATCTCTTCAGGTGGGGAAATGGAAATTTATCCTGGTTCCTGAAAGCTAATACTGATAATATGTCTTTTTATCCAGACTCATTTGTCTCTCTAGAGATCACCAGCACTATTACTGATACCACAACTTTATATTGCTCTAGGCAGCTTGTCAGCTCTACTGATCCTAACAATTATGAATGAAGATTTTCATGTGGGCAGGAGACAAAAGGGAATATCATCTGAAAGTTTCTGAAAATGGAGCATTATGGGACTGCCCCATAAGTGAGAGATAATATGTGGTCTCCAAGGGCCCCATCAAACTTTCCTGAGCAAATAATCCCAGCACCAGATTGTTTCTCCAAAGGGAAATAATCAATGTGTCAATGAAAATGTGTAGGCCAAATGTACCATTGAGTACAGATGAGCCCCCTTCTTATTCCAAATAATAATGGTATGTTTTCAGATTTATGGTGTTGCTCCTTTCCTTCTCCTGCTCCATCACTTCACTCTTTCCCTCTCCTACCCTGATGGCAGATGATACATAATCTATAAGATGTATTGGTGTGGATATGATGCTGAGATGGGATTTTTGTTTCTTCATTCTTTTAGTAAGGGAAGCTGAACAGACACGTAGAGATGGATGGGTGAAGTGAAGTAGAATATTACTGAATAATCTTCAACCTTGAATGAGGAAAATGAGATACAGGATGCCTAATGTTTCATTGACATCCATGAAAAGAGATATGAAAACATCCAAACCTCTCTCAGTGGACGAAAGTTAAGGGGACCACATGCAAAACCACAGCTCCAGTGAGAATGGTGACCCTGGCAGGACAACAGGGATTCCATCCATGCATCTCTCCTTGTGTGGCCACAGGGAGAGGCTGTGCCTGGTGCATCAAGAAGAAAATAATATCTGGTGAGTTCTCAATGCAGTGCTTTCCTCCTATTTCTGTGCAGGAGGTAATATAGAACTCCACGTTTCTTAATTTCTGTAGTAATTTCATGATTATGTTTCCAAAAGAAAGGACGCCTTCTTATTTTCATAATTAACAGGAAATACATGTTATACATTAAATGTGACACAAGAGAGATGAATTATGCAGCAAATTCTGTGTGCTGATCAGCACAAAGCCCAAGGCACATTCAGCAGAGTTGCTGTGAAGATCTGTAATGAGTTTCAAGTACATCATTTCCTGATGGAGGGTAAGAAAACATCCATCAATGCTAATTTTCCCACAGTTTTTAGCTTTTTATGAATACTTTACAGCTTACAAAAAAGATGAATTTCTAAAGTGCAACTTGAGGAAACTCTCTTAGTAATTAGAGAGTATTCCTAGCCAAAACTAATGAGGTCTGAACCTTAAACATGGGGATGGTTCAAAGTTGACAGCCCCAGCCTCCTATTTCTTCAAAAAGGTTAAATTAATTCCTCAAATCTGAACATGGATATTTTCTTTTCTAGTTGAATTTCAAACCGATCACTGTGCCTTCAAAAGTGCAGAATTTGGGTGTTGTTCCTGATTCTCGTATTTTCTTTTCATTCTTTTCATTGAAATTCAACAATTTCAAACCGATCACTGTGCCTTCAAAAGTGCAGAATTTGGGTGTTGTTCCTGATTCTCTAGTAGTTTTGTACTGGATTAAGTGGTCTGAAAAAGCAAACTCCAGTGAGATTGGGGCATCTTTACACCAAGCTCAAGGATTTTGTGAAGTGATACTGACTTTGTAGAGGAGCACATGACCATGCAGACAGCTCTGGTCTCTGCAACTTCTGTCAAGATGTTGCAACGGAGCCGTCCTGACATTTTCGGAGTGAGAAAATAGATTTTAGATACTGGCAAGGAGGGAGGGGCAACTTTTCTGATTAGGCACTTGTCCATTTTATTTTGAGAACTATCTACTTGGTTGCAGGCCTCAAAGAAAGCAAATATAATATCTGGGAATATTTTTTCCAGCTGGTGTATGTTGTTTATTTAGTGAGAAAACATTAAATATATTCCATGGTTAATTAATAGTAAGTATTTATATGTTGTATAAATAACAAACATAAACGTATTAAATATTAAAACAATTGTACCTGCTATACCAAGGTGCTTGACACCTTAAAACTCTGGTGATTTTAGAGAATTTAAAGGTTATCTGGTCAAGAGTTATGAAGAGCTTTGATATATGAGGAGGGTAAAACTTTTTCTTAAAACTCATCCTCAGAGCAAGCATCAGGTTGTTATTTTACTGCATGTGTCTCCTGCTTGTATCCTTCAGTTATGGTAAGTGAAAACTCTCTCATAGGAGATCACTACTCTTATTCAATCAGAAGTTAAGGGTTTTTTTCTGAGATAGAATTTAAAATCAGTGTTCAGGTTTCTTAACAGACACTACTTTCCAGCACCTGTCGCTTGAATGAGAAGGCTTTTCTATATCCAGAGGAGATTTTATTTGATGAATCCCAGAATCAAAAGCCATAATCTGAACAGCCTCAGGGCTGGAGTCTAAACAGCAACAAACAACATAATTTCTGATATATGTGAATAAATTGAAGCTGTGCTTACAGAATTTAGAGCCACTTGAATTCTGCAAGACAATTCTCACTCTTCAGTGTTGCATTAGTTCCAAAGCAGAGCTTGTTTCAGTCATGTTTTTTTGTTAGCATTTACACTCATGGGAAAAGGCTTTTGTTCACAAATGTGTTTCAAGGAAGAACTATACCTTCATGAGGTGCAGGTTTTCATGACCAACAATACTGCAAAGACACATTCCTTCTCTCTGAAACATTTCAGCCATTCAAACAAGACAGAAACAGTTCCTTGGGACTGCATGACTAAGTTATGAAAAGTGAACAATCACTCTGGATTCGTCTGGTTTCTACAAATAAATTAAGTAATGAAATTTTTTTACTCTAATTAAGCAGTGATCACTGTGAATATTCAGACAAAGCAGGATAGATTCTTTCATGTGCTGTTATTAGCAAGAAAGGCTAATTTAGTCTTGCTTAAGGTAGGCAAAAATAAGCTGTTGAACTCTGGTAGTAATACAAAACTATTTTGTGATCCAATAGGGACAGGAATATAACACAATATTATTCACTTATCTTTGAAGCAAACAAAACTTTTGTAATCTACTATTAAACTCATTTCCCTGCTCAGTAGTTAACATGTCAAATGTTCACACTGGACCTTAAAATTAGTTAGAAAGCCAGGAGTATATCAGCATTTGCAGCATAAAACTGTCTTCTCTTTGATCATTCAAGCTTTCCATCACTCTAGGTGGTCCTAACTAATAAGGAACTGTGATCCTCTTCACTACTTGATTCCAGTAGCCACACAACAGACCACATGCAGTTAATGCTTGCCATTAGTGTTTCAGTCAAATACCAACACTTATCTACAGATTTATGATCCTTTTAATTACATATTTATAAATCATGTCACTATATGTATGGGAAAAATGTCACTTTTAAGGATTTGAAGATTCTGCATCTTTTTGTTTGGGAAACTTTTTCACCTCAAGACAAAAAACTGTGCAAGTTTTTTAATGTATCTGATATGAGTTATTTGTGTATTGATATGTGTTATTGAGCAGGGGCACTGCTCTATGTTCCACACGAACATGAACTCTGGTTTTCTCCAGATATTTATAGGAAGTTCTTTGTATAAGAATCTGGTTTACAAATCCGACATACCTGTGCAATGCCCAAACTGTCAGCATTCAATCCCATTTCTGTGCTTCAGCAGCTCTTGTCTGCCGGGTTATGGACGCTGAGCACTAACAGCTCTACTTGCTTTTTGTGCTGTGAACTCTGAAAAACATACCTGCAGAGAAGGAAGGGGCAGCTCAGAATTAAACACTTGCTTCTGGTAACAGTCTTTTCCCAGGCAGTTATTCCATAATGAGTTTAATATGATTCTGAATCTTTGAACAATGATGATTGCACACAGAACACCAGTTAACGTGTCCTGACCCAATAAAGGAGAAACTGTGGCCACAGGATAAGAGTCCCATGGAGCAGATAACCAGGTGTGGGCAGAGATGTATGTGTGTCTTGTTTAGGTATTAGGGTTTAATGACAAATTAGAAGGGCTGATAATAAAATTCTTGTCATGCAGCTTCCTTCTGAATGGAGTTAAAAGCAGCTTTAACCAGGCAAATCCTCCTCAAATGTCTATCCTGTGTATATATAGAAAAAAATCTGTTAAATTTGAGATTTTTGAGAATGAAGACATTGCTGAAGGGAAACTTTGTTTTGTAACTATCTCTATAAAACTTTAGGCTCTGTCTTGCTTTGATTCTATTTTGTTTGGCTGACCTCATAATCTTAGAAAATACATGTTTGTGATTGGGTCATGGTCAGGTATGTAAGTTAAAGCAAGCCCTTGTAATGCTTAAATAATTCCTGTTTTAGAGGTTTATGGCAGTAAGCCCCTCTTCCCAAATCTTGTGCAGGCAGGAATTTATGCCACGATCTTCCCTGGATATAAATGAGTTGCAGCTTAGAGATAAAGAATAGTAATTGGATCCTGTTGTAATGTCTACAGCACCTACTCCCAGCCCACTTATTCCTTTGGGATACCTGCTTAGGCTGGATCATCTGACAGTGGGTTTTTCTGGGGCTGAATGTCTCATGCAGAGTGCCAGCAATCTGAAGCTCCGAGCACTAATTGTAAGCACTAGTAAGGTGAAAAAAAGAAATTAAAAATTTGACCTTTTTAGTTTCACTGCTGTACATAGTCCCATAATTCCACACACTCCTTAGAATTTGGGTTAACCCCCCACTGGCAGCTATATGCTAGTGAAACATACAGATTTGAGACCTTAATTTCTTCCATTGTAATATAGAAGTGTAAATTTTAAATAATTGTGAAAGATATGGACTTAAAAGAGGGAAGATGTCTGCTCTAAGAGAGGAATAACACAATGGATTTGCTCTGAGCTGCCTGGGATCATTTAAAACCAATGAATTAAAAATCAGATAGTTGGTGAGGGCTATAATTTACACTACAGAGGTGATAAAGTCTTTTGTGTTCCTATTTGCAAAGAAAGTATTAAACTACAGTGATTTTTGATTTTTTTCTTCCCACCAGGGAGAAATGTGAAACTCAATTTTACCCCCAATTGGTAAGGTGCTAATTTGTCTGACAAGTTGTTGGAATCTCAGCATGTTTGAGGTATCCTTGATGTATCAACACCTTCATGCTGAATGAAGGATGCCTTTAATGTGTAAATGTTTAGTACATATCCTTTATCTCATTAGCCAAGAACAATACCAACCACACACAGGCAAGAAGGGTCAGATGCAAGCTCCAGTCAGAGAGAAAAATCTTTTATGTTCTAATTAAATGAGCAAACATTTGGAATACAACTCTTTTGCAAATAGTTTATCAAAAAATACACTTGAAATTCACAGCCTAACTCGAGTTCTAAAGCCCTGGTGAGTCTAATATCAAATGATATTAGATTTGAATCCAAGTACCATCACTGATGTCTCCAAGTTCTTCTTACTGCATCAATATCACAAATTATTAAGATTAGTAGAAGAAAAGCAGTTGTTAATAAATCCAGCAAGGTATACTTCTCAAAACTATGAATGTTAGTCTAAACCTTCATAAGTTATACATAAATTTAGAAATTTAGCTTCATTTACCCTTTTGTGGATATGAAAAGTTTTCTAGGGAGAGCTGAAGGGTGCTGGTGAGGTGAAGTGAGTTCTTTGCTGGATGTCTGCAGGGACTTACCTGATTGTGAGATGAGAAAAGGGATGGCTCTGGCTGAGGATGTGGAGGATGTGTTCACACACACTCACAGCATTCTCCTCCCTGGCTCTGCTTCAGGGGGTGCCTCTTGTTCTCTCTGCACCAAAGCATAAGGTGAACATGGGTCCACAGGGAGAAGCACAGAACTTGTGCTCCGTTTGGAGCCCTTGGAGGTGGACACCTGTCCTGCTCAGCCTTTGCTGTGGTCCTTGCCAGCATTCCCTTCCCTGCAGGCCACGTGGGCTCACTGGTGTGCTGCAAACTTCTGGCTGCACATGAGAGATAAGAGAGACTCTTTTCACTTCTATATCTCCACATTACATTACATCAGTCACATGTTTGTCAGTTCAGTTCCAATTGAGCTCTGGTCCTGTGTATGGGTTCATTCCTTCTTTCTGCTTTTCTTTTCCAGAGGCTGATCCCTTTGAACTGCTGAAACCTGATGACTTGCAATCAATAGTCTGTGAAACAATAAGGTCAGCAGTGAGAAGATTCAGATTTTCTGCCTCTAAACGCAGACTGCCAGACTGGAACACTGAGGTGAGTCTGACCTGAGCTCATTGCCTGATAGGAGAATGGAGTGGGAGGAAAGGGATTCAAAGTACCTGGAGACATGGAGAGCTGTTAATACAGTGTCCATCCTCTTCACATAGATAGCTGGGGGTAATACACTGTGTAAACTTACAATAGATGTGACTGACAAATGTCAGCTTCTTGTTAAATGTTAAGCACTGATGGATCCTGAGACTGGAATTCTAAGCCCCATATGCTACCATGCAACCCTACAAAAATATCAAGAACATTTACAAGCCCAGTCTTAAGATCACTTTTTCCAATCAAGGTAAAGTAGGAGTTTAGGCTATTTTGTTTGTTTAATTGGTTGGTTTTTTGGTTTGCTTCTTTTTTATTTTTTATTTGTGTAGTTTTACAAATACAAGAATATTATATTTATTTTTATCTGGGGAAACAGAAATTTGCAAGACTTGAATGAATGACAGAAGTGTTATAGGGTGACATGCTTTGATATGAAATGCAAGTTTGGATTCAGTTCCTGATAGACACTAAATTGAGGCTTCTCAGCTGGATCTCAAAATACAGCTGGTGTAGGAGCTTTAAACAATTTGGGAGACTTCTGTGCAGATGAACACATTATATGGGCTGTACACAGCAGTTACCCTGTAGTCTAATCTGTCCCAAGTGGATAAATGCTGGCTCATAGATCCATTTAATTTGGTTTCCATGTGTAAAGCAGGACCTCACAGAGGCTCAATTGCACCCAAGTTTATGTTACACTCCCAAAAGAAAACAAATACAAGGATGAAGCATTTAATTGCTGAAATGATGCAAAGGGAGAGATTTCCCCCAAATTTTGACAAACTGGCCTAAGTATGATCTCAAAGAGCACTGAGATATTCAGATATCACACAGACAGTTATATTCACATAAACATATTCTGCTGTTCTTTAACTAAATAACAGAGAATATATTTGTGAATACATTCACACATACACAAAAATAAGAGGGATTTGTCCAATATATGACCAGGCCTGGGCTAACAGCACCCCACTGAGAATAGCAGTAGGGTCAGTGAGTGAGTGGCAGAACAGTGTGGGGATGGTTTCATGGGGCCAGCCCACAGGCACTGCAGAGCCTGGGTTAGAAGGCATGGTGAGCTATTCATAGTCAAGAACTTGCAGAGTACTTAGCCCTTAGAGAAAAGAAAGAAAATGCTTTTTTGACTCAAGGATTGAAGCTTCTTTTGTGCTTTGAAGCTGTCACCTCATGAGCAGTTTGTCTGAAATTACTGCTGGAGTGATTACAAGAGTGTGGCAAAGATTCCAAGTTCACAAGACAAACCCTGCAGGAACCAGCCACAGCAGCTGTGTGTTTCTGTGGCTGGCTGGTGAAAGCTCTCTGGATTAGTCAGCTTGTGTAAATACTCATGATCATGAAGTTACTGTGGGCTTTACATAACTTCACTGTGTTAGTCTCCAATTCATGTACCTACTACTAAAACAATTTTCTAAGTACTGTTAAATATTTTCCTTGTATTTGTGTCTGGAACTCAAGTCCAACAAGCTGCAAGAATCAGCCAGTCCTGACAAGGTTCAATTTCTGCCTGAAATTATTAGTTGGCATAAATTTGAAAAAAAAAACCCTATTGTAAATGCAGTTTTTTATTTGAGAGTGACCAAAACAGGTCACAGGAAGAAACACAACAAATAAGCAAAGACAGAAAGAAAAGGCTAAGAAGACAGAGCAGGTATGTCAACACATTTTGCATGGACACTTTTGACTTTCTTGCTATATTAATTTACTTTGTCACACAGTTTCATGTCACAGTAGAAGTAATCTTAGCAGGAGTAAAATTCTGTCACTGACATAAAACAACAGGGATGAGATTTACATATTTTGCTTCAAGGTATGTGCCTGTACTGAAAACAGTGAGATTTGGAGAAACTTGAATATACTTGCAGATCTCGTGACTGTTCTGTTCAAACACAATTTTTCGACGCTACAGATAAAGCTCTGGGTTTTTTTTAAGGTGATGATCACAGAGCACTTGTCTACTCCTAATTGACAGAAGTAAATATTAATTTCAGATCTGAACCCAGCCCTCAGATGCCTACATATTTCTTGGTGCCAATATTGAAAAAAATTGCAGGAGTGTGTGTGCAGAATTGGGAAATCAGACCTGGGTCCTTGGAATTGCTCCTGGGCCATAAGCATATGCAAAGCAGAGCACTGCTGGTTTCCTCTGGCTCATTTCTAGTTTTGGGATCCCAGTAGTTGATGCTAAATGCAAACCCCTCAGTGCTGACCCCTCCTACATTTCCATTTGCAGCTGCACATTCTGAATGCTGTGAAAGCAGATCTCAGAACACGGTGTGATCTGCAAGCATATACATGATACATGAGCCACAGTAACTGTTCAGGTTTGCAGTGGGAAACACAGACAGCTCACAAAAATTCCATATTTTGAAATGAAATTGTGAAGACGTATGAAAAGATAAAAGAGCGTCTTGACTTCTGTGAAGCATTTTGCCCCCAATACCAAAATGCCACTGCCTACACAAAGGCACAAAATTTATTGTCCTTATCTCTCATTAAGGATGTTTGCCTGCATGATGTTGGGATCAGCTGTAGGTGGGACAAAAATCACACTTATCTATATTCTAGATACATATTCTACCCCAGTGCTGCCGGGAAGGTCTTGCAAAGTCTCTCTATGTTTCTGGACATTTTCCATTGAAGCATCAATGGTGCAAGTTCAGGTTACAATCGTTTGCAATGCTGAAAATGCTGCCAATGAGAGCTGGATGAGCTTTCTAGCTGCTCCAGCTGTTTTCCCCATCAGGTTCCTGGCAGCCTCATGGGGTGCACTGGCATGTTCATGTGGCACTGGGTGCATGGTGGTGCTGGGATTCTGAGCAATGCTGCAGAATCCATGTTCTGCTCCTGAATGTGTCTCCTCAGCTCCTTGCTACTCCCATGCGGCAGACACTGGATTACAAATAATGTCTTCCTTCTCTTTTCCTTTCCCATTGTACAGGCACGTGCATATATTTAACATCAGCTTCACTAACTATAAGCCTTAGTACTATTATATTTTCCTACCTTAAGGAAACTTATTCATGGTTAACTGAATCTTCAGCTGATTTAGAGCACTGCAATTCATTGACTCAGCAGCGTATTTAAGACTGTACCCCCCGGGTGGTTATTTTTTTTCCCTACCAAAGTTCCCAGGGCACAGAGGGTCATTTTCAAGGCTTGTATCTATCTAAGGCATTTGAAGGTCAAGCCCAAGTGGTCTTCAGAACTGCTTTGAATCCTGAAATCAAATTCTTCCAAAACTGGTATCTCCTGGTAAGGAAACAATCTGCTGGATGTGGATTAAACAGATGTCTGAATGAGTGGCCTTTTTCTGTAGGGTTCATCCTTGGGAGCAGACAGGGTGACTTTTGTACTCCTGGAGACTGGGTTTAGGAGAAAATCTTTTTACTAGAGAAACCAATAAAAGGTATCACAAATTTTCCCCCAGCATAAAAAAAGGCTTCTGGCAACTGAGGCAGAGCCTTACTAGTGTTGAACAGATCCACTGGTGATTTTAATTCACTTCAAACTGAAACTTCATGTGTGGGAACAATACTCCAAGTATAGGATTTTGTTTCCATTTTTCTAAGGGGAAACCTGGATGGAACATAGGAGATAAACCAGAACCTGACTGCTTGGCACTGATGCCAGATTTTTACAAAGTGACAGCTTTTCCTTAGGCACGTAAGTGAAATAAGGGACAGCTAAAAGCTTCCACTACCCTGAGCTCCTCATGACACTTGTGGACAAGCCTCTTTCAAATCTCTAAAATTTCAGAACATTTTACAAAAGTTTTGCCAATGACCTATAAAGACCAAAAGGGAGCTGGGCAAGAGCTGAGCATACAGACCCTCCCTTCTCACTCCCTTCTCACTCCCTTCATTCTGTTCTGGTCCCCCCTGGCACAGAGGAACTGCTCTGGTTTCTCAGGGACAGCATTTGGTTGTTAAATTAATTTCTCACAGGGGCTCTTCCCTCTTTTCCAGGCTTCTTCAAAATGACAGGCAGAACCAAAATCCCATTCGATTAAAAGCAAGTAAAAAAGGGAGATGAACTCCTAGCAAACAAACAAGAACAGTTTGAAATTTTGACTTAAAAAGCACGGCAGTATTTTACCAGCAAGGACTGAATTCATTAACACTACCTTATTTGTGCTGCCATTAAGAGTTTTTCACTGTAACTGTTCAAAAGCATTTTTAGAACCCGCTGTTTTACTGCTTTGAAATAGTTCTACCCAGGAGTGAATCTTTGCATTTATTTTCAAAACAATCAATTCTTCCATGTGTAAGATTTCATGCAAGTCCAGTCTTCAAAGACAAAAAATACCAGGCTTCCTTATTATAAACCACTTTCCTCTTCTATTCCTCATCTCCTCCCACATTTCCTTTTCTTATTTGTTGTCCAGCAGCAGTTCCTATGGGCATGTGCTGGGGTAACATGCACATGCATGCCCTTGTACACACACATGAATAGGCTCCAAAAATACAGATCAGTACCTTTTAACTCCCCTATAAATTCTCAACTATTTTTGTTTCTCCATATCTTCTCCTCTTATTTTTTATATTTCCTTTCCTTTTCATCTGCCCACTTTCTCTGCTAGTATTTTATAATGCTGTTCAATGCTTTGATATTCTGAATTCAGGGTTTACTTCAGTTCTGAGCTGCTCTCATTGCCAGTGCATCTTGACACTAAGCACTGTCACTGCTTTTTGTGGTGCCAGAGCCACAGGCAGAAGCCTGTAACCTGCACAATGTTATCCTTAAACCATTTTGACCCAAACAGGTCCAAATTTAGACTGTTATTTTAGTATGACAACTGAGACCTGATCTGTAAGACCATTAAGAACATGTTGGATGTTGGAGCTGGGGTAAAAAGCATGCTTCTGTTCTGAAAAGTGGGAGTCCCACGACAGCAGGCTTCTGTGGAAACACAAATTGAGATGGCCTCGACCACCTCAGCACCTCTGACAGCCCTTTAAGCCTCTTTTTGTGACTTTTGCACA
Source organism: Passer montanus (assembly GCF_014805655.1). Classification (NCBI taxonomy): domain Eukaryota; kingdom Metazoa; phylum Chordata; class Aves; order Passeriformes; family Passeridae; genus Passer; species Passer montanus. The sequence continues at coordinate 1,801,282 of NW_024370816.1, forward strand.
CATGTGTTACACAGCTATGTGGCTTAATAATGTGAACAGACAGGAAGCAAGACACATTAATGCCGTGTCAACAGTGTAGTTCCCATCACTTCCTTGGCAAAGCCCTGTGCACACTGACAGTCTGACAAACACATCCAGCTCAGGGGAAGGTTCCTGTCCTAAATGCTTCTGTACCTTTCCAACACTCTGGTTTAGAGCTGCAGTCTCTATGCTGAAGCAAGCTGCAAAAACAATGAAGAAATAATTTAGCGGGATTTAAACAAAGAACAGAGGAAAAATAAATGTGGAAAACCTAAATGTGGCTGGGGATGCCATCACAGCCCAAGGCAGGGGGTGTCGCAGCCTCCCCCTTGAGTAGGGCATATGAGAGACTTGAGCGGGCGCAGGTGTGTGACAGCAGGTAATGTTTCCAAGTGAGGATAAGGAACTCGCGGTAAATTCTGAGGGAATGGTTTTCCCCTGCCCTAGAGCAGAGGCTGCAGGGTCGGTAGGGCTGTTGGCAGCTCTGGAAGGCGCTCAGCAGCAGCAGCAGCACACGGCGGGGCGGCAGCAGGGATGGATCACTCCGGGCAGCAGGGATGGATCACTCCCCGCAGCGCGGCCCGCGGGCACGGGCCATGGCGCCGCCTCGGCCGCCACCTCGCGGCCAGCGCCGGAACTGCGGCCGGCGGCCGCAGCCATCGACCGCGACCACAGAACCACAGCGGGGCCCGAGTCACGGAGAGCGCCCCGAACTGCGGCTCCTCTTCGTGCCAACGGCGAGTTGAATCCCCTGTTAACTTCATTTTAACAATGTGGGCACGTTGGGCATGCTTTAATAGACCAGGATACTTTGACACCAAATCAGGTAAGACTAAGGTAAAGCATTATTTCTTAATCTCTTTTGTCACTCGTTGCTCTCATCCCGACCTCAGAAAGGTACTAAAAGTGTGAGGCAGGGAACCCTGCGTGCATTTCTAAGAACAGGCTTTATTGCTTCGAAATGTTAATAGAAAAACAAGTAAAATAGCAAACTACATCTGCTGCATCTCAGTTGTTAAACTGCTGCTGTCAGTCAGTGTAATTCCTACCAGCTAACAATAAAAATGTTTTGACATCCAATCTCATACACACTTCAACAATAGTTACCTAACAGGAATTTTCTGCTATGGAAGTATTTCTTTCTCCACTCTCTTAGAATCATGAAAATGTTGATGTGCTACAAAGTCCCGTTATAAAGGGCACCCTGTCAGGGACAGCAGTCACCAGAGCAGCTCTGTAAATTGTGCTGTACAGAGCAGTCACGTACAATACAACTGTTATATTTCATACTAAAAACCAGCTTATCGCCACGGACAGGCAGCTTTAGTTTCTTTTAAAAATGCCATCAAACCAGACAGTGCTTGTAATTGGGAATTTAGTGTCTCCTAGTTCTTTGGCTAGTTAAGCTTCGGTCAGGCTGTACCCTGAGTAAACAAGGAGAAGGTTTCCTTTGGGCAATTGCAGAACTAATGGGTGCCCAGCTTATGCTTAGCTCCACAGTCATTAACAGCACCCAGCACAAACAGAGTCTGACAACTCCTCCGTTCCCAGCTCCAGAAGGCAACTGAAACCGCAGCAGCCTTGAGTCACTTGAGCTGCATTTGCAAAGCAGCTGGACTGTGCAGAGGAGCTCTGCTGATCCAGGCTCTCCACCACACTTCTGCTTGCAAAAGTCAGGCAGGGATGTGGTTTTATTTCTACTTGGAAGGGATCTGTAAGTGATTTGAAGGTTCAGAGTTCAGGGCTGGTTTGGAAAAACACCCATCGGGCTGCAATGCCTGCAGGGGAGCTGTCTGATTTGGTAGGGTGTCTCTGGGTATTTCTGGCATTTCACCTCCTGACTAAAGTCAGGAAAACTCAAAGAAAGAATATGGAAAAATACATGGAAACTAGTTTTCTAATGTTTAGTCAAAGGTAGAAGTCAGTTCTTGTTTCACCCAGCCTCTTTGAATTAGAAAACATTGTGTCGTTTCCTTTCAAATATTAGATAAGCTGCACAAATGGTTGCCCAAGAATCAGGACCATGACTAATTCTTGTTCATTAGATGTGCAACATAGATAACTACTTGTTTCACTACTGATTAATTACAGTGAGATGCCTCCAGCTCTGTTACATGTGTCCAGAGCTGCTTCCACACTGCCTCCTTCGAGCAAATCTGTGTCATCATTCTGCAGACTCTTGCCACTGAGAGGAAACAGGAAAGGCTGGGTGCCAAGGGCATCTGGCTCAGCAACTCTGGCTCTTGGGGATTTAAGAAGAGAAGGGGGTGATTTAAGAAGAGCTCCAGGGGGTGAGATACAGAAAAAGTCAATAGTTCTGTTACTGGCATAGTACCCCCTGTCCAAGGTACAATTCCCACATGGCTTTCCTAGGCCATCACATTGCAAATACTTCTGGGGAGTTCTGTAATTTGCCTCAGCAGTGTACACAAACATTTCTTAATGCATGACTTTCATACTGTCTGCCTGCTTCCAGGATTTTCACTGGGTCACTGCATTGGTGCTGATGCGTTCCCTGGGGCTGCACACACGTTGCCACGCAGCCAAAGGGAAGGGAAACCTTGCTATTTCAGGTCGAGTTGATTACAGGTTTTTGACTGAAAGATGCTTTTTCTTTTTTTAAAGAAAACACTGAGTCACAAAAACTTAAACTTACAATTTAAATGGATTGATTTTGAGGGGAAAGTTTACCAGATGGGGTGGTATTTCTGTATATAGCAAAAAAGGGATTTTTCCATGACTGGGGCATTTGTGTGTGGGTGCCCTGTAGCCAGCAAAGTGCAGTGAGTTGTGAAAATAGTCACTGAGCCTGAGAGGGAATCAAGCAGGGCAACAGTTTGGCCCTACTTTGCAGAGTAGTTTCTGTCTTTGGGTTGTGGTGTCAGTGTACTCTGCCAATCAATGGGTCAAGGAGAAAACCTCCTAGGCCAGCATTTAGAACAGCTGGGTGAGATAAGACCAGTCACACATCCAAGCCAGACACAGGAATGACCTGTGCACAGATATCTCCCATGCAATGAGCCAAAGGGTGATGCTACTCTTTGTTCAGCATGACATAGAGGCAAACTCAAAGGCCTCAACTCTTTTTTTTTTTTTTTGATGCAGCCTTCCTTGTTTTTTTCTACCCCAATGTAACACAGATGAATAGACTTAAAAATGGGGATATCTATTTATAATCTCATTTTTCCCTACCTCTGTATCGCCTGCTTTTAAATGTTCCTGTGCTTTCCTGTGCATTGAACGGACTAATTTTGTTTAATTTCAAAACTGAAGCTGGTGGGAACCAAGGATGGCCTGAAAGTAATTGTGTTAACAGAAAGTAGTGCTGTGAGGTCAGGGGAAAGTGCAGGACCTGAGTGCTCAAAATACCATCAGCTACGTCATGAAAACAGATGTGCTCTGCAGCTCCTTTCTGTGTGTGGGGAATGGGCTCAAGATCAGGGTCTACTCTGAACAGCTCAGCAAAGGTTTTTGTCCTGTTCTTCTACTTTCTACCTTTCCTTTCAGAAGGGAACCTAGTTTGTTTGGTTTTTTCTTTTCCTTCTCCCCACTTGGTTTTCTGATCACTGTGGAAAACTCTCTGAAGTTAGTGTACAGAAATTCTGACTGGTTTAAAAAAAACTCCTAAACACCAAAGAGCCCAAACTGTCCTCATTTCCTCTATTTAAACCACATGTTGAATTATAACCACTTAAGTAGGAGGAAAACAAAAACATATTTCACTGAGTTCTAGGAAAGCTTTGAATGGATGGCATTTTTATCAAGGTTTTCTGTGCCCTATCCAGATACCCAAAAAATTGTGTTGTACATCAGATTTAAAGTGAGCTGTTTTATTACGTGTCCAGAAGTGACTGCATCAATGGCAGCGTGCACAGCTTGTAGTCCCTGCCTCAGGATTCAAGGCTGAAGCTCTGGAGTGTGTTTTTGGGTGGCAGAGAATGGCTGGTAAGGTTTCAAGATTCAGAATTGTTATCAGCCATTTCTAGTGCATTTTGAAGCTGCACAGGACGAGCTCTTGAGCTTCAGGTAACAGCAATACAAAGTGCTCCTATGTTTTCTCATACACTCAAAATTAATGTGAGTTTCCACCCTAGTCTTCCTCTTGGGTTTGGGGTTGTCATTGTCCCCAGAAGGACTACTTGCAGATGTACCTCTTTTGTTAATTTGGTTGGGGTTCAAGTTTGTACTTGAATTTGATTTTAATTCAAATCTAACCTTGCATTCTGCAATTTTTACTTTTTCTAATAAAAAAAATTACAGATAATGTAACAAAAAAACAGGAAGAAAAGGTCTAGTTTGCAGAGAAAAAAGTTTCCTGATGCCAGAGAAGTGAGGGAGCCTGACAGCCTAACTTGTGGTGTTCATTCTTGCATAGCTAAATTACACAGTGAACAAATGTCTTATTTTCTCTGTGACTCCACCTCTTTCGGGCATCCTGCCTGTCCCCACCCCTTACACTTGTCTGCATGTCTTAATGGCAGTATTCATGCAGCTGGTAATTTATGTGTCTGACAGATAAGATTTACACAGAGCGTTCCCTTCAGTTATACAGAAAATTTGAGATTCAAGTATGTATGTGATTTGTCAGGTCCCACACTTCAACATAAAAATCATAAATATCTTTAGGGCTGGACTTGAATGAGAGAAATTTTAAGAGGAATAATTTCAACTACAAGTTAGTTCTTAGGTCCTCACTTTACACCTAGTTACAAAAGTTTGTCTTCAAAAGAAATACAATGCCTATTGTAACATAAGTACAGAGTCATCTGGCTGTGAGTGGGGCAGTTTGGTGTTGTGCTCTGGAAGAACGATGGAGCCGATCCTGTTACTGAAATCTCCTTGATTCTCTTGGTGTCTGGTGTCATAAACATGAATTGTTAATTTCATATTACTCATAACAGGCACACTGTGAATGTTTGCAGAGTTTATAGGGGATCAGTTACAAATGTGATTATACCAGCCATTCCTCAGGACTGACACCAGTTTCAAATTAGAAGCTGACAGGCCTCACCTGCTCCAGAGTTCACTGGCAGGTCACCTTCTTGTCATTTTGGCTATCCCCCCATCAAAATGACACCTGTGTTCATAAAGGGACAGCAGGGACTCGAAGTTGTTAGAATTGTTGCAGAATAAGAATAAAATGTCATCTACTCCAATAATGTAGTGCTCAACTTTGGCCTTTCAGACAGCTTGATGCTTGCAGCCGCTGACAATGTTTCCAGCTACAAGAATAGCTGGATCCAAGGGTCAGCAGTTGTTCCCTCTTCTCCTCGTGGATGTGAAGCATTCAGCTCAGCCCAGCACACTGACAAGCCCAGAAAGAAGCAAAGAGCTTGTAAAGTGTCTTTGCTTTTCTTCATGCAGGACAATACATGTAGATAAACAAACACTCCTTACAGATGCTGGCGCTACACATCCTTAGTTTTAAACACAATGTGTGAAAAACGAAAGGTAAACATTTAACATGTTAAACAACTAGATTAAAAAATGAAACTTTTTTTCAATTTTTTGAAACCTATTTCTTCATAATAGAATATTTTTCACATTCACTCAATTTAATGGAAGGGAGCTAGCTAGGTCAGTCCAATTCTTGTACCCTTAAATTTCTCAAAAATAGGAAAATAGACTGCATCTTCAAATACAGACCTAGGGATTACCTGTCATTAAAAAATAGAAATATCAGATCCCAACAGTGTCAGACTTTGCTGGTTAAAGACTGGGGCTCTCTTGGATTCCAAGTGTGGTAAATAATTATCTAATGTATGTGTGCCTGGTATTGAACTGTGGTACTGCTGTCTTCCTAAGGCTTGGCTTTTCCAGGAAGTGAAGGAAATGCGGGTGTATATAATCCCACTGAAGTTACCTGGCACATTGTGAGCAGAGAGGAAGGTCTCTGAGCTGGGGGATGTTACAAACTCTTGTAAGGCTGCTGGGAAAAGAGCACAAACATACTTGTTAAGGGAGATGGTAGGCAGGGATAAACAAGATGTTGAATTATACTGTTTGTTTTCCTCTCCCTAAACAAGATCTTTATTTTTGGCTTTTTATTTGTGGCTAGCAGAGCTGTAAGGATATTCACTTATCATAGTTGCCATCATTCTCTGAAATCTGTCCTTGGCTTTATTTTTTGGACCTAGAAATATAATAGTATTGGCATTTTATCTATATTAACTAAACATAAAACCAGATTCCTCATGGTGTAAACAAGCATGACTTCAGGAAAGCAATGCCGATTCAAGCCACCTGAGTGTCTGATTCTTAATATAACAGGGACCATGCTACAAGAAAGTGAACAGAAGCAAACATTTGTTATAGAAATGCATGTCACCAACAAAGACTCCCCCCACAGCATTCAGCAGGGAAAAAAAATATAGCTAAGGTAGATTTACAGAAGCCACCACTTTTCTTTTAATGATTTGGATATTGATCATTTTTAATCTTCTTCTCAGAACAACCAGGAGATCTATTACAGCTTGAGCCAGCCATGAAAAGCAGGTCCGTTCTTTAACCTGCCCCAATTCACTTGGACATATTTTATATCTCCAGGGATTCAGCCACGAAGTCCATTAGAGCATCAGATGCAGTGAGGTCAAATCAATTGTCCATACTGCAGACAAGGTAACCATCATTTACTGTAATTCTCCCCCGTCATGGTAGAGGAGAGGAAAGGTTAAAAGCTGTATTACCATGAGGCTGTCTCATCTATCTTTCAGTATATTGGTAATACCTAAACATTGCTTAAAGAACTGAATGTACAATCTTAAATCTGGGCTAAACTGGATTTAATGGTTAGATTGCCAAATCAACAAATTTGCTAATGATTTTTTTTCAGGTAGGAGCAGAAAAAAAGAACACTTTTAAAACAAAATGCAAAACCCTTTAAATATATTGCCACATCTGACACAGCACATCCAATGCTATAATGGTTCATCTCAGGATGCCCTGAATGAGTGATATTTATCCTTCCCCATATGTAGATATATTTACCTATGAAGTAATTTGCTGTCATCCCTTTAAACTAGAGATGCTATGGCAGACCAAAAACAAAAGAGGAAGTAAATTCAGGATGTATATTTTGCACTGTAAATCAAGTCCTTATGTGTTTGCACTCCAGGATGGGCAATAATAATTGACTGAAGCAATCACTGCTGTGGGAAAACAAACGTGCTGGCCATGTCGCATCTGAAGGTCAGGCCTGATGACACAGTGAGCACCTGAACTCTCACTGACTCCCGGGGAGCGGCGGGTGCCGAGCACCTCCCGGAGCCCCCTGACAGGGACAGATTTACGCGGCCGCTGGGGCTGGGATGAGGATGCTGCCCGCTCCCACCTCCCGCTGCCGGCTCTGCCGACTCGTTTGTTTCCATTACGGGGCCATGGCAGCCCTGACTCCTGCGCTCCGTGTGGTAACTGCAGGAAAGCGGGGAGAAAAATGCGCTTCTGTATCCCTCCTCCCTGGAAGCACTGCACCGTGGCCCTGACTAATGTCACAGGGGCTGCTGTGCATGCCAGGGACCCCTGCCGACCCCTGTCCTACCTGTGAGAGCTCAAGCACCGTGGCCAGGCCCTTGTAGGAATCCTCTCTTGAAGTGGGAAGTGATAGTGAAGCTCAGATTTATTTACTTGCCTGTTTGCCTTTTCTAGGTTAATCTTTTCTTTTTCCCTGGATTTCTTTAATCCTGAGATTTTTTTTTAAGTAAGTGATTGAATGAAGGAGCTTTTGAAATTTTCCATATTTCAGAAATCTTTTCACAGCTGTAGAAATGAGTGAATTTATTTGTGTTTCAGAAGCTGACTTGCTGAGCAAACATACCCATGTATGGGAAACAGAGCCAAAGCAGTAAGAAGGTAGTTAAGCACTGTTATTCTGGTATAAGTACATCAAATGTATTTCTGTGGCTGACATACATTCATGATATTCTTCATGGTAGAAAATGTGATGAATGTAGTAGGAGTAAGAGTTGGTGTAGGTTGCAAATTATTAAATATTTTTATTATGAAGCATATTTTTAACATCTTAGTAAGGTTTTAAAGCCCTGCACAGTAAATTTTAACTTCAGATAATGTGGGTATTCAGTAACTGTAAAAGGAACTAGCAAAAGTTTTGTGTGTGCTGAAGGAAAGATAAATGTACTTTAGATTAGGTGTTACATACCATTCACTTAACTACTTTTCTGCTCCTTCTTTTTATCTTAACACAGAGTTTGTGTGGGACCTTTTCCTCAGTTTATGTTACACTATCACCTCTGAATTCATCCCTCTGAATGTCTCTTCCCAGATCCTCTGCTAATGCTCACAAAAGTGCAGATTGGAGTTGTCATTCAATAAAAGTAATGCCAGTCTTAAAAAAATTAGGCATTAAATGAGGTAACGTTTTGTTCATTTTAATATAGAAACTCAGAAATAATGGGTATTTAAATCTAAGAAGAAATAATTTGATCCAAGTCTGGAAAGAAATGAAAGATTGGAAAGTTGCTTTACTTTGTAATAGCTCAAACGTAAGGCTGCATGCAGCTTGCATGGTCTGTTGGGTTCCTTGATCTGGAGCACTCTCAGATAACTCTCAGCTGAGTAGTTCCCTCTCTGCTGGCACATATTCTGCAATGCTAATTCAGAGAAGGGTCCACTGGGTTATTTAACTGAAACCAGAGGCTCAAAAAGATCAGACAAGCTTTGCTGTTCTTTGGCTTCAATGGATATCACAGCCCTGACTGAAAGAGCACTGAACTTAATAGAAAGGCTTTGGATCTGGAAAAATGCTTACTGAAATCATTGAAAGAGCTTTAACTCCAGCAGTTAACACTTCATCCTGGCCCTTTTCTCAGTAGAACAAAAATTGGCTCTGCAATGCCCAGTCATGTTTCTCAGATCAATATGACAAACTAAGGGATGTGTATTTACTATCTGCTCTGTTATCACCACATGTCAGATCAGACTTTTGAAAAATAACCCTTCGATTTTACAATAGTTCTACCCTGTGCAGCAAACAAGTGTATTTTAAAGGAAATCTGTTTAGGAAAATCACTAAGGAATTCCTCAAGAATTATATATAGCTCTTAGTTGACAGACTTCCTTAAAGAACTCCTTTTTCTATGCATACAGTAATTAAAATAAAAGTTGTCTTTTGAGTATTTGATGTTGGCATGTTACATTTAGTTTAATTTTCTCCAAATGCTAAAGAGGTTGTGACATTTATGGGGAAGTAGTTAGGTCTTGTGAACATGAGAGAGGGTTAGAGTCTCTGAATTTGCCACAAGGTAAAATAGTCAAGAGGTCTTTCCTGGTCACTCTGTGGGGCTGTAGGAATTGCCTGCTTGTTGCATCAGCAGTCACTGCCCTGAAGTGGAGCTGGTGGCATGACAGCTGTGGAGGTACAGACGACATCGGGGCGGGGCTTTGGGGATGAAATTCTCCTTTAAGTAACCAAAAAAGATGTCTCTGATTACAAAAACTGGTGCCATTAGGCTGAACTGCTCTGGAAGCAAGCAGGAGCAGACGAGGAGTGTTTGAGAGCCAGTGTCACCCTGGGTGCAGCCCAGCTGTGGCACAGCACCACTGCTTCGTGTCTGAGAGGAAACAGGAAAGCTCTAGCAGGAGGTTACCAAAGGAGCTCCTCCTGTTAAAATTGAAATAGTTATTCATGAACAGCATCTTACATCTGTATAAAAATGTTTCCTACAGTGCTATAGGCTGCCAGAGAAAACTGTAGGGCCTTTTTTCCTTTCCTTCTCTTTTCTTTAATAGGGTGATAATTAGTAAGTGTAGATTGCCTGGCCTGGTGTTTCTTGGCATGTACAGATAAAGCAAAACTAACTTGAAAAGCTTTGGAGTTTCTCTTCACATAAGTATGCATTTTTCTGCCATGTGCTGAATTCCCTCCTACTCTTTCCAGTTTACAACATATGATTCTCCAATATGTCACTGTGCAGTCTCATTTATAACAACTCATCCATTAGTATTTTCTGTCTGAACCTCTTGACTTAGGTGCTCTCTGATGTCCAGGATGGGTGAACCACAGAAAAAAGCTGGGGCACTCGTGCTTTTGTGAGGTTATTTAAACCTTCTGGGTCTGGAATTACAGATAAAACAATATGAAAAATTCAAACTGGATATACAGTTTTACTTTCTGCAGATTTCCCAGTGTTCACTACTTGAAAAAGGCCCTGGTGCTTGTGACCAGATGGAAAACAACCAGCTTAAAACAGAACACACATACAAAACAAACCAAAGTGATTAATTAAGCCTTTTGGTATTTGCTTTGGATCTGGATTTTGGGCTGAAAATTGCTGTAAAAGCTTTTCAAAAGCTGAAGGAAAGGTACAGCAACCAGTGAGGGGAGTTCTTGCTTTACAAAGATCCATCTGCCTTGACTACAGATCTGTTATTAACTGCCTTAAATTATGATTATTTGTCCAAACCAGCAAAACGATGTGAAAATGTATTGAAATGAAACACTGCCTTGAAAGAGCTCCTGTTTTCCTACAAGTTCATTTTGAACCAATCTGCCAGATCAATTCAAGGATGAAATTTAGCAAGATTTCGAGAAACAAAAAAGCACTAGAAATATTTCCATCAATTAGAAGAAAAAAACTTATACAATATTGTCCTGAATGTCCTGATTTCCAGCCCTGAGTTTAGTGTTACTGCTAGCTGAGTGGAAATCTGAATGAGCGTTGGCTTTTAGAAAAGAGAATTTAATTAATTTATTTTCATTACTGAAGCTGAGGAAAATGCAAGCTATGTGACAAGGAAAAAGTTATATTATTGGAACAGGAAACATTTATGTAAAAAAAGAAAAGGTAAAACATAGGAAAACCCAAGGAAATTAGATGGTTTTTAAATATATATTTTTAACCATGCAAGATATCCCTTTCAGCACAGCATGGGATGTAGCATTAATCTTATTTGTCTGCGATTTAAAAAACTATTTCCTCATAGGAGGACTTTGTTACATTACCTCATTTTTACCCACAGAAGCCAAACTACTGATTTTTTGGAGACTGTAAGCCATAAATTCTTTTCTATGACAATTAGTTCATTACTAATCTTGACCATGTGTCCAATGAACTAATGAAGAACTTTAATAATGAAAAGCACCTCATAAATCATTTACAACAAGCCAGAAAAAATATTGAGTATTTGTAAATATGACTTCTCTTTGCAGGATTTGTCTCTCTTTTAGTTTTTCTTCCTGAATGCTTGCTACAATTATCTTTAAATCTCCATGAAAGAGACCAAAGAAAAGGGAAATCAGGTTTGTTTTAATATTAGTCATCTTACTAATGGATATCCTATAGCTTGCCCTTTTTTCCACTTCCTCTTACCTATTCCTTTCATAACTCAGCCAGACAGACTCTTAAATACCCTTTAATTTGAGCCAATGGGTCTTACAAATGTAATTTATGCAGGACTTGACGATTTAAATGGAAAAAACCCCAAGTCTTGTGCTTTTAGAAAATGTAAATCTGTCTGGATCTCATTAAGGAAGGTTCTTGACTACAGGAGAAACTCTCCTCATTTTTAATTTTTTTATTTTTAAATTTTTTTTGAAAGCCATAAATTTATTAATGAGATTCAGATCTTCTTTAAAAAAGAAAAACTAAAACCAACCAAACTTTGAAATCATGGTTTTATCAGTTGGTTTGTGTCCAGCAGCCTCAGCCAAAACCTTGCCAGAGGTGACATGCAGGATGCTGTCAGCAGGGAGATGCCATGATGACCTCTCTGCCAAGACAGAGCAACAGTGCAAACAGTGCTCAACACAGGAATTCAGGGACCAGTGCATTTATCTTAACCCTGACTCTGAGAAACTTCTACAAATCTTAAAAAAACCCTCAAGTACCAATGGTTGAAAAGGGGAGCCAAGTATAAATCCTTGTCACTTTTCTGGTACTGTATGGCAATTAAAACATGACAACTTTGCCTCAGCCATAATTATCTCAGAAATCCTAGGAGAATGAAGGGTGAAAGCAGCCTGCCTCCACTTGTGAGCAGCTGAGGCTGGCTGATGGCAAACAGCTCATGTGTTAATTCGTGGGTGAAGCCCTCCTGATGCAGGTTGACAAGTTGTTTATTAGTGGGGCTGTAACTTGAGGAGAGATAAGCATTCTCTACTACTCCCAGCATAAATTTCTGCAGTTATTCTGTGAAGGTCCTAAATGCAAACTTGTATTGGTGGCTAAGTTTCATTTTTCCAAAAAGGAGTTCCAGTGTTTCTGTGGAAGATTCTATATGAGGGACAGGCTTACTTAATTTTATAATTTTGTGAACTCCACCAGTGTCTACTCCTTTTCTTTCAAATTTGGGATAAGGACATCAGATAATATGGTTTTCTTTTTGCTTTATCCTGTTTTGTCTTGCAAAGATTATGCTGGTGTGCTTGAGGTACTCCTATTGATATTTCAGATCTCTCAAGACAGAGACTGCACCATATAGTGCTGGACATACCTGACACCTCCTCTGGAAGGAGACAGATTTTCTTTTTAAGGAATTTTACTGTTTCAATGGAGAGAAGTACTGGGAAACTTCTTTAACCTGAAGGTTATAAAAAGATTCAAGCCACATTCTACTTGTTTCCACTTCTTGCTGTGTTCAGTGTATTACAACTGCATGCGAAATGTTCAAAAAGGATACCTAGTTCACCTATAATAATTTAAAACTTAGTTCACCAGGTCTGATTCACATACCTGCTAGCTTGGAAATAAAAAATGAGCAATGTCTTATTTTTAAGCCAATTATGGAAATTAGATATGGTTTCTGCCTTGTTTCTGCCTCTAGTCTTGAATGTGTGGGGGGAGAGGATGAGAACAAGACAAAGACATCTACAAAGAGAAGGGGAATATTTCCTTGAGACCCAAACAGAAATCATTTACTCCTAGTGTGTATCTTTTAAGTGGCTTAGTTGATGCCCTATTTACTGCACACAAATCTGGAGGCATCCCGGTTGATGACTGTGATCAGATGTTTTATGAAAAAAGCGGGACTTTATTTTCCCCCAGAGGTAACCTGCTGATATCCCTGCTGGGCCTTGCAGCACTGTGCTTGTACCCTGCTGGAGTCTTTCTCCAGGGGTAACTGGGAGACACTGAGAGAGTGGGAACTTGGATGAGCCTTGAAATTAAGCTGCGCCTCCTCTCTTTTCCTTTTTTACCCACTTGATCACATCAGCTTCTGGTTTTAAAATGACACATTTTAGGGCAGTGTTTAAAAACCCTGCAGTAAATAAATAAATAAAGTAATTTTATATATATTTCTATTTAGAACTATGTTTAAAGATATAAAAAAAAGCATGAACATCATACCGACAGAAGACTTCCTCTATCTCCATCTCTTTTCATCTTAAGCACCTGAATTATTGGAGGACAATACATTAATCAGACAAGGCACAAGCCAGAATTCTATGTAGCATGATCACTTTTGGGGTAAAATTTAGCTAGACTGCCTAAAAACGCTTATTGGTCTCTATGGATTTGTGCTGAATTTATTTAATACAAAGTGTAATATAAAAAGCCCTTTCTGCAGTTAATTAGCCTCCAGGTTATTGCAGGCCCCATGGCATTATATTTGAGTTGTCATTGCTACTTGCAAAGATCAGCAAGTATTTAATTCTTGTGTTACACAAAGTAGATTCCCTATGCTTATCTGGCTAGTGTTAATTCATTGTTTCCAGACTCTATTCTTCATTTTCTTCTTGGCTGTTAAAGATGGTGCTAGAGATGAGGAACTTTGCTGAAAGCAGATGTATTACACTGAGACAGTACCAGTTTAAATTACGCAGAACTAAACTTGAAGGTTCCTCCAGAACTATGTTATTGTAACTGGTGGCAAGATTTGTTCCTGTTATATAAAAAAAATAAAACAAAGAGGGTTCATTCAGACTCCTTTGGGATATGGTAGATCTAATCTTATTAATTATTCCTTTTTTCTAAGGAGAAAACATCAGGTTTCCTCCACTTGATAATTCTGTTTTCTCAGAAAACATCTGCACGTGTTCCAATACCCAGCTAGCCCTGGCAGGAACTCTTTAGTGGTTAAAGAAGTGGCAGAAGGTTAAATCATCTGACTTTGATGTGATGTTGATTGTTTATCCTTAGTGTACAGTAATATCTTAAAAAAACCAAAGCAAAGTGGGTGTATTCATTACTGGCCAAACACAGCTGACAAGTTAAGGAATATGTGACGCCCCTCAGCTGAGACCAAAGTGCTTCATTTTAATGGAGATTACGGTAAGAACCAAATGAAGTTGTCTGAGGGAAATGATGTCTCCTGAGCCTTTCTTCTGGTTTGGCCACAAGTTAATAACACAACCAGCACTTAACAACAAAATGCAGGACTGTATTATCTCTTAGCAAATGCCAGTCATGGGCAATCCAAACAGGTCAATTACTAGCAAATCTCCAAAGATCTCCTGAAACCTCAGAAGAGTTAGAGATGCCAAGAAAATGTCTAGATGCACAGAGACACAGGAACAGAAATAGGGCACAAACCAATTTGCAGAAATGGAACTTAACCCTTAGAGGGAAGAACCCAGCCTGCTACATATTCATTTCCACTTCATTAAATATTTATGGTGAGACATGCATGTAATGTGATTCTGCATTATGGAAAAAGCACAAACGGAATCTGTGCTGTTTCAGTCATTTAACCTATTTTTTCCAATCTTTCTGTATCTTGCAGGTATAATGGGAAAATGTGGGGTTTTCTGCCACTGACATGTTAGATATTTGGAAATGAATATGTTCTCTTGAATAATCCTAAATCAGCACACCCAAAACAGCATGTAGAGGCCAGTGACAGCCTATTCTTCAGCTCAATAGCATGGCTACGACTTATTAATATTAATGAAACCTGCACACAAGCATGTGGGGATAATTGACCCCATTAAATTCCATTTACTCATGAGCTACTTTGTAAGGTTTGCCCCTTAGATATTGTAGTTTTTATCAAAGACAAAAGTTGGAACTGCATGCATGCCAACAAAAGACTATTTCAGAAGTAGCTTTGTGGGAAACAAAACAAAACAAAACCTCAAGAAAAATGAAGTACCACAATGTTTTCATCCAAACTTTCAACAGCTAATGAAAACAACCTTATCTTTGCTTTAAACCTATATTGGGACAGGACATCAAAATCCTTTAGGAGATGAAGGCATCAGCCTGTGTCTATCTTTTTGGGGATCTCTACTTATTTTTTTATTTGCAGGACTTTGTGGTGAGCTAGGCGAACATAGGAAGGGTGAGCAGTATTTCAAACACGTACCTGGAGATCTGGATCCATTCCAGGCCAGGATGGACAGGACTCTGAGCAGCCTGATACAACTGAAGATGTCCCTTCAGGCTACTTTCCAACCCAGACCGTTCTGTGATTTTATGGTTTAATTTCTTTTCTCTTAAATTCTGGGAATTTTGCCTTATCTGAGTTTTCTTTCATGCTTTTTCTATTATTTTCCTGAGAAAGGGGTTAAAACAAGATAGTCAATCTGGCCAAGAATATCTGATAACTTTCAGCTGATATTTTCTTTAAAAGAATTAGCCCATGATATGAAATGTTATGTACAACTATAATCTAACACCCCCAGACACATCAAGATATAATACTTGTGTTAGAAGTTGCCATTAGTTTTGCCAGAACTACTGTTTTGTAGTAGATATTATTCAGAATAATTTCCCTGACAGTAATTTTATAGTTTCTTGGTAATGATCTCAAACCTCTGTACAAATCTCATGAGATCAAATCTTGCACAACAGGAGCACTCAGACAACATAAGTGGTTGCATACTTGATACTTTGTAGACAGAAATTAGCATTTTTACGGTCTTAGCACACCTTTAAAATCCCCTAGTTCAGGGCTGCTGGGCACTTGGAAAAAGGTCCAGAATCACATTTGGTGTCCCCAGACCTGAACTGGGTGTACACAAGACCGTGTCTCCATCAGCTCAGGCTGACATGCTGCTTGTTGCACCAGAGCAGAATGAATAATCTCCAGACATGAGTTACTGGCACAATTAAGGCCAGAGCACAGCTGACTGACATCGGGAACAAAAGACCTTTGGCAAAGCTTCCAGTGCAAAAGCACAGAGAGGAAGTTCACTCTTGGCACTGAGCACTCGCAAGTACAAGCAGGACGAACTGCTGATTAACAAGCTCAGACTCTCAGACCAAATTCCAAAGGATGAACAACGGCAGTAACATTCTGTTATGTCTCTCTACAGCATGAAAGCAATTTTTCATTACATTAGAATCCATAGGCAACTCCAGCAGTACATTTTCACAGTCTAATTGATACATATGAGGTTTGGCTTGCAGCCTTCAAAAGAATCAGAAGTGCAGAGAATTTTGTACCATCCAACAAGAAAAGCAAAGTTCTGTAATATTAGTTATAGGTGCAGTAGATTTTGATGGCTCTAACACCTGTCTAAGGCAGGCAGGACACAGTTGTGCCTTGGACGGTGCAAAGTGAACTGGGCTGCTGGGGTTTCCTCATAAAAATGAACATGCTAATCCCTCCATGGGGCTCTAGCAGGTATGGGGGCATGATTTCTTCTACAACAGTCAGGTCAACCCCTCTGAGGAACATATTTTTCCCCACATTAACTTGATTCTTTCTATAACTTCTACCAGTTTGTTTGCTGCAGCACTTCTGGTTTACTGGTCCCAAGGTCGCAGTGTCACCTCTGAGCCTTCCTCACATATTTTCATCTTTTTCCTTGCCTCTGGTAGTGAGGTCAGTGCAAATAATTGATTATACTGAGCTATTACTGGTTATTTCATATTTGAGGGAATCCTGTCTGTTCCAAGTGAACATTTTTTTGACACTTTGATCTGATGCAGTCCTGCAGATACTTTTGGTCTCATATAGGAACCTCAGTGTCCTCCCTTACTGATTATTGACGCAAATGGCATATTTGGGTTTCCTGCAATGGCTTTCTCTTCCAGAGAAATGGCTCCTGTTGCACCTCTGTCATGTGTTGGCACCGTCAGCTTACCAATTACCTTCTAGGCTGAAGTAAGTGAATGCAGTTATTAGGTTTGTATGTTTAGCCCGTCACTCTTCACACTGCTGTGGGCCTATTTACAGTGGTTTCAGTTAACTTCTCCAAGTCAACTCTCATATCTACTTTTCTCCATAGAATAGGACTTACTTTTTGAAGGATGACTTTTTTCTCCTGATAACTGTGTTCTCTGCTCTTTAGACATGGTAACTATATTTGATATTTGAAGAGAATATTTAATGGTATACATTTAAACTGGACCTTTATTGTGCCTTTAAGCAGACTCCACATGGATTGTGCTAGCTGTGGGGCTTTTTTTTACTTAACTTTGTAATTTTAAGGTAAATTTCTGCCAAGCCTGGTATTTTTTTACTTTAAACCACCTGTGAGGATTTGAATTGGAGAATGACAATGTCAGGACATACTTCTTTTCCTTACACTTAGACAGTTGGCAACTTAGCTCTGCTGAACGTACAGGACCAGTAAGAGGCCCTGGCATTCAGGTAGGTCAGTGCCTTACCTCAGCTCTGACTCCTCAGGGGAGCTCTTAGAGCACCTCTGCAGAGATAAATGGTTGGTACACACTGTAGTAAGTGGCACACAATGCCATCCTCTTCTCTGGCAGCTGTGAGAGAACCCTCCAAGGAACAGCCCAGGGCCATGGAAGGGCTGTGCACAAGGGCACAGTCTCTGGCTGAAGAAGCTGCAGACAAAAATATTACCTTAGTTCCCCACTTTTCAAGTCCTGGGAGAAACAGTAATTTAGTCCTTTGGTGAACCACACTATGCCAGGAGAGGGTTTTCTGAACTCCATGCTTTTCTATCACACCTGACCTGCTACTTGAGTAACACAGTGTGGCATTATCTGATTTCTTCAGTGCTTACAGCAAAATGACTTCATAATAAAAGCATTCCCATTCTCCTATACAACTTCAGATTTTGCCACAGTGTTATGTTTCTAATAATGAAAAACATGGCTTATTTCAGATGATAAAGTAGCCATAAATAAAGAGCTCACAGGAGCAGGCTGACAAATAAACTTTTTATATCTTGGGTATGTATGGGGATGTAGTTTGTGGTGACAGCACATTGCTCAGAAAAGCAGGTCATATGCTGCTTCCTATTATACCAGTGTCAACCCAGAGAATTTCCATTGTCTGTATTTCAACCAGTTCAACTAAGATAAAGATCTCTGCACAGGATTTCATAGCCTTTTTGCCACTGTAGAGTATTATTAAAAAAAGAAAGTACTGTAGGGGTCAAATTACTTTCAATATTGTTTGTGATAATAAACGCACTACAAATGGTTGTGTTTCATCCATTAATCACAATAAAAGCATAAAAAGGCTGAAATAGATTTCAGCAAGGTATCATGCCCTTCTCTTGCGACGTTTTGAAATTTAGGCATGTGGTACAAGGCAATGCCTCTCCCTGTGACTGTCACTGGAAACCAGACACTTCAGGGTAAGCATTGCCATTTTAGGTTGCATAATGATAAGATAAGGATCAAGTCCTCTCTCCTTAGACTACTTGTAGTAAAAGGAAACTAAGATGAAATAACTGAAAGGACAATAGAGAGGATGGTTCAGAGGGACAAGTGAACAGGTATTCAAAAAACATAATGCCTTGTACTCAAGAACAACAAGAAGAAAAGGTGAATCTCTGTGCCGGGCTGGGCTGGCAGAATGCACACAGCTCCGAGCCCAGAGTGGTTCCCAGCCTCTTCCCCTGCTAATCTCTGGATCTGAGTAACAGGGGCAGATGTGCTCCAGCAACAGGGCACTGCTGGCCTGGGCTGGCTGCACTCAGCAGCCCTGGTCAGGGCTGTGATCCCAGAAGTTGTCCTGACCTGGAGGGGAAAAGGAAGTGTTAAATGTGCCACAGGTTGGAGAGGCACAGCAGGTGTTGCTTTAGCCTGGGAGTGATGCTCCAGCCAGCCAGAGCCCTGTGAGGTTCAGCTACCTGGCAGTCCAGAGAAGGGGAACTGAACTGAAGGTTCATAGAGACAGTGACAAAAGTAGGGCAACATCCATGAACAAAGCCTGAGCAGCTTAACTCACACTAATGGAAAAAGGGATTTGAGTCGCTAAAATCTGTTACATTGAACTGAGATGAAAATATAACTCTAAGTATTTCTGGGCTTCTGGTAACAGTGCTGGGAGAGAGGAGAAATAATGCCTACTATACTCCTGTTCTGGAGGACTTTATTTTTGCCCTCCTATTTTTTAATAAGACAGATGTTATTTTCAGTTTAAATATTTACTTTTTTTTTTTTTGTATGCAAACTCAAGAAAAAGTTGAAATCTGGTTGCAGGTTTAAACACTTCACACACACATACACATACTATGCCCCTGCTCCCATATTTCTCCAAATATGTTTCTCTCAGCACAGATGTGCTGCTCTCACAGAAAACAACAGCAAACCGCTACACAGAAAGAAACCTTTTTTGTTCTTTAAAAAAAATTAAACATAATATAGACTCTTTCTAAGAGATCAATATACAACAGATATTACATAACAATTAATCAAATGCTGTATGTGAAAGGGCAAAATGTAGATCCTATTCAGATTTGTAACAATGTAAAAGAAAAACCAGAAAAAATGGCTGTTTCTATGTTCCTAAGTACCACAGAAGAATCTGCCATTTTTCTGTAATGAAACAGCATGAAGTAATATGAATAATTTGAATTTCAGGAGCTTGTTTCTATCTGAGCAGTCTCATTTCATAACCAAGTCAGATGACCTCTACCATTCTCACTGGAATGAGAGTCATGCAGGTTCCTTCTCATTTTATGGATGAAATTATTGAAAAAGAAACATGGTGACTTCCTGGTGCAGTGCAGAATACTGTCTAAAGAAGAAATGGCCCCCCGGTCTGTGGCCATCTCATGTGCATTAACCTCTAGGCTTTCCAGCACACAAGAAAATGAATTTCCTGACTATTCAATTTTTTTCTTTTCTCAGTTGCAGGATAACAGTAATACTTCTGAAGATATTAGCATTATTTATATTAGATAGGAGGTGTTTTTTAAAGCCAGTTCATGGTTAATTCCCTCTGGGGCAAATTCTGCCTGTGCTTTACAATACTCAATTTATGCTGCCATCGGTAGCACTTCCATGGGTTGATCTGTCTGGACTGGCAGGAGGATGAGGGGCAGGGGGGAAAACCCACAGGTTTACCTGCTCACTTCAGGAAATGGAGGTACACCCAATCCCTTGCCCTTCTTCTGGCCTCCCGTGGAAGCTCATCTGAGTACAAGCACCACACACTAAAAGCCATTTATTCCTTCTGCTTCATTTGAGCTGTGGCAAAGCTGATGGAAACTGTCATATTATCCTTGGAGAAAATTAAGGATCTCCTGGGAAAAGCAGAATTTTACTATTTTAGTCTACCTTTATCAACCCCTGCATAAAGAAAAAAAACCAAACCAAAACCCTAGTGGTTTATTTTGGTTTTTTTAAATACATTGACTAAAAAGTTGTGTTGAATTCCCTTTTCTCTGAGCAGTGAGTGACCCCGAGCTACACACAGTCCATGGCAAAGAGGCACCTAAGAACTCCTTTCGTTCTCTTTCCCTTCTCCTTGTGGCTCAGCACAGAATTCAGTGATACAAATGCTAGAGCCAAACTGCAGTGGTTGTGGCAGCTGTGGGGGAAGGGTGGCCAGCCCTGTGGCTGCACTCCTCACCTGCTCCTGTGGGGAGAGGGTGCCTGGCAAGGACACAGATGGTTCCTACAGAAGGTCACCAGAAGTGGTCATGCACACCCAACTTATTTCTGCACAGTATTCATTGATTCAAAATGCTTCTGAGCCTCTCTCTCCCCCTCTTAATAGAACTTTTATCATGTTTTTAAATCTTTGCCAATTTCAAAGTGGCTGATTTAATTTCACTCAAAAGAAGTGTGGGAGCAGCAGTCTTGGTTGCCCTGGATAAACACTGGACTGCATGCTGCTTGTGTTTGACTATGTCAGCTGTGAGCCCTCGAAGTATCAAGTCCTTCCAGGCAAGACATAAATCTTGTCAATGAAAAGGGCACATTATCTGCTTCTCAGCTGTTTCTTTTCCAAAAAGCTACCTGATCTATAAGATAAATATTCAAGATGGTTATTTAAAAGAAAAAAAATAGTAAAGCCAGAACACTTTTTTCTGATGTATTGAACGTTTATGAAAAATCATAGACACTGGGGATCTGTGCTCATGGTGTGTCTCAGGTCAGTCTAGAAATGCAGTAGTGCAGGAAAAGGACTTTTAAAGGGGAAAAGAACTTAATAATACTTTGGCTGTAATATAATTTTTACCTTCTGAGCCAGTCCCTCGCAGCGAAGCTACAGATTAACTCCTAAGACAACTGGGGGCAGCTTTCCCGGGTTAACCAAGCTGGAACAGGGTCAGTCCAAGTGTGGGATTGTGAAGAGTGTCATATTGACCTGGGATCTTTATTCTCTAAAGATCTTCTTGTTCCCAGGTATCTTCATACTGAAAAGTGTGAAGAAATCAAATTGATTACTAGCCAAAAGGGAACAGATAAAAGTAATGGATTTATTATTTTGCTATGAATCTAGTGACTCTCTTTTATATCTTCAACTTCTGTAGGTGTTGAATTTTAATTTTGGTATTGTTGATACCATTTCAAGGTGATCTCAGCTGTGTATGGGTAAGCTGATACCCAGCACTGTTGGCCTTGCACTATCCCAAATCCCAAAACAACCCCAACACAGAGCCCTACCTTTCTCTGTAATTCATCTGTTTCTCACAAAACTCCTCCATAACCACCTGGGAGTTTCTCACAGCACCATGTGTACATTTGTCAGCTTCTTACCCTGTGATCTGTCACCTCCAGCAATTTCTGATGCCATATACAGGAGTTTCCCAGGCCATGCTCTGTGAGGTGTGTCCCATCCCCTGACCACAGCTCTGGCACTCAGTGGCACAGCCACAGCCTGGGAGAGAAACGTGTGCATTCTGCTAGGACTAAACCAGATCACCATGGTATGCAAAAGGTGAAAATACCAATGTTTCTACATTGATGGGATACCCCTTTTCAATGCTGCTTAGTTCCTGACCACTTATGGAATGACTTACTGAAAGAAGAGAATGCAAGAGAGTTAAATAAGAGCTTGAAAGGGACATGAGGAATTTTGTGACAGCCTAAGGAACTGGAGGCCACTGCAGGAAGCTGGTCCAGTGAATTATGGGTTCAGAGCTGATAAAACAAAACTTTGAGCTGAGAAATGTATAGTTTAGGAGAAATGTCTTCAAATGAGGAGGAATGGAAAACTAAATAAAACCATGATAATCACAGGAACTGTACATTACTTATATTAGATTTGGATAGGTCCTCAGAGGAAAACAAAAACATCTTGGTGTAAAAAAGATCAGCCACAATAGCAAAGTGGACAGTCCTGGAAGTGTATTGGCCTTTTTTATGTGCAATTTTGGAAAACCAAGCCTTGCATATATGATTTGTTGCATTTTTGTTATAGAAGGTTTTATCCAGTTTTTATGATTTTAGGATTAATAAACATTTTCCAAGTCAAGCATAAAATGAGCAGCACCTCATTCAGCACATTCACTGGAATTTCCAGTGTATTTATCATTTTCTTCTGGGAGCATGGATATAGCAATGATTAGAAAACAATATGGCAGGAAACTCTTGATGTTAAACATTTGAGTTATGTATTACAGATTGTCTCAAATTCTCTGACTTTTCAGACTTAAATATTTTCAAAGTTTTTCTGAAGCTTTTGGTTTATTTTCTCCTAAATATGTATAAGCAAGACAGAGGATTCATGGAGGACTCTGGTCTTCTGTTATTGTTTAAACACTGATGTTTAAGGCTTAAATTTACATAGAAAAAAATCATTCTACATCAAAACTAAGGTGTTGCATGTTTATTTACAGACCAAGCTCCAGTAGTAATGTGTATTTGTCATGGAAACTGATTTGAGTTTAATTCTAGTCTCTCTTTTGCACTAGGAAAATGTGAGTCTCATTTTACTTGTCTCTGTTTTCAATTATAATTTGACAAAAGAAATAACCACATTACCTATTTGATTTGCCAGAACTTTATCCCAGCACCACCTGTTGAGCCCTCGGCACTTGAATTCTGACATAGAGCAGAGAACAAAATTATGCAGTTGGCATTCTAACCAGCAAGGATGCCAACAAAAGCATAATATAGCCTTTGTACTCAAAGCACAACAAAACATATATTAAGCTACCAACTGCAAAGGTTTAAGCAAGCCACATTTAATTATACATGAACATATCTTTCAAAAAAATACCTCAGTAGAAAAAATGCTATGGAAGTTAGAAAGAACCCTTTTGGTTTGCTTTGGTAAATATTGCAAGCTTAAAATAAATAAAGTTTCACAATACCATATAGATTTACATCAGAGATGGCAAGAAGACAGCCAGCTGGTTTATTCAAATAGATGGGTTCAACACTATCAGCTTCCCAGCTTAAACAAAACGCCCCATGTTCACTTCTGGCAGGAGATCTGACCTGGTGCTGCCCTGGTATCCCAGGAAGGTGGAAGAAGAGGCTCCCAGCACTTGTCTGGATCCAGACCTCTCTTCTGCAAGTAACTGGGACCAAAACAGAAAGGATCATCTGTGTCACTGATGGATGTTTCTGAAAGCAGCATTTTGCCACACAAATATTCACAAGTGCTTCCTTGGCTCTCCTGGCCTGAGCTCTGCATGGAAGAGTGATGGAAGCTGAAGGAGGCAGGACAGGTCAGGAGGGAGGAGGCAAAGCTCTGCTCCCCAGTTCTGCAGAGGTCTGCACAGGGGCTGTGAACTCACAGAGGATGTGCACACTCAGAAGGTCTACCAGTAATTCTAGTAGTGATGTTAGAGCTTCCAGAATTTATTAAAACATATGAGTCAAATCACTGCACACTTTTTAAGGGACCATTTTAAAATACTGGTGATAGTGACAATTCTCAGATTTTTGTTGCCTCCCCAATAAGCCTACAAGAGATTTAACTGAAAAAAAACCCCAATTAATTTTGTAAACAAGCGAACAAACCAGCCATAAATCACAAAGTAATGGAAAGATTTTACTTACTGTGCTAACTTTTGAATCCTAAGCTACTTAAGTAATCCCTTCCACAGTGGGCTCATGCAAGCCTAAATGGAGGAGGCACCTCTAGACATCTGTTAGATCCCCCAGATACAAGCTGTGTTGCCTGACTCCTGAAAGGTATTATATGCAACCCAAAAAGTTCAGTGAGAACGTCCTTGGATAGAAAGTGGAACATTTCCTATTGTGTTCAGAAAAGTGGAGAACATTTTGCCTGGATTGCTTTCTTACCAATACATTGCAGCAATCAGCACTAAGCAGAACTTGCAGAATTTCCATCTTTGGAGGGTTCAACTGGACTGGTCACAGCATGAGCAACTTAAAGTAATGACACCTGTGTTCAGAAGGGGATCGGACCACCCAGAGAAGTTTTTTTCAACCTAAATTATCTAAAATTGACCTAAAGAAATCACAAAGGTTTCCCATACTGTTATTAAGTTTTAAAGAAATGCAATTTTGGTCTTATTTTTAAATATTTGAATGACATATTTACTATTTATAATAGCTTCTAAAACATGTATTAAACATATATTTCGTAATTGGGTATGCAAATGCACTTTGATTTTTTTTTTTTTTTTTTTTTTTTTTACTTCAGGGATTGATTAAATAGAAGCACATTTGTAAATGGTCCCATAAGTATCTTGGGTGCCTGTGGCGTCATTCCAATCAGTTGATGAAAGTGCTTGCCTAAAACTCTAAAATGGGGGCTTGAAACTTACCCCAATATCCTTAATTCTTCTGTGCTGAAAATGTAACCTGACAATTGTTAATGAGAAAACCTTTCCTTCAAATTTGTAACAGAAACTGTAAAACACTTTCTAAGAGACAGACCATATTTAGGAAAGCCAAATCTAGTTGATCTCTCCTTCTCAATTGCAAATATCTCTTGTGGTAACCACATTTCATTCAGGAGAGTAAGGCTACAGGAAGTACACATATGACAGATAGTCTGGCATCATCCGCTTCTGGATTTCTCAGATGTCTAACAGCCAAGAAAATGTTCCATCCTTTTAATTTCTTTCAAATAGCTAATCCTTTGTAGTATTTATTCTAAATGAAAGCTTCAGATGGAGTATCTGGATAGTGTTTGAAAAGGGCATCAAAGAACTCTCCTGTAATAGAATCCAGCATCTCCTAATTTCTCCCTTGTTCAGAATAGCTACAAATGCTTAAATTGCAATGTGGATGGAGCCTCAAGTTTTAAAACCATAAACTACTTAGAAAACTCACTCCAGAAATGCACTGTGTGGTTTACTGCCTTCCACAATCTCTCTAGCATTCCTGGCACTTTGCTGCCTCACTATAGCCTTCAAAGCCACAGGAAACACTGGAACACTTCCTTGCCCAGCAGACACACAGGAGAGCAGCAGGTGGATTGATGAGCAGACTGAGCTTGACAAGTGGCTTTTTCACCCCTGACTGCTGTTGTGAATTTAATGAACTCACCCTGAATATTTGAAGCAAGCATTTTAGCTTGACATGGAATTCTTCCATGTAAAACAGATATAAAATGTATGAAACTCTACAAATGACCTGTACAAAAGGCAGCACCTTTTCAGGCAATTGTTAAAAGTCTGCTGTGAGTAACTCAAATGTCTCAGATACTGCTTAGCTGCTTTTTCACAAGGTAGGTAATTTCTATTAATGCCTTGTATAATCATATAAAGTGGGATTCACTATTGAATTTAATTCCACTTAATTCTGGACCATTTGGGAAGCATTAATGGTTCTGGAATGAAATGTCAATGGTTCTTTCATTAGTTTAGTGGTTTTTGTCTGCAGCACTGCTGCAAGGGAATGCCCTCACTTTGCATCATGTTTTCTTATTTGAGTATTCTGATAGTGCACATCCCCACCCCCTTCAGAAACCACTGACCCTAGGGATCCTTTCACTTTAAGCTGAGTTTACCTGTCACTGAAGGTGACTGAGGTCAGCTGGCTTAAAATGACTGATCTATAACCCACACTTCCTGAAGAGATAATTTAAATCCAAAGAGAGAGTCTCATAAATTACCAGGGAGATCTTAGTATCATAAAAATAGACTTGACACCACTCCAAAGTTTAGCCTCTGCCTTGACAAAGAGGAATCTAAGTCAGCTCTGGAGCAGATCCTTCACAGGAGATACTTCTCAAAGTTCTCCTGAGCAGTCTGTGTCTTCCTTATCTCTTGGCAGCTTGTCACTGATCCCTCTGCCAGCTTTCACTGATAGCGAGATACTGCAGCTGATGATGGTGGGAGAGAAAATGAACTTCTCTGTATCTTCTCCTTGACATAATTATTTGTGCAGAAACTTCTGTAGAACTGTGCTCAGGGTGATGCAGGGCACAGACAAGTATTTGTATAGGAAAATCCTACCACACTGAATAGAATCCTATAGAAACAGCTTCAGGAGTTTATTGTATTTGTAGAATGACTCTTGGTATATTTTTTTGAATGACCAATTAAAGAGCTACACCAAGAGCAACATTTGCTATTACATTCTGTGGAGTTTTTGCTGGAACTCGTCCTGTTCTGCTTCCTGGCTGTCATAATCACATTGTTCCTTCTGCAACCTGAGCCCTTGACTGCTCTGGAAACTGCTTGAGATTTACCCAGTACCGCTTCCCAACACAAAGTGATTTCCTGTCTCAAATGACTAAACTGTTGCATTGAGCAGAGAAGGACTCTAATTTCACTGTCACCCTCTGAGCTGGCAAGATGATTTATCCGTTTGTTTATGTGCCGAAGGCTGCCTGTGAGCAGCAGGCTTTGGGAAGGGGCACGAAGGCAGGTGATGATTTCATTTGGCAGCACCTAATACTGCCTGCTTTCATTGGCACCTCCCCATGTAGGCAGCTATGCAGACCAGGCAGCATAACAAACAGTCATGAAATTACCATAAATTGTCTTCAAAGAATTCCCTTGATTCCTGATTGTCTTAAGACACATAAACACATTTTACCACAGTGATATTGCCCATTACAAAGGGATAGCCAATGCACAAGGAACTTCTTCCATTATATGGCAGTAAAACCAAAACCACTATGGCTCTTGCCAAACTTATTCAAAGTTTACATGGATTTGGTTCGATGAACGTGGTGGAAAATTATATCCAATATTGCCCATACACCTCTTTAAATCTCAGCAGTGCTTCTTTCAGCTTTTAAAACAGATTTCTAAATTCTGTTTTATTTGGATTATAATGTTTAAAAAATAGACCACATTAAATGCAAAATCATTTTAGCTCTGTAAAATGTGGCTCTTCATGATGCATTTTTTTCCCTAATTGGAAACAATAGTTAGTGATTTGTGCTCTGCTTTTCTTGGATGCTGCTGTTCTGTGTTTATCTGTTGCCTCTCAGGGCAATTGCTCCTCACATGCTATTGACATAAATCATCTTGTGATGGAGCTGGAGATGGCACGATGCTATACCGAAGGTAACTGGCACAGCGGCAAAAACCATGGGGCTTGTCCTGTCTCACCCAACTTCATTAAATTTCTGTGGGCTGGAATTTGAGTGAAATCAACAGGGTATTCTGATGGACTTTTTAATAAACTATGGATGTTATTGACAACAAACTATTTAGTAATGGAAAGGCTCCTCCTTCACCTCAAGTTTCAGCATTATACAGGAGGAGTAGGTAGCATGGCCTACTAATAAAAACTAATAAAACCTAATAAAACTAATAAAACTTCAGCTTTCTTACATGTCATTGGAAACAATTGAACCAGAAATATTTTGTCAGAAGGAAAGTTTGCAGACAGCAAGCTAAAATACTTGCTTGGTTGTCTTTGGCACTTCTAGTATTTAAACGTGGGGCATTCCAGGACTGTCGATATGTACAGGACTCTTACCAGGAGTTATAAGCAGAGATCAATAGTTCTTCCTACAGCAGGTCATTGGGCACATAACTTACTGAAATGGAAGGCTCAGTGCTTTTGACCTCCCTCTTACCTCAACAAATAAATCTGGGGCAGGGCGAGCATATTGCTGGGGGTCTTCTGAAAGTCCCTCCATTAAGCAGAGCCCCTTGAGGAAAGAATTAATTTGTTTATCGGGGCTTGGCACTGTTTGCAGACGAAGCATGAGGAAGCCTCTGCTAATAGATGGTTGCATTCACAGAGGATCTGGGCTCTGCTCTGCTCCCTGGGGTAGATGTCTGCTACCTTTGTGGGCCAAATTAGACGGGGAAAGCTAAGTAGGTGTCTTAATACACGGTGTAACATTCAAGAGAATTTACCTCCGATGGGGAAACTTTCCCTCCTAAAGCGCCCCTTCCTTGTGATGATCTTTTGGAGGGCCAGCACACCCTGGTGCTCAGCAGCACAACGGCAAAGCAGCCATAGGTGCTGCAGCTTTACATCGGGAATTCAGCATCTCCCGCCTCCGCCGTGACGCCACGGCTCCGGCCAAAGCCGCGCTTCCCCAGCTCTGCGCAGGTACGGGGAGCACACCCGCCCTGGCCCAGCGGCCCCTTCCATCCGCTGCATTCGGGCCGCTCGAGCTGGCCCGGTCCCTGCGGCGCAGCGCGGCTCCCGCGGGGCGGGGCCGGGCCGGGCCGGCTCCATCCCTTCCCTTCCCATCCCTTCCCGTCCCGCTGCGGGAGCGCAGGCGGGGCTGGGAGCGCTGCGGCCGGCAGGGGGCGCTGCCGGCCCGCGCGCCCCGGCTCGGCCCCTCAGGAAGGGAATGGGGAACGGCCGCGGCCCCTTCTCTCATCCAGCGTGGAGAGACACGAGCACCTGGACGTTAGCTCCCGATGAAGAAAAGGTATTGAAGAAATAAAGCTTAGAAGGATCCCGAGCTACAATTTCTATAAGATATTCAAAAAGACCTGTCCTAGGAAGATTTTCATTATTGATTTTTGCCCAAAATGAACTGCCCTTCTTGGGTTTTCTACAGTTCGTGACTGGCCACGGGCTGCCCAAAAAAGACACTAAATTCAAATATATTTTTCCCCTCAGATTTTTTTTCCTCCTTCAGCTAAGAACTTCTATTTTTGTTCAGTTTCAAAACGTGCTGATCTTCCCATTCTCCCCTTTTCTATTTCCCCAAATGACTTATTTCTTTGTTTCCTGCTGTGCTTTTGTCAGTTTCTGGGGGACAGGAGGGTTGAAGAGGGAGGGACCATTTTTCCGGAGCTGGACACACTGTTCTTGCTACTTCGGTTATTAAGAGCTGTGAGAAATCCCTTCAGCCCACAGCATCTCCCAGTCCCTGATTTAGCAGCTCCTGGGGGTCCTGGGTGCTTTCTGTCACAGATACCTCTGGGCACATCTATAATATTTTTGTATTCTTTGATTCCTTAATCTGAAATAAACTGAACCAACCATTTAGGTCCATCTTTCTATGCTTAAAGAATCATGAAATACGACTTTTTGTATGGCTTTTCTCCTCTGGATGGCAGTAACTCCTGCTTAAACATTTGTGACCTGTGACTGCAATATCCTGCAGCAAGGGATTTCCTTTTGTTTGTCAGTGTGCTATCCAAAAGAAACATTTAATTTCATTCTTTCTATGTTTTCTTAAAATCTAAATTTGAAAGCTAAGTAAGCTTTCAAAGAAAGAATCTGTTTAATGTAAAAGTCTAATTGCACAGGTCCTATGTATAAAAGCAGAATAGGAATCAGAAGAAAGGAATTGGTGCTGCAGATTAGCATTTACTTGCATCCAACTGCCTGTTTAATAAAAAATTCCTGATGATGTTGAGAAAATCAAGTTCCTTGACATTAAGTAATGAAACAATACCAAAAAACCAGAAATGTCCTGACCTGAGAGCGTACCAGAACATCTGCCTCTTTAAAATGCTCTCATTGTAACAGCACATCTGGCTTTCTTACTATTCATTACAACATGAAATTTTAAGGGAGAAAATACACCTAGTAAAGGTGATTTACAAAGACCCACTGTGCATTTATGCAAGTTAAACAAGAGGTGTGAGCAGGAATTAAGCCCTCCTCCCGTCACATCTGAGCAAGTAACACTTCTTCAGTAGCAGAGCTGGACTTACATGTAGGACCTGTCTCCTCACCAGCCAGGACTAACTCCATTGCCTTGTTTTACTGCTGGTGCAAATGAGGCAGTTGAGAGCAGCAGTTTTCAAAGATCACTGCCTGTGTTTATGCGAGTGAATCTGCACCTCCTGCTGATTGTGGCCAGCTGAGGTCTGTCCTTCAGAGCCAGAAGCCTGATTTCTGGGGTGCTGGAAGGCAGTGCTCCCCAGCTCCTGCTCAGCAGCAGCAGCAGCATATGGAACTTCTGTTTCCATATGTATATAATTCTATCAGACAGCACATTGCTGATTTCAGTTGTGTTGTCAGTTCCTGGTCTGTGGACTGAGATGGCCAATGGGCCTCTGATTTTAGTAAGTGGGTGTTTTTCTACCAGGAGATTAGTACTACCAATTCCTTTGAAAACCTTATCTGTTTTCATATGGAGAAAAACCCCTTAACTCCTACAATTAAGAAAAATGTTTCTACCCACATATTTTTCAGTAGAAAGAAGCAAATTTGGCAAGTTTACATTAATATCTCCAGAGTCAAGACATTGTTTATATTTTCCCTCAAAATTGCTAATGGTCAGGAAAACTAACTTACCTTAGAAAGCCCCATTTCTACAACTATTGTCCCAATCTTCAACAGCCCTGTAAGGTGCTGCCCATTTGCTTTTCCTGCTACATCTGAATGAGGGAAGCAAGCCAGTTCTGTGGTACATGAGCCAATCCCATAAAAGTTCCTACCCAAGCATTGGAAGCCCTCTGTGGTGACAGGAACATGAGTCCAGCACTGGAAATGGAGTGCTTTGGGAAGACATCTTGTCTCCTGAGTTTCTTCAACACACAGGGGAGCAAACTTTGTTACTGTCCTTCTGGAAAAAGAGTGGCACCTACCTGGTGACACTCCACAGTGCAGAGGGAAGTTGAATCACAGACAATCCATGTCTGGACAGCTTTGTTCAGGTAATTTTCTTGAGGGGTGGAGCAGAGATGCTCATGAAGCTTTCAAGCTTGAAGGCATCAGTGGGAGATTAACTTCAAATTATTCCAAGCAAGTGACCTGGGCTCGTTTTTTAGAATGGAAGGAAACCTGAAAAATAATGAAGTGGGTGCAGCTAGAAAGGTGATTTTACAATTTTCTGCAAAGCTGAATTTTCAGCCTTTCAAAAGACAAGCAAAAGTAGATAAATTGTGTTACTCTGGTTTTACTGCAGGTCCACACCTTTGAGATCCCCAGAATTGCTGAAAAATTTTCTCTGAAGACTTCATTAAGTTCTGGCCTTGACACCAATTTGTCAGCAAAAGATAAAGCATGTTGAGAAGCCATCCCAAGAGGTTCCTCCTTAGCACATTTGTGAGTATGAGCACTGTTGCTGCTCATACTGACTTCTGAGCTCAGGGTAAAAGAAATAGCAAAAAGAGGGACAGCCCCCACCCACAAAACAAGTAAAGGGGAAGTACGTGACTGGTGGCATGTTTTCTGTCCTATTAAACACTGCTCTCTCCCACTGCAGTGCCCGAGTTTGCCTCTGTTCACCATGGTAAAAGAAGGACAGGCATTGTAAAAAAAATGAAAATGGATTAAATGGTCAGCTGCAGATTCATTTTCACTGTGTAATTTTCTAAGTATAAGCTTTGTCCAGGATGTGGGAGGACAGCTTCTGCCATGCAACAGTGGCCTACCAAATACCTCTCTCAGCCATGTGAGCAATTTGAGCAGCATTCTGCATGGTCTCTTTTTGAAAAAGATGTAATTCATAAACCCTTCCTTTCCCTTAGCTCTAACAAATATCTGTACCAGTTTCCTAGATGGTGATGTGTACACATGGCATAGTAGAAATACAGACAAAACACATGCAGCACTGCACGTTTGAAAAACCTGTATTCTTAATCTCCCTGATATATCAAAATGGAGTCTGATGGAAAACCAAGATGCTTTCCTGTGGGGTGCTGGGGGCCACTGTGACAGCTGAGGTCAGGAGAGGAGAAAGCATGCAAGAACATTTCTGGCTGAGTTCCAGAATACAGAGATTTCAAGTTTCTTGTCAGGACAGAAGAGCACTGTGCACTTGTATTTCTAACTGTTGGCACTCCAGCTATACCCAGCTAGTCAGAAGGATTGGTTATAGCTAGAGCTCAGTTTGAAAGGAGATTTCAAACAGATTAAAAATTCCTATTCAGTGCAAGCTTCTAAATTAAGTGAAACTCACTGAAAGATTGGTTTCTTTCTGAATCCTGAATAATTCTTTACATTGTGATCAGGGAATGAGGTTAGTTTGGACTCTCAATATAGAAACACATGTATGGGATTTATGCTAGCACTCATAATGCCCAGAATTACAGAACTGTCAACAGTTTGTCAAGAAAAACACTCCCTTTGGACTTTTCAAAAAGAAAAACAACTTAAAAATCTGTTTGGGACAGCATCCCTGTCTCTCAGACTTGAGACATCTTTCAACTGTAGGAGCTCAAATGTAAATGCAAGATGACCTGCACTGTGTGCAAGGCATGTGAAGTTTTTCTGAAATGCCTCCTTCTATTTCCCTAAACTAATTAGCACGTGCAACCTTTCAGCAAGGCTTTCTTGCTTTCTCATGCAAATGCAGTAGCAGGAGTGCATGGTACAGCACAGCCCTGAATGAGGGCAGGGTTGCCCTTTAG
Organism: Passer montanus; assembly: GCF_014805655.1. Taxonomy (NCBI): domain Eukaryota; kingdom Metazoa; phylum Chordata; class Aves; order Passeriformes; family Passeridae; genus Passer; species Passer montanus. The sequence continues at coordinate 1,834,019 of NW_024370816.1, forward strand.
GGTCCCTTCTAGAACTTGCTTTCTGTACATGCTGTGTGAATCTCCTGCAGTGCTACATGAACGGACAGCACAAATAAACTCCAGCATAGTTACCACTGCTTTCAGGTTTGATTTACCTGAGCAAGGTCTCCTTGGCTTGTCTTTCTGTGTAGCATCAACTGCTGCTTCGACCTGTGGGAAACCAAAGGGAGAAAGTTTTCTGTGTGGGTTATACACTTTTTTTTTTTTTCTGAAAGAACTGTTGTATAAAACCCCCTATGCTTTCTGTGTTGCTGGAGTTGCCTGAGGCAGCTCTGCCGTTGTTGATAATACATTAAGCACTATACATCAGCATGCCAGAGAAAAAGATTTCCCAGGATCAGCTATGCCCTTTGTAGAGCAGTATGCAAGAATGACTAAGGTATAAAAGGGCATACTGTGGTGAAGCTTTTATGTGAGTGGGGACTGCAGGGGCAGAGAAGACATTAATGCCTTCTGCAAGCCATGAAGAAATTAGCAAGAAGTATAAATGGGAAATCAAAGACAAGTAGAACAGTCACACATCCAAAAAATCACCTGGACAACAGAGGTGAGTGATGGAGAAGCAAGAATCCTGCTTTCACGTGATGGCCCAACTGGCTGCAGAGATGGGGTTTGGCATCCATGGGCTCCTTCCTGCTGACACTGCTGAATCAGACGAATTTATTGCAGAACAATCTGAGCAATATCTTGAATCTTCATCCCCAGTTTTGCATAACTAAACCACAATGGTTCAATGGTCAGGACTGTAAGTGAAAAGCAAGGATAGAGTCAGTTTGCAGGAAGCAGATATCCTGTGACAGAGGACTAAGTTGTCTTTAAGCTGGTATATAAACTGGTTCCTTTGCAAATCAGCAGAATGCAATATCCAGCTGCTGTAGCCTCCCCAATTGTACTGGGTGCATCTGCACTTTTTGCTTGATTTCCTCTGCTCTGTCCCCTGCTGTACTCTGTGAACCTTCCTAAGGTTACAAAGGATCTTCCAAGTTACAGAATTATCCCTGATAAAATTGATACCATAGTGGTGCTTTTTAATGAAGCTATTAGTAAACCCAAATATTCCACAGTTCTTGTTCCAGCCAACTCTTCACGACTGAGACAGATATATTTGATAAAATAAAAAACCAAACAACCTCCCCCTTCCCTGCTCCCCCACCCCCCCATGTTCCAGCCAACTCTTCACGACTGAGACGGATGTATTTGATAAAATAAAAAACCAAACAACCTCCCCCTTCCCTGCTCCCCCACCCCCCCAAAAAAAACCCCAAAAAACCAAAAACCCCAGGCCTATAATTATTCCACTAGCAGCAGACTGGCTGGTTCAGTAGACCAAAGACATGAGGATACAAAACTTTGCACGAGCAAATATGCCCAACGTCTTTGAAGTTACAAACTTTGCACTGGCAGTTGTTAAAATCTATTTCTCAGTCAGTTTTGGAGGCTCACCAGCATGCCTTTGTAGAACTTGTTGCTTACAGGAAAGCTTCACTTACTTGAGGGTAACCAGCACATCACCTTCTCCTTTTCACATTGTTTACATTTTTACAAAATAACTTATCCCAGTATCATTCCATCAAATTTTGAAAGCCTGTAATTGCTCCTGTCTCCAGTACAGCAATATCCCCTCAATGATCCCTCCCCCTCAGAGAAGAGCAAGTATCAGGGAGTTTTGAGTTGCACCCCAGTGCATTTGAAAGGCCAGAAAGTGCCCAGGTATATAGAGACTGCCAAGGTTGGCTAAGGGAAGTGCCACCCCTTTGCTTCAATAATCACTCAGCTTAAGGGGGTAGGGGCTGCTAGGGCAACCCAGGGCCATCCATCAAATCCTTTCTGAAAGGTATCTGAGAGCTAATCTGCATTTTACACAGCAGCTGCAAAAAGGAGCAGTGATGTTAAATCATGGATCAGCAAGTCACTAATGTATCTAGCAAACACTTCCCTTAGATTTTTCTCCAAGATTAAAGGCTTTCCTTTGGTCATCTTTCTTAGAAATACAGAGAAAATAATGTAATTTTTGTTAAAGAAATACTCCCTTTTGACTGATGGAAACTGTTTGCCACATAAGGAATTGACATTACTTGCTTAATAATAATTAACATGGGAGTTTTTATAAAACATAATGGATTGCATTTGATTTCATATTCTTACATTAATCAAAAGTATCTAGTGGCTAAATAAAATCATCCTCCTCCTCCTCCCTGAATGTGGTCCCCTCCCAAAGCTTGGGAAGAGAAAATTGCAATTGAACATTATGCCAGGGACTTGTCCCCAGTTCAGTTCTGATGGCCTTTTTTCCTCTGTTTCTGCCAGAGTGAGATGGTTCACTGCAGGGAGCACCTGAGAGGCCTTCAAAGGAGCTGCAGGGCTGGAGAAGAGCAGCTCAGAGCACTCTGCCTTGCTCACATCACCACAACAGCTACAGAGGGAAAACACTCCTGCCATGGCATTCCCTTGGCTGCGTCCTCAGCCACTGTGTGATGGGCAGGAGGAGCAGGAGGTGACACTGGTGATTTCAAGCCTCTGTGGGGCCAGCTTCCAACAGGTGAGTGAAATGAAGAAAGAATGGGGCTTTTTCATATTGATAAATCCAGCTGATCGTGAGCATTCCTGAAAGCGTGCAAGGCTCTGATAAGAGCTTTATCAAGCATGTATTACATCAACTGGCTGCCATGCTGGCCCCCTGATCAGCTGCTTTTCCTAGCAACAGGACCCAGACAATAAGCTCACATCTACTGAGGGAGCACTTCACTGTCAGGGGATGTGCTGTTACAGTCATTCATGCTTGACACCAAGTGTAAAGAAGGACAGCCACACCCCAGGTTGATATACACAAAGATGTTGGGAGAACTGAGGATCTTTAAAAAAGATCCTCTTCAGCTCAAACTTCTGTTCTGTCCATCTGAGAGTCCCTCCATCTTCATAAGCAGCTCATTGGGGAGTCAAGTAACTGTTACTAATTAAACCTGTGAGAAATGTGATTTCCAGATGTGTTTTTAATATAGCATGTAATTAACAACATTAACAAGGTTTATTCAGCTCTAAAAGGACTTTGCAGAAAAGCTTAATGGGAATGTAGAGGACAGAACTCTTAATCTAGAAAAGAAAAAAGGGCCCATGAATATAAGTTTTTTGTTACAATGAGACTGAGTTTGCAATTTCTTGGATTAAACTGGAACAGACTTTGAGAGTCTGTCTCTCAAAGATCTAAGTATTCTGAGAGACTTCAAGCATGCAGATTTTCATCACAGGCAATATTAAAATCCTGGCTAAGAATATTCTTTGTCTTGTACTCACATGAATAAGGACTAATTCCACTTAGGAAATACAGTATCTTGATTTAAAAGGAATTAATTTTGATCATCATAAGTGGTAGAACAACATGTGTCATATTGAAAATAAAAGCCAGTCTGCCCATGGAACAGTAAAATATGCTGCTGTCCATATCTGTGCACCTCCTCTGAAAGAGGTGTGATGGTTTTTCCTGAAGCTATAATTGGGATAATTGTATCATTGTCCTTTATAAATTCACATATATTTTTATAAGCAAAGCAAGGGTCCCAATGGTGCCATTAGAAATAATCCCTTAAGAGATTTCTAAAAATATGTCTTGTTTAACTCCAGCGAAGAGTTAACTAAACACTCTACAGAAATTTTTTTCCTCCTAACCAACAATAGATCCCTGTAAGTGTCAAAGTCAGTCATACACAATCAAATGTGCTGGCATAAAAGTAGTCATGCTCTCACTCCTATAAAAAGTAAATAAATGGTGCCAATAAAGACATGCCAACATGTGAGAATAAACCTTTTGTTTCAGAGCACACATAACCAAAGAACATAGTATAAGCTTTTAAGTTCATTTAGACTCAGGTCTTGGCTGTTTGGGAGTCTTTCTCAGTGACTGGATCACCAGAAGACTATTTGCAGTGATTTTCGTGCACAGATGCCACAAAATAGTGAAAAAGCTCATCTTCCTTGGAGGTGCATTCTTAGTGAGTTGTCACAGGAAGAGAATAGAAGTAAATTTGTGTTAGTGTGTCATTTGCTTGCAGCACTACCCACTGCAGCTAGCACTAGGGAAGATTTGCTTTTCCAAGTCCAAATGCACAGTATCAGGATCAAACTGAATTATGCTTGCCAGGAATGGACTTATACTTTCCATGTAATAAAAATTACTTGTATCAAAGTGTCAGAAAAGGCTGCACACCATGCAATACCTGGATGGACTTGCCAAATCATCTGAATGACTATTATTAATAGAAAAAAGGTGAATGTAGTGCTTTTAGTAGAGACTTCATTACCTCACAAACTAAGCAACAGTTGTTTCAGAAAATCAAACAAGCCCATGGCTGATTCCTCCAATTTTTTGCCATCTGCATCACTTTAAAATAGTCACATAAAAATGACATATTTGAAAAATTGTGGTATTTTTTAACAGAAAAATTTAATTCTCATTCAGTGTTCTGTGAACAAAAACTTCAACACTTCTAAGAAATTAAAAAAGAAACTGGTGAGTACATAAGGTTCTTGCTACATCTGTTAGGAAGCAGAAAAAAAAATCACAGAACCCCAGAAACGGGGGGAGTGGAACAAGTAAAGTGGGTATAAAAAAACCAAAAAGAGCAGTATCCCAAGGACAGGTATATGATGACTATGAGTCACAAGAACTTACTCCTAAAAAACCTCAGAGTGCCTTATAATGACATAATAAGTAAAGGATGGGCTGTACCTTTCTTGTAAAGTATTTCAGAAAGCTCCACTGAACTTTTTCCTCCTGAAACACTTTCTTTCAGGGCCTCCAGGCAAAGAGAATGATCTAAGCTAATATATTTCTCTGCCACTAACACAGGGTGTAAGACATGTTGTTCAGCCTGCAGTGCATTAAGAGTGTCTTGTATCCAACTGATATAAAGCAACTCCTATTTCTCAGAGGACAGAACCCCATGGCTCAATTGTGAGAGTCGAGATTAAAAGATTTACAGTACACAAAATCATTATAATACTGTCTTACCTGGAGTGTGTTCATGGCTTCAGTGATAGGATTCCTGTCTCTGGTATTAATTTCTACTGGTTGGAGCTGTGAGCATTTCTTGTTGAGCTGTTTGGCAAAGACAGGTCTTAGATATTTTAGAAAACAGTAAAATATGTTTGCTTTATAAGTGATATGCTGATTATTAATCTAAATTTTGAAGGATGTCTGTGTCTAATAGTCTCTTATTTTAATATGTGGAGCTGTAAAATAATTTACTGGGGCTCTGGAGGCTTTATTTTCTACCTGGGTATTCTTTGCAGTGCTCTTATCTCCTCTTATCTGTATTGTTATATGTTCATCCACCTTGTGAACTTCTCCAAAATAATCTAACTCAGTTGGTTTTGACTTTTTTTCAATTTGCGAACCTCTAAATGCTTCCTAGTAAGATTATGAACTCTCTCTGCACTCTGAATTTGAGGTAATGGGTAACAGCATTGCTTTCCTTTGTTACTTTGTAGGGATTTTCTGGAAATGGTCCCTTTGCAGTGCTTACAGGCCAGAGGTTCAAAACAATGTGTAATTTTATGGCCAAAGTCACAACTAGAGAAACTTGGCATAATTCTGCTGATTTCAAAGGAAAAATCTTTTGCTAGCAGCAGTTAGAATAATGGCTAGTTTACTGTACATTAGCTGAGGAACTTTCCCTGCCTTTAGTCCTTCTCTTAGATTTCATTGTGACTGAGACTGAGCTCACTTCAATGCAATTGTATCTCCTTTGTACTCCTTACTTACTACTCAGACCAGAACACACTGAAGAGCCCAAGAGGAATATTTAAAAAAATTATATAGGAAATCTCATCAGAAAATTTCTACAATTTTATTTTATGCTCAGATGTACCCTAGATATCTAGTTTTTTAAGACAGCTCTTCAGTCAGGTATTGTCTTTCATCTCAGTGGCACAGTCTAACACATGCACAACTCTGATAGAAATTATACAGTTAGTAACATAAATTTTTCTTGACTACTCTGATCAAGTAAATTTACTGTTAGATTCTTAAGTGAGGTATTTTTGAACAGATTTACACCAGTTGATCATATGCCAATTTTCCGAATATGCTTCAGGCTCTTCAGGAGTGAATGCAAAGGAAATAATGTTCCTGTTTCTTATGAAAAAGAAAAGCACAAATAGTTTGGTAGATATTAAGAAAAGTAACAAATAGGACTGGAATGTTTATAACTAGATATCTTCTCTGAAGATAGAAGTATTTACATTTAAAAGACAAGAAAATCTCTGAAAAATTAGAGAAAAATGGAAAATTGTCTTTTATGCTGTTGCTGTGTAGCTCACTTTGCAGCTCCGTCACATGACAGCGAATAAGTAAAGAAAACTATTATTATGCAAACTGCTCCAGGACAAAAGGGTATTACATATCTCATACAAAAGGGGGTTTCTTTAAAAAGCACAGCACATTCAGTGTTTAGGGTTTGCAGTTGAAATTCATGGCCTCGCTTGCCAATATTATCATGCAGCTGGGTATTATGCTATTGCTTTACTCTGAGGGGAGAAAAAAATCACAATAAACATTTTCAAATGGGCTCCTGTTAAACATTTGTATTCTCTTATGTGACAATATCAGTTTTAATGATTTTTAGTGTTTCTTTAGTGAAAAGGTCACCATAAAGAGTACCACAGAGAATTTGATTGCAAACAGAAAATGCCAAAAAAGTGCTTCTTTTGATTTAAAAAAAAATATCACTGGAAAAGAGTATTAGGCCTTATTTTAGTGTTGAGAACTGATGGGATTAATAATTTTTCTCTTCTTTAACAGCTATGAGATAGAAGTCCATCTTTCTGTAGAGAAGGCTGCTGACAGAATCTCTTGTACTTGTGCTGCAAAACAAGAGTTTATTTTTAAAATTTTAATTTAAATTAATTTATTATCTTTCCAGAAAGTCTCTCCTATTTAAGTAAAAACAAATCAACTGACCCAAAACATTCCTGATGAATAAAAGATTAAATGTAGTATCAGAAATCTTCATCTCTTTACGACATAACTAGTCAAGCACTAATTTGGATGAGTAAATCACATCTGTCCTTACAGAGTTGGGTGTTTCCTGCACCTTCTATATGCAACTTTAGTTATATGATTATTGTGAACTAGCTTATTAAGCATCAAATTTTTTTCCTAAAACTCTTTTAAAGGAAAATAATAGCAAGTCAGAAAGTGCAAGTCAAAGATTTGCAGAGGAACAGCTTAAACTGTTTTTTGTTTGCATATGTCACATTTCTTCTCTGGCTTTTAGAGACATCCATCTCCAGCTGTGTTTTCAAGTCCTTATTTCTGGTTTTGTTTTCTGTTTTTCCCTGAGTCGTCTGAGCATTGTCATCATAAACTGCTGAAAGATATGTACTCAGTGATGTTATGCACTAAAATACAAAGGAATGGCACAAAATGAACAGTTTTGTGGCATAGAAAAAAAAAAGAAATAAAAGAAGCAATGAAATTGTTGCTTGACAGGAATTAGTACAGAAGCCAGTCTGAGACACTGAGCACACTATGGCATCCAAACACTAAATTCATACTAACCCTGGGTGTGCAACAGAGTTAGCAAAACAGAAGAGGTCTTTGAAAAGCTCTGTAGCAGTCAACATACAATTTGAACATACCTTCGTTTCCCTTTCATTAATCAAAAGTACAACAAATGCCACAAAATACTGCCCCAATCTCACTTGCTTATAAATAACCATTCTTTGTGGTGCTTACAGTCTTATTCAAAATATTTAATTATTTTGTCTTTTTAGGTATCAGGTGTGTTAGGAAAAGTAGTGGTGACAGAAGTCTGATCCCAAATTAACACCAAATGGTGTACTTAGATGTGTGCCATAGCACTGAGATAGATGTTATTTGTACACCATTTTAGTCCTAATCTGTGTATAAAGAACCACTTATTGAAATTTACTACACACGATTAAGCATTTTGATATTCTCTCTTCTATTTTCTCTACTACTGGTTACTAAAAATACAGTTCCAAACTTATGTGTCAAACAGACATCGAGACTAGATTTGTGCTTTTTGCAGTTGTCAGTGTGCATGGTACTTACGCTCTCTACATCACTGCAGCCTGGTTAACTGAGCTTCCAGCTTTCAGAAACTAAAAGGGGATCAGCAATACAGACCTGTACTTCTCAGAATAATCTGTTCAGCACCAGGGCAAAATGCCATAGCCCTTTTAACAGAGTCAGGCAGATTATCCCTGTTTCATCGAAGGGAAGATTCGGTCACAGATGCTTGAAGAAATTCAAGGTGCGAGGCAGATCTTTGCAGTGCCATAGCTGCTGTAGCACCATGTGGAAAGTCTGCACTGCTCCAATGATTTTGATGGCTGAAAATTTTTCTTTGCTTGTAAGACTGCTAGAAGATGAGCCATCCTGACAGTTTTGTTTATTGGCTTTAGCGGAATGTAAAAACTATATATCTGTCCGTAATGGCTGAGACTCCTCCTGGGGAAATACTGGTTTGCCAAGATTTGTGTTACTCTACTTTCACTGTGCCATTCATAGGATTGGGAGAAGAGGAATTTTGTCCAAAAGGGGAACTGGTTTGGAAACTATGTTTTCATTCAGAGGGGAGTTCTGCTGACACACTGAAATCTCTTCTCTTTCTCTGAAGAGAAAGTCTGAAACTTCGAAATTTAAAATAACAAAAGTATCCCAAACATTTAACTAAAAGTAACCAAAAGAAGTAATTTGATTGTTCAAATGATAAAATACTTCTGTGAACAGTGAAGCTGCATAATTTGAAGAAGCATAATTTGTGGTGCCCTGATAAAATTTGTAGCTGTAACAGTCTCACAAAATTAGCAGTTACATGGAAAAGTCAGGCTTGACTTTACTGGTGGCACTCAGACAACTGGTACCACTGACCACTTTAAACAAGTGGCACTTTTAGCAGCTCAAAGAAAATGTCTACAGGATCAGAATCATCTATCTTCATGAGTTACTGAGACATCTCCCAAAATATTTACTAATCACTTTCAGGATTAATACCTTGGAGGTGATACAACGTCTTCCTCCTATGCTCAACAGTCACAGTTCACTTTACTCGATTATTGTCCCATCCACATTTATGAAGGAGAAGGAACAGATCTGCTGTGCTTCCTCTGCCCGGGGCACCACTTTGTGTGGGACAAGCTTTGGAACATGTGACATTGGGAATGCTGTGTAAAACATCCCATGAGACTGGCTGGATAGCGCCCCTATACAACCTTGCATAAATACTAATTTGTTCATGCTTCCATTTAAGTAGGATTTGGTTTTTTTCCACATAAAAACATTTTGGTGGTCTTTTTTTTTTTAATTCTTGGTTTTTCTGGAATAATCAGAACAACAATACAAGATTAAGAAAATGGATTAAATGAGACATACTAATTGCTGGCTGTGATCAATTAGTGATTGTAAGCCCACCCACATATAGCTTCAATTGCTAGTAATTTACTTGCATGAATTCAATAGAAGCAGACAAATTTCAAAATACCTCAATCGCTATTATTTTAATTGATAATTTGTCTGTTGTAACTGCACCAAAAAACTTAACGTTTTTTAAATTCATAAGAGACAAAGTAGGATCCTGAAGTCTACCCAAAGACTTTTAGTCAACACTCAGAATAGCCTTCCTTGCTACGTTTTGCTTTCAACCTCCCAAAAAGTTTCTCTCATTTACTTGTCCATAGCAAAGGGCAGGATTTATTGCTTTGTTTTCAAGCATTCTTCAGTTCCAATGACAGGAAACCATTCAAGGCCTATGTCAGAGTCTTGACCACTTGGGAAACTATAATGTGGTGACTTCCTAGGGAATTAAGTCACATGGGCTTAATGGCATTTGGGGTTGTGGCTATCCCTGGTAGTAACTCAGGAGTGAACTTCTCACGCTACACTGGAAGACTTCTGCCTAATGCATCCTCATGCTCTTGCTGCTCCCCTCAAAACAGACCTGTCAGACATATTTTTGCTTCAAAATACAATTGAAAAAAATTCTTCAAATCTTCTAGGCCATGTTATTAAAAATTCTTGTGTATTGCCTGTTTATTGTCCTAATTCTGCTGAAAGGTGAAGGTCAATTCTTATAAAACAGTATCACAATTTTACACTGACTACAAGTATTAAACCAGGGCACACAATTGAACATAGTTTATCCTTTGCTTAAACCATCAGTGTGGCTTTTGAACATGGTTTTAAAATAGCATTATCTAAAAAAATCCCAATGTTATTAATCACTTCTTACAAGACCTTTAGAGGTTCTCCCTTTTCCTGTTCATAAATCCTTAATCTTTGCATTAATTTTTTTCTCAGACAGGAAACAGTAACAATTGATTTACATAGACAAAATCAGCTTTTCTCAGTTTTCAGTCCAGCTTCCTCTGAGATCTCATTGACCTCTGAAGTTCAACTTCTTCCAAGAAAGTTTTCTTTGGGATTAATAGCCTTCAGCATCAAATCATTGAGTGCCATAGACATAGCAGTGCTATAAGTAAAGCTTCGGCCTTCCCACATAAACTCTTATTTTCAGAGGTTTATAGTTTGGCTAAAAAAAGTACAGTTTTATGCTGAAACGTAGCTTGAAAAGCTCAGTCTGGAAGTGATTTCAGTTTCTGAGAAATCTGCACAACTCTGTCGTTGTTTTCAGATTGAAATTCTGACCAAGACTATAACTTGCTGTCTACATCCCATTGCTGCCTGACTTTCTAAAAGTGCAGATCCACTCCTGAAAAATTATGGAAAGGCAAGCTAAAAGGGTGTTTTAAAAATGGTTATTCCATATGTTAAAAGATTTTCAAATTGGATCTACTCCCTGCTTCTCTGGAAGACAGTCTAATCACTTGAACACACAGTGTTTTTCTGAGGATTTCAGCCAGGCTGAGGTGTGAGCCCAGCTGCTCTGCAGTGATGGAGCACTCTCAAGGTTTCTCTGAGTGCCTGCATGCAGAGTAATGGAGGAGCCTGCTGGTCCTGCAGCAGTTGGAAATACTGATGGATTGGGGGATGAAAACCTTGTAGAAAGGAGGCTCAAGAAAATCTGCATTGGCGAGTTTGGGGAAACTGGTGCCTCCTGCTTCTTCAGGAGCCATGGGAGTGCTCTGGTGGCTGGGGCTGAGTGCCAGGAGGGACAGGTGAGGAGAGAAGGAGGCAGACACCTTTCCAGCATCCTGAAACAAAATCTTCACCATAATTAGAGATGAAACTAACAGTACTTACATGCTGGTTTGCACAATTGCCTTCAGAAGGGATTTGGAGGCACCATCTGGAGGGAAGGGTGACAGAGAGGTGCCATGGAGTTTCCAGTTTCCTTTGTAGGTAATTCCTGTAAAGGGATGACCTGGTCCTGAGTCAGTGCTGCTGGAGATGGGAATACAAACATAGCACACCATGCAAATGTGTTCAAAGCCACAGGATGCAAATGTAATTGCTTCAAAGCAAAATCTTCTCATCTGAGATGGTGACCCAGTGAAATATGCTGCTTCTTGTGACCACTCATTCTTTCCACAACAGAAATCTGAACAAGCCAGAGGCAATATTCTGCCCCCACCTTCCCCCAAACTCATCACCAAAACTAAAAATATCCCATCAGTCTTTCCACATAAGTACAGCACAATTTGTTATGCCCATGTCCAGAAGAAGGAAGACTATTTCATTTAGTTAATATAAATAGTATCTTAAACACTTGCCATGTAAAGGAAAAGGCCAAGGAGCCCTCTAGATGATCCCCTTGTTTCAGATGTCACTCCTACAATCTAGACACATCACCCTTATATTCATCCCATGTTTTCAAATGGAAATATATTTCTGCCCAACAACAGCAAGGCAACATCCTCTGAAAAATGAGGCACCAGTAACCATGCAGAATTTACAGTGTAGCATCTGAGTAGGAAATACCAACCTTCAGATCTTTGGGAGTGCTCCATTTGAAGCTGATCCAGAAATATATATTTTTTTTTTGGCAACAGCTCATTATAACTAGGCAAATTCAGTCCAAACTCTGAAACTTCTTTTGAAGGTATAATGGCAGGGAAACCTCACAGACAAGATTAGAAGGAAGATAAGGAGGTAGCTTTACAGATGTCTGAAGGAGCACTTTCCAAATGTAAGGAATGGCATGGGATAAAGCTTCAGACTGAGCGACTGAAAATCTAAGAAGTCAGTGAAGGAGGCTGGCATCATGGGCTAATCAGTGAAAGAAGTGATTTCTTGATCCTGCATGAGAGATGATAGGTAGGATGAGGTGCAGGCTTTGAAGGTGAAGACAAGCTGCTTATATCTGATAGAAAAAGGGTGTTACATTTGACAGCCAGAGTGATGGGCTAAGCAAATGATCTCTGCAGTGCTACAATGTATAGAAGCATGCTGCAAAATTGCATTTTTCGAAAGCAGAGGAATGGCTATTGAAATCAAAAGAGCTTGGTAATTACAGACATATATATTCATTCTTACACAGTAATAATCTCTAAGTTCTATAATTCACTTCCATAAGACAATTATTTTTAATGGTCATTTTAAACTTAAACTGAGCATGTTGCATGGGAAGGTGGGAATTTTATTGGATATTTCTAATAACATTGTTTTGTGTCAGCATTTTCATTTTAGCATTCCTTTAAAATTTCTATTTTATAAGAGAAAAAAATGACTTGCTAACAAATCCTTTTTACATGCAACTCTGTTTGGTTTTAACTAAATCTTTTCATTTACACACAGCACCTGAGGTCATTCAATGCTCATATCCATGGCAATTACATAATGTCTTAGCTGGTGGTCTCAGTTTGTTCCGCTCTGGCTCTGGTAGCTGAGGAGAGGTTGTCTATTACAACTTGGAGATGGCTCTGGAAACTCAGTATGCTGGATACCACAGACATCAAGTTGCTAAATGCACCACACCTCTGAGACATAAAGATTTAACAGCACTTCTCCACTTTGTTTGGCAGTATTACATTAGAGTAGTTCTTTCCATAATACATATTAAATTAATTTTATTCCCTGTTGTAGCATATCCTTCCTTTCCCCGATGCAGAGACTGGTGCACACACATTTTTCCAGGGCAAGGCTTCTCCTATTAATAGACAACTTGGCTCCACACACTGAGATGAACGAACAAGGTTTGGAGTGCCTAATTTAAGGGACCATATGTCATAAGCTATAGTATCCTGTTAGATTGGAATAAAACAAAGAAAGAGTGAGAGGAAAAATAGCTTCCTCCCATTAGCTGACCTCAGACTGAAATTTTCAAAGATGTTTATTTAAGTGGGCTTAGAACTATTTACTTATTCTGTGCATCATATGAAGTTATGCATATTTCTAATGTATTCTTGATGGGGGTGCTGCCTCAGAAAAAGAACTTCTGAGAGTTACCACAAGACAAAAATAACACAGTGATCCTGATTTTTTTTTTCCTGGAACTGCCTTCAAAGTGTGGCCAGCTTCACATTTTTCTGCTTTGACTTTCCAGCTTGTAAAAACTGGAATACAGTTGTTTACTGTTTATTTAGTGTCCTGTGATTGTAAGATATTGCAATTTTTCCTCTGCTAATGTAAAATAGACTGGTGGATGAATGTCCTTTTTTAAAAACAAATTATATTAATTACTATTATTGTTTAACTGGCCCATCTCAGCTGCACAGTTCAAAGAAATGTGCTCTTTCACACTCTTAGGGTTGTTATATAATCAGCATTCCTCACAAATATTTGAATGATTAGAGCTAGCAATCATATTTTCCTGGCAAGTTGTCCACTTTTGGGTGCAACAGATTCAGAACTAGAAAATGTAAAAATCAGCATTTTCATTTACTTCCTCCTGCTCTTCCCATATATTCCTACTGGCTTTTTTCCTTCCCTGCTTAGTCTTTTAATAAATATCTCTTGAAAAGTAGTATTTCCAGATCATTTCATTCAGGTAAGGATATGGGTAAGACTGTGACCAGCTGACAGGCATACCTGTTACACTTCTATTTTTAGGATGTGCCATTCCATACTTCCAGTAGAGTTCCAACTTCCCTTCCCCTTATGATCCAAATTGGCAGTCACGGGTTTGTGTTGGTGTGAAAAACAGAAAAGGAAGACATTTCTTAGCTAACATAACTCACAATTTAATTGTTTTCTTCTTACACTCCTTGTGACCAAAAGCAGCAGGTTAAAAGATTTACTCTATTTACTGTATTTATGAAAGGGAAAAATGTTTGGAGAAGAAAAACTTATTTGGACTGAGAAGAAATTTTGTGCACATATTTTAACCGGTGATTATTTGGCTGCCTTATGAATCTGTAATGCTGAATATTGCCTGCATTCAGATACTCAAAAAGCAGAAATTAATAAAACGTAACAAATAAAAGCCACACACAGGGAGAAAAATATCCTTACAATAACTTACTCACATTTGCAAATACTACAGGCACTCCTCACCTTTATTTTTGTCCTAATTTAGTTGGCAACACAGAGTCAAAGGTGATGTCCAGACTTAAGAGCCCAAGAGCTCTGGGAATAGGGAATAAAGCTGATATTAATCAACAGCAAAAGTTATGCAATACAAAGGGCTGTGATGTAGCACACTGCCCTAGAGAAAACATTCCAGTGCCCCAGTTCCAAAAAGCCTTTGGTGCTTTGTGCCTGTGGGAGGTGTCCATGAGGACCAAACCCATGTCTGTGGGAACCCATCTCCAAGGGGAAGAAGAAAATTTGAAACGTGACCTTTGATGGCAATTTCAACATCTCAGTCCTGTTGTATTTCAGTGGAATACGTCACCTTATTAGCTGGGAATTTCTTGTGATTTGGCTGTTTGGCAGCTCACCAAAAGGTAGATCCACTCTGTATTCCAAAGCAGAGCTCGGGGCCAGAAGTCTGACACTTCCCAGGCACATATGAATAGGTTCACCTGCATCTGTGCCATGGTTCCTGTACATTTGGGCCATGCTGTCCTTGAGCTTTGCAAAAGGGAAGGTAAATATTTTGGTATTTGTGTTTTAAAATGTCAGGAAAAAGAATTTTTTGTTTAATTTTTTTTCTCTTTTAGTTAGACTGGTGAAGATGTAATTTAAGGAACCATACTGGCATGCATCTTTGCAGTCTAGCAAACAAGGCTCTGGAGTTGCACTGCTGAATCTGCTCAATGCAAAAGTAAAATTGAAAAGTCAGGCTTTGGCTAACAGTGTGTTCCCTTTGAAGAAAGAATTGTGATTTTTGGCAGAGGAAGTAAGGAACTAGGACAAAACAAGGAAAGGAAGAAGTTGGTTTTTTCTCTCCATCAGTCAGCTCCTTAATTTTCGCTGCCAATATTATAAGTCTGGTTTACAAGTTAAACATAAATCTATTTCTATATTATTTCAAATTAAATTACAGAAAATCACAGTGCTTGTGTGTTGAAATCTTTGAGTATTGAGAGAAGAAAAATGAGGCAAATAAACATATGAAGCAAAGGTCATTTTGCTGTCAACAGAAAATAGCCCAAGTCAGAAAAAAAAAAATTCCATTCACATTTCATATATTCACAACTCAGTACAAATTTCATTCCTTTGTAATGTCATTTCTTATTACAGAGATATAGGCAGAGATCTAGAATACTTAGGTGTACAACTTTGGTGTTTCAATCTCTAAATAATTAAACATACAAAAAATATATCCTTGATAATGAAGAGTGAAGGAAACCTCCCTGTAGTTCTTCTTCAACAAGAGATTTTGGATATAACTTGGATCATAAGATGCCAAAATAAAAGTATTATCCTGAGAAATGTGTTAATTGCCCCAATTATTTAATATAACATCTCTTAAGTCTCTTCATGATAGTAAAAGGATTGATGTTAAGAGCCAAGTTGTTTAGGAACTTTTCTGCAGCATCTCTTACCATCCCAATAACTATGAGCAAATTTTGAATATATCAAACTAATTTTCTAATGTCCAGCTGAAAGATATGCATACTTTTTTAATAATGAAAGGGAAATTACACAGGGATACCCTGTTACAAAATGTAACCAACAAATTATAAATTGTTTAAAAAATGACTTGTGCAAGTTTCTCATAGGAATAAGGAAAAAAAAAAAGTTTGCAAGCATTTAAAAAAATTGCATTACTTTTATGTTGTCACATTATAGTGACAGTTCTCACCCCAAAGAAAAGCAAGAATTCAGACTTTTGTATAAACAGTCTCTAAAGCAATGGAGGCCTCTGAGATTTCCAAGAATCACTTTTAAACTGAAAATGGAAAGAATCCACTTCTGCAAAATCTGTCCTTCCTGCAGTAAAACTGCTAAAAGTGAATCTTTACAAAAGGGACACAGTGCAGGAACACAGCTAAGAAACCTGTAGCAAATTTAGGTAGAGGTAGAAGATAGGGATTCTATTTGACCCCATTTCCACTGATGTAGTGTCTTTCATTTATTGGAAGAATAATGCCTTATATGCATTATGTAAAAATTCAACCTTCCTTCTTTTTATTAAATACTTATGGTACTGATTCTAAAACAAATCTTTTCTCTGCCACTAAGGAACACAGGTGGAGTAGTGGGCCCATGCCTAGAAATATATTATGAAAAATCTGTGAAAATAAAGAGTGAACCTCAGAAAATTAAGTAATGTTTCAAAGAAAATAAAAATTAGGCAGCCAGACTTTGTCTTTAAAATTTTGGAGTTTTGTTAGATTATATCCCAAGAAAATCACATGATAAACCAGATTTTTTAGCAAGCTGTAATTTTAATATTTAGGTTAAAAAATATATGTGACTATAAATGTAGTTCAAAACCTCATTTGAAATAGTATCACCATAATCATTAAGGTGACCCATTCTTATAACCAAAGTGCAAGTAGGAAAGAAATCATGTCACTCACTGAAATCTTCATTTCAGTTGCAAAATACCCTCAGCTACAACTCTGAAACCCTCAGTCCTGTCTTTGAAAGGGCACTGAAGGTACTGAGCCCTGCACAGAAATTAGTGCTTATCCAGGACTAAAAACCAGTGCTGCAAACATCCAAACAGGCTTTTGTGCAGTTTCACCCAATTTCCTAATGACAGTCAGCTTTATTCGAAAACTCTGGCAATGACTGTGATCATCAGCAAATAAGAAACTGGGATTTTACTTGGTGTGAGTTTCTGCAGAGTGAAAAGCACTGCAGGATCTTCCAATGGAAGATTAAAGTCAGTAGTTATTCATTGCAATGTTTTTCCTCAGCATGATAACTGAATTTGGAGAAGCTGTGAGGCTGCTTCAGTGAGTGGTGCTAAGCATGATCCTGAAGCAAGAACAAGCACTTACACTTCCATGGTGCTTCTTTCTTGATCCAAACAGAGGACAGTAATCTCACAAAGCAGAAAGGGAGGAAGTCAGTATTTGATTTAGGGTCTCTCTGTAAAAAGGTCATCTTACTGTGGGATCTGAGATTTAACCAAGGAGTATTTAATTTCTGGTGGGAAAGAAACAGCCTTCCACTTCCCCAATACATAAAGAACCTAACTGAAAAATCCAGTTCCTTGAAGTATTCAAGAGCGCCAAATCTGTAATGAAAGTATTAAATATTTTCTCTGATCCTATTTGGGCAAGTATCTCATGTGAAGACACTGTCTGGCATGCCTTAAAAACTGTATATCTCAATGGCCAAAGAAAATAGGAAAGGCAGCAATATCCGAGAAACTTCCTACTCCTTTTCACATGATGGGACTTAGAATCCCACAGGGTCAGGGAGTCTCTGAGGAGAGAATTGTGTGGGGGAGAAAACAGGTTTATGTTTTTGACATTTTCTTTGGAAAAAGAAAAGATTATGAATTTTTATTATTACTTGTGCGCATTAAATTTGAAATAATTCACTTTTAGACAATAGTGTTTCTTAGCTGATATTTATCCATCAGGAAAATGCCTGCCTTTGTATGTTTTCTTTGATTGGTGCTGTCAGATGGAAAACTTTTGGCCTGATACAGTCTGAGGACTGAGTATCTGATAGGGAAAGACTTTGGAGCCAACATCCCAATCTTAGTGGCTCTACCAGAGTTGATATTTGAATAAATACGTAAAACATATGTTTGGAAGAAAAAGCCTTTATCAGGAATCAGAACTTGTAATGCTTGTTGTATGTCTTTTTCTGTCCACCCCAAACCTAGATTTGCATTTTACCCTAAATCTGACCAGTGTCTGGAAGTGTCTGAATGCTTTTGTCTCTGGTTCCTGAAAATATATTTATTCAAGGGTGATTTAAACCTTTCCTTTTTAGTTACATGAAGTTTAATGAGAAACTTGCTGCTGCTGTACACAGACCTATTAGGGAAAGTGAAAATTGAACAAATGCTCACGATGTGTAAGTCATTGACAGCACATTTCTTTTTTTAACCTTTTAATAGGAGGAAAACCTAAGCCATGAGTCACAGGACATTACATTTTAATTTTTCAAAGTACTTATATAGTCATTTAATGAATATGTATTTAGGTCCAGTCAGAGTTGTGGTGAAGTTTCAGTGAAACTCTTGACAGCAGCTCTTGACAGAGAACAAAGCCATGGGTGGGCTGGTAAATCCCTGTCTGGAGCACTGACTGTGACCAAGAAAAAGGGAATTACAAGGAGCATATGGAATCACTATGGTGTATCTAGCAGGGCCTGTGCTTCCACACACTGTTCTTACTCCAGAAGCATTACAGTAGCAGCATATTAGGGACATTTCCTGAAATGAATATCCATGCCTCCATCAATAGGGTCCTGAAATACTTTGGAAAATAACTATTAGTTTATCTTTGCTTTATTTCTGTAAGCTATGGACAAGCTCCCTGCTATGAAGTTGCCTCTGGATTCTCTTACCACTGACAATAACCGAGGCATTAAACCCCACTGCTGTGTGTTCTGCAGGGGGCAGTCTGAGCAAAGCTTTTATTTTGTTTTCTAGTATGAAAAGATGGGAAAATCTGTTTTGCCAAACCAACATGTAGAACATTAATGATCAATGTCCAAAATGTTTTCAGTGCTGGTTAGCTAGAATTATTTTAAAATTTGTCTAGCAGAGTATTCAGAATGAGTCATGTAGAAATGAGTATTTATGTTCCCTCTGACCTCAAACATTCGTGGCCTTGTACAAGGTCACATAAGGAGACTGTGGAAAGCTTCCACATAACTTATTCTGGATAATTTCTCTCCTTAGTTCAGCAAGCTGTGTATGTGATATACAACACGTGGTTTTTGGTGCATTCAGAAGCACTTTAAATTCTCATAAAATTCAGTTTATAGCTATTTAATTGTGAATGATGATAACTGAAAATATAGAAGGAATGTTGGTGCAGGGAGACAAATTGCAAGGGACAGCATTTTGCTGTTGCTGCTGAGGTTATTTTTAAATCTGGCAATGATTCTGTCACCATTACATACACTGTTTTACCCAAAGATATTCTGAAACCAGCATAGAATTCCCAATCCAAAGACTAAGAATTCAGAAAAATAAAATGCAAAGACAGCTGTCTAGGTTCTTGACAATTTTCCTGGATCTCCTAAAATTATTTTTCCAGAGCGACTGTTTTCTGCGTTTTCCAGACATATTTAGAGTTGTAAAAATATTTCTGAGTGTGGTGGTTTAACCCCAGAAAGCAGCTAAGCACCACACAGCCGCTCATCCTCTGGGAGAAAAATTAACTCTTTCCCTGCCAAACCCGGCACACAGATACAAAAGCACATATTAAAGAGCATGATTCAGATCAGAAGGACTGATGAGTCAATCACATATGCAGCAACATAATGAAGAAAATGACAGGAAAAACTGAAATGCCTGTAAAAGGATTTCCTTAAAGCCTGATTAGGAGAAACTCAGATGACACTGAGTATTGTGTTTCATACAGGGAGTTATTTTGCCACTTGAAAATGTGGACTAGCAGGCAGAACCTAGAATAACGAAATTCCAGTACCTAAGAACCACAGACATCTCAGGAATTGTATGCAGTTCTTAGCAGCAAAATGAAAAAGTTCAGAACTTACAACTTTCTAGCACTACATTTTCAAATGTCAGGCTGAAAAAAACTGTCCTTCTACAGAAGGAATCTTCAAATACATGACTGTCTATAGTGAGAATAATACAAATACCACTGGAAAGAACATTCTTAAATAAATGAAACATTATGAAAAATATAATAAAATTATATTGGTTGGAAAAAATAGCGGGGGGGTAATTGAAAAGGATGGAAAGCATTAATTCACCTGTGTTAGCTTGGAGGACAAACATGACGTTCTTTGTTTATTAGGTTCCATGATGAATTTTCGGTTGCTCTGTTAACCTCAGGCCAAGGCAATAAACAAGTTTTTTCCTTTCAACTTTTGAATCAATTTTTAAAGGCCAGTAGGATTGAGTTAAGTAGGAGCTACTCCTAACAGGGCTGCACCCATTTTTACCAGCACAGAATTTGGCCCACTGCTGGAATAATCAACTAGGTGATGACTTTATTAGCTAGAGAAAAAGATGAAAATGCTGTTGAACCAACCTCAGGATCCATCTTTTATTTCTTAGGGGGTACAAGTTGGTTTTTTTTTTTTTTGGGGGGGGGTGGTTCTCTTTGGTTTTTGTTTGGTTGTTTGGTTTTTTACTGTTGTTATTTGTTTGATTTAAAAGATAAAGAAGTAGGGATTTGACTGGGTCACTCACTAGCAGTGTCTTTGGGTGGTCTTCACTCAGCAGCTACAAGAGAACTCTGCTCAGGAGCCAGTTGGGACTGAGGGCAATTTCCTGACTGCTTCCTGAGAGTGACAGCCTGGTGTAATTGTGTCACTGTTCATGTCTTCCCCTCCCTACTGATGCAGACACATTATCAGCAGCTAAGGATTCTGCAGGGCCATGGATGGGCATGAAGCCTTCCCTCCTCCTTCCTAAGACATAGCCTGGGATCTTTTACTCCCTCAAAAACTGCTCCTTCTTCCTCCAGGAATAAATGCAGAGTCAGTGGAAGCACCTTACCTACTGGATTCAAGATTTGGGCCACCAGCTAGCCCTGTCCGAGTCTGTCATATTGAATAGAAACCTGGTTTACTGATAAAAGTTCCATTACAAATGCGGAAAGGATCCCAGAGTGTGAGGGAAGGGACAAAAGAGGAGCCTTTCCTCTCAGTACACAAGGCTGAAACTGAGCCTCTACTTGATTAGCTGCAAAAGAGGGAATTCCAAACTACTCGTTTCAGGCAAAGCATTTTTTATGCCTGAAACTACAAATGTTTAAAACCTCATAGCTCTTAGAAAGACTTCTGTTTTCTTCCACATTCATAAGGCCTATGGCTATCCACTGTTCAGTTGCATTGCGACTCTCATTTATATTCTTGTTATAACCTGTATCCTTGTTATGCCTAACTATTAATCTGTATCGGCGTAAGAATTGCAAAGTATTGTGTAATTAATTTGTTCAAGTGAGATAGTTCTCCCAGCTCATAAAAACCATTACTTATAATGGCCATATTAATTACTTACAAGAGTAAGACCAACTGGAGGCTTTGTTAGGCATTCACTTTTCTAAGAAGAATGTTGTCAAGTGCTGAACTCTCAGGCTCCTTTTTTTCCACTGTGATTTCCTACTGCCTTCAGCATCAACTAATCTTACACTCCTTCACAGACCCAGAACATAAAATGACAGTGCTCCTATGGGATGCCCCCCTGTACCACAGTTCCCTGAGACTGCCAGGTAGGTATTACAGTTTCCCTTTTTTAGAATTCCTTTCAGAGAACTCCTACAGATTTCTAGATGTGAGATTTTTATAAAGGCTTACTGAATTTAGGAAAATACACTAATCTTCTAAAATTGGGTCATTTCACTGAAATATGCTTGTTATAGAGTTATCAAATCCATCTTCCAGGAAAATTGTCAGATCTCAATAACAGCACTTAGTCACTCTTTCACAGCATGACTCCCACCCTTAATCATCATCAGTAAAGCTGGGGCTTGCCTTTTTGATCCTGCTAGAGAAGTTATTAAACCATGTTACTTCAGCTGAGCAATATCTTAATGGGGAAATACCACAAAATGGAAACCTGAACTAAATGTTTTCCAAACTAAAGGTTTTAATGTAGTGAAATAAAGCTTCCAAATAAAAAAGAATGGGCCAAAATTCAAACTAGAAAGTACAGTCATTCTTATTTATTCCTGTGTATCATCAACATGGAAGAAATAATAAATGGCATAAAAAACTGAAGACCTGAAATCAGGGTAGACACCAATATTGTCAGATGCTAAGCAATGCGACTTCACCAGTTAATGCTCTTACCATCCATAGCCTAACTGGGGCTTGTGTGCAGGGTCAGAGGCTGTGAATGGATAGCAGGGAAAGGCAGCTGAACATCGGGCATGCTGCTCTCTGGCTGTCAGAGCCACAGAGGAGACCACGCAGCTCCCCTTGCAGAGCTGCTCCTGCAAGGCTGCAGAACGTGCTGTGCCCCGGGGGGACATTCTGCCCAGCTGCTGAAACATGGATGGGTGGCTCAAGCTTTCTGGAAGCTATTTTCATATTGTTATTTTTAATAAGGCAGTACCCCTTGTGTGTCTTCACACAGTCCTGCCCTTTGTGCCCTCTTGGAGCACAGCATTTCAGGCTCTAAACCCTGCAACACTCTCTAGCTAATGCTTCCTCTACGTATCCCTCATCTTGAGCAGATCCAGGACTCCAGCATGGTTCTCACAGAAGCAGATGGCCTACCAAAGGGCTAGTGTAAAATGCTGATGTTCTTGTTTCTTGAACAAACACAAAAGAAAGAAAGTAAAAAAAAACAAAACAAACCAACAAACAAGACAAAACAAAAAAACCCCCCAAAAACTGCCAACCCCAAAATGACTGGCTTAACACTAACATTAAACAGAAGCAGCATCTGATCAAAATATATGTAGAGTAGGAAAGAAAGGTAACAGTGATTGAAGCATGAAGCAGTTTGTAAAGGCACTGTCAAACAACTAAATAGTTTGCAATCTGCATATTGTCACAAGAATGTCATTGTGATGCAGCAGACAATTAAATAAACCCACTACATCAAAATAAGAACCAAATAATCATGCTATGTAGTTAACCCCTAGTTTTAATCTAGCAATATTTGTGGTAGAAGACAGAGGTATTTGCTGCAAGAGAGACCAGTACACATTTTTCTCCTCTCTTTCCTCTTTGTAGGGGAGTGCTTTGAACAGCAAGCCCTAGAGTCATGTTCCTTCTTGCTTCCTCCTATCTGTCTTAGTTTCCTTTCTGCAAATCCCATTCAGTACTTGGAGAAATAAAAAAGTCATAAGCACCAACACTGAGGACAGGGCTTCACAGCTTGAAAAGATGAAAAGTCCTTTCTTACATCTTTAACTGAAACCATAATTGTAAATTTGTCTTCCAAAATGTTAAAGGGAAAATGTGGTGTGGCTTTTTTTTTCTTGCATAGGTTTTCCTACATCTGAAGACATTTTTTCCTCTCACTACATGTTCAAAAGTAGAAGGACAAGGGAAAAAAGCCCAACTACTATTTTTTTAACTTGCATTGCATTCCATTGACAATATTTGCATTGGGCATGTTTAGACATCTCCTTTTTTTTAACGTTTCCCCAGTTTTCAGAGCAACCACATTCAGCTGTTGCATCAGTTCAAGACTAGGTGAAAAAGATAACTAAAATCTGACAAGACCTTTTTCCTCACTTGATTGGATACTACTAATTGGGGTAGCTGATTTAATTGATACAAAGGTATTTAACTCTTTTCCCCCTAGTTTCCTACATTCTGCTAAAGAAATTTGTAGGGGCAGTAGGTGAAAATTATTTAGTTTTGAATGCATGAGTATAACTTTAATAATAGAGTAACATTAATTTTTAAGAATATCTGTATTAAATATAAAGTGTAATACTTTATAGTTCTAATATGCTTAATAAAAATAGTTCAAATAATTACAAAGAATCTAATGGATTAATATTTGCTTCCATATATGCTTCTGGAATTGAATATTATAACAGAATTAATATTAAATTGGATTTTATATATTATTCAAGACAAGTCTTTGTCTCTATCCCTTTTAACTAGATAGCAAGAAAGCTGTGGCTGGATACTGTTTCCTCTTACAGGGTTACAGATAAACAAGGATCTGGACACGGTGATTAAAGGAATTGTAACAGTTACAAGAAACTTTGCAATCAGGCATGAAATTAATTGGTAGATCAGCTACACTCTGACTCCATAGAGAGCAGAAGTCAACTTCCAGCAGCAAAACAAAAATCCACTGGCTTTGGGAACTAGATCCTGGTGATTCCAATACCAGTTGTTTCTGGAGCAAAAGCAATTACTGCCAAGAGGGGCCGAAGAAGACCAGGACCTGCAAGCTTGGCCTCCTGTTCATATCAACACACTGAGACAGGGGTGGCATGCACTGAGCAGGGTCAGGGCAAAGAAACATTATTCCTGCCATTCACAGACAAACAATGCAGAGCCAGGGGGAGAAACTGTCCACTTCTGCTCCTACTGAGTGCGGCTGAAGCAGCTGCTTTTAGTAGCCAAACTAAATGCAGACTGGCACTGTGCCACAGACATCTCCTAAATGACTTTCTTAGGCAGGGACAGAAAACAAACAAATCCAGTCAGATGGTCTCCAAAGCCACTGCCTTAACCACAGCTCCCTTTCCATTGCCCAACTCTGCTGCCTCCTGCTGCCTCTCTCCCTCCATGGCCGTGCTGTCAGAGGCGATTCACACAAGAGATGTAAAAATGTACTTTGTTAAAAGACCATGCTGTGCAGCTCCCTGTTTTCCTTATTTTGGATCACTGGAGTGTTCAAAATTCTGCTTGTATCAGATTCAATCATCCTCTGTTAAACTCAGCAGAATTCCTCTAAAGTACAGAATGGCATTTCCTATCAGTTTCTTTGTGTTTCAGTAAAATAATATAGATACTCTACGTAACCTGCAATTGGAGATTATTGAGGCACATCCCCAGAAGCCAATTAGAGCAAATACCACACTTGGCAATCTCTTTTGGATATAAAGAGGGACTGGCTCTGCCATCTTGCTTTAGTGGGGTTAAATATGCATCAATATACATACAGAAGATACTCATGACTGTAACAATAACAGATCTGAGTGATAAGCACTGCAATTCAACAATATAGCACCACTGTCATTTTTTGAACTATGGATGAAAAATATCAAAGAGCATATTTGCACTCTATTATGAAGTAATGAACACATAGAATTCATTTCCCATCTCACAGCTAGAATAGTGCCTGTCAGAAGATGCACTTTGATTTTTAAGTGCAAAATCCACATTTTTCCTTGTGTGCCTTTTAGGCATACCAAGCCATAGCACAGAGTCCACTGGGAGCTATGTTGTTCTAAGAGAATCATGCAAAAAGAAAATATTTGTGTCTTGGAGGGTGTGGGGGTAGGAATGGGGTTTGGATTTCCTTCTCACCATTCCAGGTCTGATCACTTCAAGTAAAATAAACCAGACCTATATCCTTGATTTTCCTTGGCCTCTCTTGATAGTGTGTATTTGCGTGAAACAGGGATGGAAATACAAATTTCTAATTTCTAATTTTTCTGCTGCTTACATAGACCCTGACATTGCTAACAGCTGGAATTTTAGGTTCTTTTTTATTGACTAAATGACAGCAAAGAGAAATCAACAGCTGTGGGGCCAGACTGGACACTTGCTCTGACTCCTTGCTCTGTGCAGAAGATCCCTGTCGGTGGCTAGGTCCATAGTCACTGTGGTGCAAAGGGTACCAGCCTATTGCATGAGCCTTAACTCCTCTTGGCACCACTGCTACAGGATCCTCTTGGAGACTTTTGGCAACCAGAGAATGTGAGTAGCTGATCTGGTCAGGGATACTGAAACAGCTTTCCTTGCACCTTCCCTCCTCCTCAGTACTTAAAGCACAGAAAGTCCCTTGTATTCAGACTAAGCTTTATGATAATTAAAATTTAAATGGTTAGACAAATGCAGTATTTCAATGCTGCATTTAAAAAGAAAAACGTGATTGTACAGACAATCAGCAACTAAATACTTCAGTTCCTATGGGAAAATTAACTTGAATACATTGTACTCAACCAGCATTTCTGTTTCTCTGCACTTTAACGTGTTGGTCATAAAACCTCTAAAAGAGAGGATACAGGTGCTATCGATGGTTGCCTGTATAGACAGGAATAGGCAGGAGCCTGCACACTATATTTATTGGCTTGGCTGTTTATCCTTTAGGCTAAGGTTGTATACATTAACCCAGCCACTTCCTAGGCTTATTTTAAAAGGAAAAATAGAACACACACCTAGAAATGCTAAAATTTAAATGATTCCATGTGTGGTGTTCAGTGATCAGTCAGTTAGGCCCATGTTAAAACTTTTGTAAGAGATTTAATTTACTCTTCTTCTGTGAGGCATTGGTGGCTGAGCTGTCTGCAGGAGAAGTGCAGCTCTGAAATGGATGAGACCTGCACTACTGGTAGCTGAGAAAATGACTTCACATGGCACCAGTACCACACATGTTCAGCCTGCTGCTTCTCTTTTCACAGGCTGTTATCAGGAGCAGCTCTGGCTCTGTGAGGGAGGGCAAACCAGGGGACTGGAGCAGGGACTGGAGGCACCAGCAAGGGACACAGGCCATGTTGAAGGGAGAGCACTGCAAAGCCTTGGAGGACAGGGGTATGCATGAAGAGAGCAAAAAAGGGTGTGTTAGAGAAGAGCTATAATAAGGAACATTAAGCAAATCAGGGCAGGGCAAGCCACACCTCTTTCCTTTCCCTGAGCCTCCTTGGTAGTGTGTCAATGATGTGTGACAGTGATGGCTCAGCAACAGTGACCACTTGATAGAGGGCTTTAATGTAAAAGTAGAGCAAAAAACCAGAGAAGCCTGTTCATACTAGAGGAGTGGAATCAGTATAAACCTGAGTTTCTACCAATTCTTGAGTTATTTGTATAGAAAAGTAGGTGCTTTCCAGATGAAGAAATAGAAAGAAAACAGGAATTAAGTGAAAAAAAATTGGTATCAACATATTTGGAAGGAGTGGGAATTGCAGTATATATTGATAGATCTTTTAATGGATATTTCATTAATTCTTTTACACAGACTTGGACTAGACCTTTAGAGGTTATTTAATACCAGTAAATTATACAACTAACCTCATACTGTATATGTGGGGAGTAGGTTGACAAATGGTCATAGTTCCAGTCTTCTGCCTGTGTTGTTTGCTCAGAGACAGCTTCTAGTTGGTTGTGTTAAGGATCAGTTGTATAAGCATCATCACATAAGAAAAAATGCACCTGAATGTTGTAGAAAGAGAGAGAGTGGGACAGGGAAAAGATCACAGGGAAAAAGATCACAGGAAAGAGCAAGCATTTTAGAGAAGGCAAAATCACAGGGTCCACAAGAGCATGAATGATAGTGACATTTTATTTTCTTTGTATAAATGACTTTTAGACTAAGGCACTTATATCAGTTTTCCCAGAGCTGTATTAATTTTCCAGTTCTGTCTCCAGCTTCCAGTGTACTTTTGCAAACCACTTACTCTTCGAGAATATATAAAATATATGTTACTGGTTTCTAGAATTAAAAATGTGATCATCAGAGTCCTCTCCTCCCAAATCCCAACTCCACTACTTCCTTCCTGGAAGTAAAGCTCTTTTTGAGATTTCAGTATTCTGAAAATTGCTGAGCACTGCTTAAAATCTACCCTGTCTTCTCCTGTGGTGCCTGGGGCCATCTCTTTCCATACAATTCACAGCAACATGAGGACAGTGCTTATACAACACTTTGCTGCTTTCATTGTGGTGGACAGAGCCTCCTCACAGATGTCCTCTAAACAAAAAGGGTGAAAACAAGTTTCATTTCCTTAGGTGTGGCTAAGTCATATAGCATAAACAGACCTCGTTTTTGTCTGCTTTTCATTTATCCCTAAGAAAAATACTGCCAGGTTATATTTAGCATTCTGAACCAGTCATGAGAAGAGGCACTGGGTGGGCTTGTGGTTTTTTAAG
The DNA here is from genome assembly GCF_014805655.1 of Passer montanus. Classification (NCBI taxonomy): domain Eukaryota; kingdom Metazoa; phylum Chordata; class Aves; order Passeriformes; family Passeridae; genus Passer; species Passer montanus. Next base: position 1,861,965 of record NW_024370816.1, read on the forward strand.
CAATCTGCTGATCATGCCATCTTGGATCACTCATTAATTCTCTGTGTCGTGAATTCTTGGGGTTTGCTCCTATTTAGAGGTCAGTAGAACTCCTTTTCTCTGTTCCCTAAGACAAAAAACCTTACCTAGCATGACACCCAGACTCAGCCAGGACAAAGTGTGCCGGCAGGTCTTTTGTTCCCACCTCCCAGACCAGAGCTCCTGCACAGCCAGTTCCTCAGACAAAGAAGATCAAAAGTTTGGCACAAGCTCTTTCCCTTTTTAACTTCTCTCCAGCACACCCAGACAGCCATATAGGAAACATACGTGGTCTGTCCCCACACAGTGCAGCAGGACTGTTGCCCATGGGCGAGGGAGCTACAGGAGAAGCACAAGGACTCCAGGTGACCCTTCCAGGCTGGGGTGGCTCAAAGGGCACACAGAGCAGCACTTCCAAGCCAAATCTATTCAGGAACCCTTAATGCCATTATTTAAATGAAGAGCAAACACCAAAAAAGTCCTGGGGATACATCCCATACACTGAGGTTCCTCAGGCTCTCAACCCTCTAACAGGGGTTCCTCACTGTTTATATCAGCATATTTCTCCCACAGATGGGCCATCATTGCTATAGTTTAAGGGATTCACCTGTGAAACCAAAACAAAGCCTGTTAAGGGATTAGAGAACTCAGGAACAGAGAAAAGTGCAGCTGTTTGCCTTTGTAGATCAAGAGGAGAAACATATTTTTACTTTCAGGAAATGAGTTTAATTTCTAAATACCAAGGAAGAGTATGAATCCTTTTCTGACCAAAAGCAGGCTAAATATCTTTCTGATGTGGTAGACATGCCAGTTGGTACAGGTGGTCTCAGTAATCAGTATAGGGCCATCTTAATTTTCTTTCTTGGAGCAAAAAAGAACTTAATTATCTGTAGTTGAGATGGAATTTCTTGAAAGAGAGATCAATAACTACTACAAACAGGCCAAAAAAGAATTAATCTAGGGGAATGGGTTGAAATAGTGAGATACATCATGAAATGTGATTAATGAAACCAAGGGAAATATAAAATAACATGTTTCCCTGGAAATGGACTGTAAGTGCACAATGTCTGCACAATATTGTACATCTGCAGTTCTCTGTCCTGCCACCTAATATCCAAATTGTCTGCCAGCATAAACACAGCTGCTAAATGTCTTCTACAACTGCAAAAATAACAAATCTCCACTTTTCTCCCAGCTATTGAAGTATATTTTTACAGAGACAAATGCAATGTTTACACTTGTTCAACAGGAGAAAATGCCAATGCCCAACATATATGTCTTATTAACACACATTGAGAGTCAAGTATCATAGATCAAAGAAATGGGATGGCTGTTTTCTAGCATCCTGAGATGAGCTGAGATTTAATGGTTTTGGCCTGAACTGTTTCTCATCTGGTTTCTGCATAGACATATGCCTACCCATCAGTATAAAATCACCATTTTAGTTGGTTTTGACCATCACTACAACAGAATCTGGCAGGATTGTGAAGGAAGGATGAGAAATCTTCTTTTTGTAAACTCTGCTTTCCGCATTGTGGATTGGCCTGCAGACTCTGCTGGGGAAGAGCTGTGCTCAGCTTCTCCCCAGCCTGGAGACATAGGTCTGCAGCAGCTGGGGGCGTGGGAGACTCTAAGTAACAATTTTCATGTTATAATACTAGTCTGGACTGTAAGAAGTAATTTAAGATAATTTACTAGGTTGCATTTACTGAAACAACTTCTTTTCATAAAATATAACTAAGGAAAGCCCAAGAAAAGGGGAAAATGATAGTCAGGATTTTCAAACTGTACTCTGCTTGGACTTCGCATAGATGAAGAGAGCATAAATGAGAAAAAAAAGAATGAGAGAAAAAATAAAGAAATAAGGCTCCATAAACCTAGGAAGGGTACCAATCCATTTATACACTTCCTGGAATGCTTAGAACATTTAGTCTTACTGGCCACAAGAAACCACTTTTGTTGTGCAAAAGGTTTCACACATGAACTGAAGCCAGAAGCTTTTTCATGGCACTGTGGGAAGAAAAAAACATTACTGTACAGTTTGGTGAACTACAGACAGAAATTGGTCTGTAGGCCTGCCTGGTAAAACTTTATGGAAACACTGTCACTCCCCTCAGCCTCCTTCAATTCATAGACTTGAAATGTACCTCTTCTGTTACAAGAACAGAAAACTGGCACCTAATCATGATTAGGCAAATAAGCAAAGTACTACTGCTACTCTTGATTAGCTAAAAACTATGAATACACTTGTTTTTTGGCAGTTTGTCTTGCCCAACCTATATTCCACTTTTATGTTATTCATGTCTTACAACCATCAGCTGGCATTCTGTGGGGTAAGGAATATGCTTTTCTCTAGGCATGTACATGAACGAGCTTCAGTCCACTTTTCCCCTGGCTGCAATAGAAATGCCAAGAACATTAACTAAAGCATAAATGTGAAGGTTATAATTTTTATCCTGTGAGAAAGCAAGATAGATCATAAATTGTAATAAAATTATAGAAAAAATTACATAAGCAATCATTAAAGATAAATTAGGAAGATTCAACTGGTCAAACCACCATGATAAGGAATAGGATACAACTTTAGTCCTTTGTTTGAAGTTCCAGTTGTTTTCTCTATATAAATTATTTCTTCCAGATATTTAATTGCAGATGTTCCCAATCTCTTACTCTGCCAGGCAGAACACAGTTTTTGGATATTACTTTGCCAATGATCCCCTGTAGACTGGAGTTGTGCTTGACAGAGTTCAAAGCTGTGACGTGGATCAGACTGTTATGTTGGGGAGAGAGGTCTGAGACCTCTATAAATAATCTTTACAGCAGGTAAGTATTTCTGCACCCTTGCATCTGGATCTTGGAGTATTCTGTTTGACCATTAGAAGAAAACAAACTGAAGTGGAAATCCAGACTTTCTTGCTGCCAGACTGCAAAGCACAGTTGGATCTACAAACCCAGCTCTCCCAGCTAGTTAGGCATGAGTCTGAGCTCCAAGTCTTTGTATTTCTGTTTAATAGCTTCACATTTTAAGTAAAGGCTAGAGCTGAAACAAACAGTTGCTCCAGCTGAGAGGCTGTGTTTGCATGCTGTTGCCATCCTCTGGGCTGGCCCCGAGGAGCAGAGCTCAGCAAGCACAGCACTGCTCTTCCCAAGCAGCATGGCTCGGGATGCTGCCTCACGGGGGTGGGATAAGGTCGCAGTGCTAGGTACAGCTGTCGGTGGTGCTGCAGTAAAAGCAGGCTAATGCCTTTAAAGTCTGGATTTATTCTATCCCACAGTTATTCTGGCATAAATCACAACAGCCATTTGACTACAGCAGCAATATTGGAAGAGGTGGGCACAGAATACAATGAGAACAGACATACCGAGGACAGTGTCTGATATTGTGCCCCAAAGGAAGGCAGGAGAGCACGGAAGACAAACAGTGCAGACCTGAGAGTCCTCTTTGGACATTCTGCCTAGAAAAGCAAAACTGAGAAGTGGTCAAGTATCTATAAAGAAATATAATTGTGCTCTCATGGTTTTTACACAAGAGGCATCCATATCACAATAATGAAGGAAGTGGGGAAGGTTGTCAGCTTCATTTATGATATATTTCCCTTATTCACTCTGCTTTTAAAAAACCTACAAGTTTCCTTTGTTTATGAATCTGCTAAAACACATGGCATTTCACAGAAATAGACAAAAATGATTGCAAACCCTAAAGGTAACAAAGAATGCTTGGATAAGGATGCCGGTCACTGGGAAGGCACTGCTTGCTATGAAAAGCCCTTGGATGATGCAGAGGAAAAGCTTGCCAAATGCAATGGAAGAAATTAAGTGGCCATTACAAGAGATCAGTGTGTGCAATTCCCAGCCACTTCAATGTGAGTCGCTCATAGGTGCTGTCCTGTGATGGTTGGACCTGAGAGATTCTAAAGAACCATGAACAGAAAATCAAACCCTAAACCTAACTCTACATGCCTTGTTAAGGCTGCAGGAGAAAAACAAAACAAAATAAAATAGGAGAAGCAATTTTCAACAAAACTGTCCTCTTCCTGCCTTAACAACATCATTCTTGTTGCCAACAAAACAAATCCAAGGGATCACCACAAACACACACCTCTCAGGAAGTCAGCCCTCACTGCTGGCTTCAAACATTTGCTGGGTTTTTACAGTGCTTAAATTATTCCTGCATCAAATCATGGAATTACAGTGAGGCACCACCCTGTCTGTGGTTACAGGCTGCACAGACATTGAAGAGAATGCTGGGTGCTTCCTCTGGTGAAGCAAGGGTGGAAGGAGGCTCCAGCTGTCCTGTGCCTCCCCACTCCTTGCCAGGGATTTGCCCTCCTGCCTGGCAGTGCCCTCCAAACCCCAGGGCTGCTAGCCCAGGCAGCCAGTATGTGCCAGGGATGTGCATATGCAGCTCCTTCCTCTCCAGTCATCCTCACTGCAACCTGTCATCTTTTCCATGTAACCACACAACATTTGAAAGAACAAAACTGCGGGTAGGATACCTTTCATAATAATAAATAGGAATAGCAGTGCTTTTGTGAATTTAGGTCAATGCATCACCCTTAGAGCGCATTATAAATTCATCAGAATCACAGCCTGAAGAAAATTTTATTCCCTGGCACCAGCTGCTTTTAGCCATGCCACAGATATTTAGCAGAATAGGCAGCCAGTACGTGCCAGGGATGTGCATGCAGCTCCTTCCTCTCCAGTCATCCTCACTGCAACCTGTCATCTTTTCCATGTAACCACACAACATTTGAAAGAACAAAACTGCGGGTAGGATACCTTTCATAATAATAAATAGGAATAGCAGTGCTTTTGTGAATTTAGGTCAATGCATCACCCTTAGAGCGCATTATAAATTCATCAGAATCACAGCCTGAAGAAAATTTTATTCCCTGGCACCAGCTGCTTTTAGCCATGCCACAGATATTTAGCAGAATTTAAACTCCAGATTAAGTATTGATTGAGTTTAAATAAATTATAATATGTTATAACAAGAAAGCTAGACTCTGACTGGTATAGATGGTTTCCCTGTTTACCTCCTTTCTCACTTTAAATGTATTCACTGCATTTTAACTGCACTGAACAACCAATTCAGAAATGTATAATACTGAAGTACTAATTTAAGCAGCACCTTCACGTACTTGACATAGGAATGAATAGAAACTGTAAACTAGGTAGAGAATAAATATATCAACTTAAAGGATTATGTGAATAGGAATAAATTCCTAAAGAATTAGCTACAGGGGGAAAGTAAATGCAAAACTGCAGCTTATATTAACATTTGATTATATTTAAGATGCTTTGTTCCTTTTTTAAGGTTTGAAAACATCTCTGTAGTGATGGCTACCAACAAGCAGCAACACAGCGATCCACTCTGTGTCGTGTTCAGCAGCATCAGCTGCTTGTATACCCAGCACGTTATTTCTGGACGACTAACAGATGAGCCTATCATTTTAAACTATATTTAATAGGGAATGAAAACTTGCATGAGCAGGTATTCAAAATGTAACTGTGATACAGTTACTGTAGCCAACTGAGAAACACAAGCCCAAATTTTACAGGAAAGAAAACAACAACTATCTTCTGTACTGCTAAAAGAGGACAAGAGGACACATAAGGACATATAGTTTTGTGTTTGACCTATTTTGGTTGATTTAATTTTCAGATTTTGTAAGCCAAGCTCCAGTGAGTTCCTGAGGAAAAAATTCTAACTGGCATTTTACTGTGAGTCAAACCTCACACAAAAAGTGCTTTGTGAATCGAGATAACATTAGAAGCTGTCTAGCTGCACGTACCAAAGTACCAGTTTGGACAAAAAACCAGAGCTGTAATGGACTTCTAACAGCAATAATATTTGTACTTCTGAACTATGTTTCAATTTGAGATCTTTAAGTGTTTTGCAGTGTGTGACAACTAAGCCTATCACTTGGAAACTTCAGTAGAAAACAATTGTCATAATCTTACTGATGAAGAAACTGAGGTATAGAGATGTTGAATGACCTTCATAAGATCTTAGAGCAAACAGGATGCGAGTGCACCATCAGAACTGCCAGGCAGCATTTTGGAATCAAGGGCATTAACTTCCATTTCCAAACAGCCTATCTGCTGCATGTTTGACTAATATTTTACCAGCTTTGTGAACAATAGAATTCATCTCTTCATTTAGAGGTAGCTTATTTCCTGGTGCAGTTCTTCCTGAGCTGATGACGGGAACAGTAATTCTTTTAATGAAAGTGCAGTTTGGGATATGACAGCAATCCAGATAACATCTACTTTGAGATGGAATGAGTGCCTGAAATTGCACATAGCACCACACTGCATATAGACATAGAATGATAAAATTGAGTCTAGTTAACATGGTTAGCAATCATCCATTTTAAGAGAAAACTCTAGAACTTTACCAGCAATATTGTCCTTAGAATATGCACATAGCAGGGTCATGATAATCTTTTATCTCCTTAGCTCTTCACTGTGAATAGACACTGCAAGCTTTGAGTCTGACTGTTCTTTTCTAGTTACCACTGAACAGCTGTGTTATTTATTGCTTTCTTTCCATTCTCTGCTAAGAATGATGCAATTGCTTTTTTTTCCTGAAAAGTATAAGTAATGGAGGATTTCTCCAACGCCTCTTATTTTAGTTAGACTTTACACTGATGCATGAACACTGCAGTTAGAACAGCCCAGCCCTTCTTTGAGGCACTAATAAAAGCAAGAGGCAGTGGAATTGGATTTTGCAGTGCTGTACATTTTCACCTGCCTACACCTAGTTAGCTACCACTGAAATCTTCTTGGTATTTAACCCTGGACATCTAAGCTTCTGTCTGGCCAAGCAGGGTTAGCAGTGCACTAGTCTGTGTAAGTGCATTGCTGCAAGGGTATATCCAAAGGCCTTCAGGGATTAGCACAGAAATGCCATGAAGCTGAACACTTTGCCTAAGCCCCATCTGTGACCAGGGCTGTATATCCACTTTCTGGATGTGGCAGCCCTGTGTGAAAATGAGGAGCAGTGACAGGGAGGGGAGAGATGGAGTTCAAGGATCAGGCAGTAACCACACAGAAAGCACAGTTATACCTTTTACACTGCCAGATGAGGGATGATGTTGCCGTATCAGTAGGCTTTCTTTAATATTAATCCAGAATCACTGCTGTAGCATGGTTATCTGGGAATATGTAATGGACTTCCTTAGGGCCTGGATGTAACCAGTTATTTTGGGGGAATGAAAGAGGTTTAAATTTGGTAATCCCCACTACAAAACCCCCTATGCATCTTATGCTACTTTACAGTAGGTGCATTCTCTACAGTCAGAGAAGGAGGGCCAGGAATTACCTGTATGCATTTCCCATATATCTGTCAGTTTGTACATGAAAACAGGAAGAAACAAAAAGGTGTGGCTAACAGCAGTTGCAGTGCTAACCCACTTAGGTCTTGGTTGGGTATGGTAAGGATGGCTAAGACTATCACAGCTGTAAAGCATAAAAATATTTTCATGATTCCTAAAATTGGTGTCTTGCTACTTAAGAGCACTCTAGTTTTTCAAAGAAAACTCAACAGTGTTCAACACATTTCACAATACAACAGTATTCAATACATTTCAATTTCTTCCTTTTCCTATTCCATGGAGGTAAAATTCCTTTCCAAATCTTTGGACAGGTAATTGATATAATGCATGAAGCCAGTCCATGCAGTGGTCACTTATCATACAGATCTGATACATTAGAAATTATCTTTTTTCCATGCATTTATGATTCTGATCTGATAGCTTTATAGATGCATGCTGTTGTTTTGTCTTTGCTTGAAAAACAATCAAATTTTAGATTAATAAAACAACAGAGACAATGCAAAAACCTATGTGATGATGGCTAGCTACATCTTAAAATTCTTTAGCCTGAAAGCCTGGCAAGAAGCTGAAGGGAAGTGTTAAAGCAACCTGACAGAAATCCCCTGCAGTGCTTAGGAAAAAAACTCAGCTCTCCCTCCTCCCAGCTAAATCCTGAAACAAGGTCAATGCACTAAAAGGCTCTGGAAGTAGTTTTTTTATAAATAAATATCCTGGGGAATTAGTGGAGCAAGTGCCACAGTCATGTCTCTAAAATAAAGGTAGCTATGACTATGTAAGCATTTCCTTTACGTGCCAGAGATGGCACACATCAGTCAAGGTGAGATTAAATGCATCTCTGACTACATGCTACAGAAGAAGCAATTTTTTTTTCAGGAAGAAAACTTTGATCATAACCTTGAATCAGCAAGTTGTTTAAGTTCATGCCTAGTGTTAGGTCTGTGAACAATCTTTGATATGCTGGAGTCACAGACCCCTGAAAGGACATGTGTGGGTTTTACAAGTAAAATGCAGGAGTAAATGCAGAAGTCACCCAAATATGAACTAGTGCTGAGTTTCCAAAACTTTGGTGGCTACTCCACTGACCAGATTCTGACACCCTGATAGCCACCTCTGACTGAGTCCTGTCTATCATGGTAACTGCCTTTTTCACCCATCTCATCTGTTCAGATACTGCATTATGGCACAGCAGTAATTAGTTTTTCTTTAAAAGGGATCAAAAGTTCCAATCCCTGATGACTGCAATCAATGGCAACCATTTCCCTCATCAACAGGGCATGAATTATACAAGTATTCACTGTAAATCTAAGTAAGGAAACTGAAGAAGGTGAAAAAATCACATTCTTTGGCAAGGATGTAATAATTCGGGAATTTACATGTTGTTTGGTGACATCGATGATTCAGCCCTAGCTTGGATCAGTGTTTTGAAAATTATTTCAGCTCTTCCTCCTTCCACTTTAATTTTATCCAGAAAGCTTCTCTTTCACTTGCTGAAAGGAGAAGAATATGGAAGAAGGGAGATCATTCAATCACAAATTCACTTATCTTCACTGCATCTGTGATGTTGTTCCCTAAGCAGTAGTAATCTCCTACATTCAGGGAACCTGTGCAGGTTTCTCACAGGAAAAGCACAACATCTGAGCCAGTGTGAACACAGCAGTCAAGGACTGGAAGAAATAAAAGAAATTAAAACCCAAGATAAACAAAAGTCCAAACTGAAACCTTCTTCATCAGGATATCAAGTAGCAGCCATTTAAATGAAGAAGATATTTATGCCTTCCTCTTTTTGAGGAAATTTCCTAAGGTTTAAAATGCAGATAAAAGGCTTACAATTCTATATTGGCACAGCCTGATTTTCAGTTGTGCTTATCACTGCCTGCCATGCAGCTGGCTTGCTTTCTTTCTTTGAAAGTTTGAGGTTCTTTACATAGAAATTATGTTTTCAAAATATAGTTGAGAATCCTGATATTATAATTGCTTTCAGAGCCACTATGTACATTACTAATTGTGTACATGAGTCTCTTCACTGACTCCCCTGAACATGCTGGGACTACCAGCTACAAAACATCATTATAAATTATAAGGTAAGGAGAATGTGGCCAGCTTTATATTGCTGACTTGGTGAAGGTATTGATAGCTTGTAGTGAGTGGAAATTCTTGTAAAAAATGAGGTTGGAAAATGTTCTTTTTCCCGAACTGTTAAAATGATAAATACTAAATAAACAGCTGCAAGTGAAATGGTTCCCTGCTGTCCAACAACTACTTTTCTAAACACCTAAGAAAGCATTCATAAATGCAGCCAAGTTTAGGTCTGATATCCAAAGTAAATAAGGTACACACAAAGTACTGCAAGCAGGAAGACCTCTAATAGTCCACAGCTCCCAATTCAAAAAAGATTGCTTGGATATTTTAACTGGACATTACTGAAACCCTGAAAACCACTATAAATAGGACAAAATCAGCAAAATACTTAGCCAAGAAGGAAATGTATATGCACAAGGAGATCTGCTCCATTTTTATATCTCACAGACAGAAGAATAAATTCCCATCTTATGTTGCCTTTCCATAGTAGTCCAGACATGTTGGGAGCTGAGTTATGAACTACTACAGATTTCAAATACTGTGAAGAGTGGTTGAGGGAAAATGAAAAGTAGATGCATTTGGCCAATTTAAAATGTACAAGCAAGGACTGCAAGTCATTTAAATATATACAACCCCTCTCTTATCTTGAACATGATCATAACTGTCGCCAGTGAGTAGACAAGAAGCTGCTTGGCACTCTGTTTCTGTTAACTCCTTCGAAGAGCAAACATAGTTCACATTACAAAACTTGTGAGGTTCTTTCCTTTATAGAATAATGTAAACAAACATTTTCTTATTTAATCTGTTTAATTAAGTGTTGTTTACTACCGGTTTCTGAAGCACTTCAGATAATAAAGACTAAATCCTTGATCGTAGTGGGAATTTTAAGTGTAAGGTTTTTTTAAAAAATACTGTTACCCATTAAATGTTTTGACTATGGCTTTAGGAATTTTAAGAAAGTCTCATAATTTATAATGTCTTGGTTTCTATGTCTTAAATGGGAGGTAATTTTTTGACCTATGTTAACTATTTCAGACTCTTTTAATGGAATATGCAATCAATACATTAATAACATCCCATGCATTAGCACTGAATGTAGCACAAGGTTAAAAGGGGCACAGGTTTTCCATTAAGCCTTTTTAATTTTTCCTTTTCAGGATTTTCCTGAATCTGGGAGTCAGTGGATCCAGTCCTAGATCTACTACCCCAGTCTGGAGACTGATGCCACAACAGCAGTTGTAACCCCTTAAATATCACATGGCATATAGTTTTTCAATTCCTGTACATTGCCCTCAATTCTATCTCAGAAATTCATGCTGTGTAGGACAAGGGTCTCAGTCTGCAGGAGAGAGGCTGCAAATGGGCCATGGGAGTCTGGCAAGACATCAGGAACATTGTGCAGAACTGGAAAGGGACTAAATTCTGGCTTAGGCCATTTTTGAAACATTTTTTTAAATAATATACGACATTTCCATAAATGTTACCTCATCCTTCTCTGAGCAGTTTCATTAGGAAGTCTATTTTCCATTTATTTTTTTTCTTTTAGTAAAATAATTTTACCAATTTTAAATTCAGATGGAACAGGAAGGGAAAAAGCGCTTTATTTCTTGCTCCTACTAAGATTATTTTATCCATTTCTAATTTTAGTTCTTTTCACGTTTTGTTTGTTAGGCATAACTGGGTCAACACTTTCATTCTTTCAGGTTGAAAATCCTGTCTGAAGAAAAGAAGTTACTTGTCACGAAGCAAAGCAAATGACTGTGAATAATTTATAAGAAAGTAAAAATATTCTGCTTTTGAGATTTTAACAGGAGAACAACCCTGAGTTATAAATTATTATAATTACACTGGAATATGCTCTCCATCCTCTTATTCTCTTGCTCTGCTCACTGTCATAATACTTCTTGCTCAAATGGGTAACAATCTCTTGAGCAGCATGGTCATGGGTCCCCCCAGGTTTGGGGACAGTGCCCTTTGGACCATGAATTTATCAGTGCTCACAATCCCGCTCCACACTTCTGAACATTTTTGTTAGAACTCCTGCAGGTTTATCTCCTTACAGAGGATAAAATGCAAATATATATCAAGTCCCGTGGGATGTGAGGTGAAGACTGTCACAGAGCTGGGGGACTCCAGAAGCAAAACTGGTGCTCACAGGAGATTCTAGGAGCATTATTAAACAACATCACAGATCTGCACCCCTACTGCTCAGGGGCAAAGTAACTGACAGATAGGTAGGTAGTTAAATTCTTGGGGTTTGTTTAGTTCTAGCTCCTAAACGCCACAGTGTTCAAAGGTATTTGTTGTGGTAATTATTATACTACAATATATTTCTCTGTATAAAGATGGTAAAGTGAAGAAATACAGTATATTTAATAGAAAAGTAGAGATTACAGCAACTTGGTTTGCTGAGAAACCAGTTTCACTAATGCTTTTATTAAAATGTCTGAAATGAATGTGTCAATTCTCTATGGCTCCAAGGGAAGAAGATGAATTACTTAATATCAAAGTCTGTCACTTCCTTAAATGTTTTTTTACATACTTTCTGCAGTACAACATCACTAGTGTACTAATACTGGCATAAACTACTGCAATTTCCAGCATCTTGTTCTCAATAATACACTTCTTATTTTTAAGACTAATGTTGAGAAGCACAAGTGGAAGAACTAAACGTAGCAATGGATATGTACCTAACAGCTTCCACAAAGAAGTTCATGTAAGTGACTTCATTTGCTGCTGGAGTCAGGAAGTTCCTATGCCCTCTTGTGCCAAGCCATCTTTAGTGATCCCCACCCACTTCTTACACAGAAACCAGATTGGCAGGAGAGGGAAAGGACAGCCAGCCCACAGGCTCTTACACATGCAAGATTGCAGCCGTGCATTCCATCAGTTCACATAAGGTGTGGTAACATCCACAAAGACTGCTGCTGCCAATGTGTTCCCACAGCACAGACTCAGTTACCAAATCCTGCGGGAGGAGTTTGAAGTGTGGAATTCCCACTGCTCATCCTGCTTCCATTGTTGTGGGTCAGCCACTGTTGGTGACAGTGTGAGCCTTGGGGGAAACTGAACACGTCTTTTCTTCAACCTTACCCTTGGTTTATGACAGGTATTAATGTGAAACCTCTGCCCAATATCCCCCTAAACCTCTCCATAAAAGTGAAATTCCTGACTGACACACGTTTGCCCCCTCATTTATCAGTAAGGGAGGATGCCAAAATTCTTTGATCAAAAGATAGTGGGGAAGATGACCATTTTGAAGTGGAAGACCTATCTAAGGAATAGTGTAAGGGGGTTCCAGACTTGCTGGAAACAGCCCTGCTTTAGATTTGCATTTCTGGGACACTAATAATTTTAAATTTAAGTCCACGAATTTTAGACTTCAGAAAAGTCAAAATATCTGTGAACAGATTCTGAGTATCCCACCTGATTGGTCCCAGACACACTGAGTTCTAAGTGTGCATGATATCTTTTTTTTTTTTACACACTATTTATATTTGACCTTATCTGACCTTCTATTCCAGGACACTAATTAGATTTCTCCAAGCTTTGCAGTCATTAACAATCTCAGTGGAATTCCACCTCTCCATGTCAGAATTACGCTTCCCACTTATTCTCTTCACTACCTACAAACTTGAACCAAAATATCCACACTTCTTGTATTTTATTCTCATCCAACCACTTGCTATACATTCATGAAAAAACATTAGTGCAATTGAGCAACTCAAAGCTGTACATTCTGGCTGTGTATAAAAGATGTGCTTTGATTCTTCCCCTCAGAAAAATGAAAGCACTAGAAATTAAAGTTTATTAGTGACAGTTGTACTAAGAATTAAAAATAAACTGACCCAAGCAGGCTACTACTGAATGGGATCCAATATGTGATGGGTAAGCAGGATTTTCAGGAGAGTAATACGCTCACTATCCTCTAAGAAACTCTTGCCTAATTTAAAAGCAGCCCGGGTAAGTGCTGATCACACTTCTTGTGATTTTCAAAACTCCCTCTCTGATTTTAATACCCAATTCCATTAACTTCAGCACTAGGCCTGCTAATCCTGTAGGTAGGCTAGAAAATCTTCAGCTGTATGCAGGTGCTTCAGAGATTGTAATGCTAATCACTCACATTTAGCTGCTACTATCAATATGAGAGGGAAAACTATGCAGAAGAGACAGACAAGCTTGTATTAACAGACATATCTATCCCATATGCTTTTTGCCTTTTTCTGAGCAAGAATTACTCACCCTTCTCTCTGTCATTCTTATCCTAAAGCTTTGGAGCCCAAAGCACCACATAGCTTTGAGGAAAGGATAGTCTTGAGAACAAAAAATACTTTTGGGGAAGGGGGTTCTTTTGTTCTCTTCATTGGGACGTTTTCTTATTATAATATTAAAAAAAGACCAGTTTTATTCTGGCGATTTTCCTACAACTGGAACGTACTTCTGCAGGAAATGAGTGAGATCTACTCATGTCATACCATCTCTGGATGTGATTCTAGTGATCTTTCACTAAACAAATGTTCACCTGAACACTGATAGCTATTGAACTCTCCTCACTTACAATGCAATGGTCTTTAGAAAAATTATATATGAGCACTTGTATTTTCAACAAATTTTACTCCAGGGAGATCAGCTGTTGTGCTCAGTTAACCTGTATGCTCCTCCTTGGGCACAAATAGGGGAGAAATGGGGCATATTCTGTGATTGTAACTGTATTTTCACTTTTTTTGGTCTTGGTTTATGGATTTTTCAGTGTTTAAGCAATTACATCCACATCTTTTTGTATTTGAAAATGTTCTCACATGGGAAGGTGGCTGTTGCAGTCAACAGCTGAATTACATGGCAGAGACCACTGAGAGCTGCCAAATTACAGCCAGGGCTCACTGGGCGACTAAGGGAAATCAGGACATCTTGTATGTCAGACTGAGAATATCTTTATACAGTCAATAAGGAGCCATGAGAAGTATGATTTTTCTAGGTTTGGAGTGAAGAGAAATGAAATAGGAAAAATTCCTTGATTTCATGAAAACTTTTCTATGCTGCTTATTTCAAAGAGGTATTTAGGAGAATGTAAGACTTACACATTTTAGCACTCTCCTGTGGAAAGAAGACATCCCTGTTAAGTGAAAATTAAGTCCAGAGAGCTTATGTTTGATGCACGATCTATTGGTACTGTAGCCAAAGATTTCCCACAACCTCTTGTCTTTGTCAGAAAAGGCTCAAGAAATGGCTTGACACTGTCTCTCCTCCTCCACACCTGCTATTCCAGGGCTGAGTTTGCTTTTATACTGTTCAGTTTAGGATGTTACTGCACTGGAATGACATCTACGTTGTTTTTTTATTTTAAGATATTATTTTATTTACTTTATTGAAATAATGCATTGACTCATACTGTTTGGATTCTATTTTTTGTGAGCCTAAAATGAGGCTCTGTGTCTGACTCTCTGTAGCCTTGGACCTGATATCATAAAGACTGGTGAGAAAAGTGGGCGGGCCACTGTGAGTTTGTGGACATCTCCAGTTAAAAGTTCCTTTGTAAAAGTACAAAGGACTGCACATGGTGTAAAGCAGCCAAGAACTGAAATATTTACCATGATAAATTACTTATTTATAGTATATACTTATTATTTATTGCTTATTTATTATATATACTTATTATAGCCGTATACCTTCACAACTACCAAAATAGTAATAATATGAAATAGTTTATGCCTGTGGATCTTAAATTAATAGAATTGCTAACAATTTTACTTCATCCTAAATAAAAACTTATTATGCTACAGGTGAAAAACAGAAAAGATCTCAGTATATTATGGGTTGAAATAAAGGAGAGCTGAGGGAAGTTAAGTTTCCTTTGAATGAGCTTTTCAAACTGTGTGTGGAAAACCACATGAGAAAATATATGAGTTACACTTGCAGAAAAACCACTTTTGCCTTCTGAAATGCCAATTAGAGAGCAAAGACTTATTTGTTTTCCTAAGACAGTGTGTGTCTTCATAGCCAGAGTAGGAGAGCAGATGGATGCCATAGATTGCCCTGAGCAGACACCTAAATTTATTCCTGTCAACGTTGAAAAAAATATTTGAACCCTGTTTCCCCAGTGAAGAAAAAAGAACCTGATAAGAAATGGCTTCAGACCTCCTAGGATGAAAAGCAGTTACTGAGAAGACCTTCAGGAGAAAGGAGAAGAACTAAGAACAGTGAGAATCTCAATGATAGAAAGTGCAAAGTAAATGATAGTTTTAACAAAGAACATTTCAACCCAGGGTGTTGGAGTGGGAGGATCACAGGATAGTTATACATCCCTTGTATAATTAATTTGTGAAAAAGGCAAATGCAGTCCTAATGTCCTAGGTGCAGTATTTCCAGTGAAGGGTAAATACACTGTTGACAAATTGTGTAGCACGTACAATGATAGTTCACTTAGAAAAGCTATGTTAAAATATGTTGCAGATGAGAATTGCTGAAACTGTGGGGAACCAGGCTCGGCAGTTCAGGGACTGCCTTCTGGCTGGATGAACCTGCACGTCCTGACTGTGACAAGGAAATGAAAAAGGAGAACTTGTTCCCCATCTGTGACACCAAGACATGTGCTAATGACTCCATCCTGTAAGTGGCCCCTCATCAGTTCAGAGCTACACTTCCCACAAGAGCCAGATCCTTAACTTGGCTACCCGTTTCCACTGGCCAGCTCAACAAACTGCTCAGTGCAGCAGTAATCAGTGAAGTGTGAGATTTTCTGTGCAAAACCATCACTGCTGACCGTGTGCCTGCTGCTGGGTACCCCCTGCCCAGCAGCCAGTGAGCAGCTCTGTTGGCCACACAGACAGAGCTGTGGGCAGCAGCAGCAGTGGTTTGGCAGGCTGGTGACCTCCTTATCTGAAATCTGGTGTTGCTTGGGACTGCTGTGATACAGATAATCCTCTGACTTAATTTAGAGCTGCTCAACAGGCAAGAATCTGTTTCAGTTCCATGAAAGAGAGAGTTCTTTCATAAAGATGGTACAACAATAAGGAGTGTGGTATTTTTTGACTTCTATTCTGGTTATGCTCACATGCTTGTCCAGCGTGCCCACGGGTCATATAGCTCATGACTAAGTTCCTTTTCTTTCCTACATGATGAGTCTGTAACCAGAGAATCTACATGCAGGCAATCCTACATGAGACAGAGCCAGCAGGAGACAAAATGAGGCAAAGAGGATTGCATCTGACAGAGCTGTTTAAATAAATTGTTAATTTTCTTAGAATACCAGGGGACCTGTCTGTAGCACCAAATCTCCGTAGCTTGTAATCTTATGAGCCATCTGTCTCCATGTATACTGGAGAAGGCTATGGACTTGGGAGGATGATGAAATATTGGGATGTAAATATTGAGGGGGTGGGAGATTATTCCAATATCTAATCTTGCATCTCACAAGATGATGGGCTCCCCGGCCTCCTACTGTGCTATAGGAATACAGGGCACTCAAAATTTTCATGGTTTGAGCTCTGAAATGCACACATTTAGCAAATTTGGTAAATGTTACTATTAGTTGGGTGAGTATGCCAGAGTTTTATTTTTCTTTTAAACAGATAATCTATCCACGAAAAAGAAAAATGTTATATGAGCATTATATGTAGAAAAAAATTATATATAGAAAAAAAAGTCCATTCAATTTATATACCTTTAAGACCTATTACAAACCGATGTTTTCATTCAGCTTTGCAAAGGATAAGTACTAACTAGCAAAGTAAACTAGTAAAGTACTAACTTGCAAAGTACTAATACTTGTTCATTGTTTTATAGGAGATACATGTCTTGGAGGAAAAGAGCTCATAAGTTCTTAATAGTTTAGGGCATATATTACATTTGTTTTCTAAAATTAATAAACTCGTTATGTATTGGTGTCCTTGTTTAGAGCGAATTTGAGAGGAAACCTCCAGATGGGGTCCCTCTAGAAAGCAAATTCAAGCTGGCTCCTCCCCTTACTGGTTCAGGAAACATAAACTACTTTGAGAGAAGTGGAAAAAACTGTTTCTTTAACAAGTAAAGTACTCACAAACATGGAAAAATGAGGAATAAACAATGGAACCTCTCATTGTTCTAAAGAGATGGCAAATTCAGAGAAAGTCCTGTTTGAGGGGTGTGGCTCAGCTTGCCCAGTCTCTTATCAGTCCCTGATGGGGACTACTGGCCCTGGTGGACTACAGGCGAGCTCCCAGTGTTATTCTGGTTTTCAGTCCAGAGCAGGGCTGATCAGTTCCAAAGTCTGGGGAAC
This sequence comes from Passer montanus, assembly GCF_014805655.1. Classification (NCBI taxonomy): domain Eukaryota; kingdom Metazoa; phylum Chordata; class Aves; order Passeriformes; family Passeridae; genus Passer; species Passer montanus. Next base: position 1,879,656 of record NW_024370816.1, read on the forward strand.
TTCTCTGCCTCAGCTGGCTAAAAAAACTAACAGAAACAAAGGAGAGCTCTGCCTGCAGACAGCACAGGCCGGGAGGGGGAATGCAGGGGAGTGAGCGCAGCCTCTGCAGACAAACCACGCGCTGCTCCTGCCCCTTTCGCTCTCCGAACCACTCTTAAACCAGTGCACAACTCAATATCCAGCATAAACAGAACAGACCACTGGGGATACAAGCATCATAAAGTCACCCTAGGACAAATGGGAAATCTTCTTTTTAGTCTAAGTTAAATATTCAAAATGAGGTCAGGTCTGTGGCCATGAAATTAATTTATTTATATATCCCTCTCCTGAATAATGATGTGACTTCTTTGAAAGACTAATAAATATCAACTCACAAACCCTTCAGTATAATAATTCCTGTCCTCTGTGGCTTTATATCTCAAGGGAGACAATATATTCTTGTGGTAGAAGATAAGAGCTTTAGGAGACCTGTGTTTAAATTTTGGTTTAAGAATGGAGAGGTTTGAAAGAGAAAGAACCAAACTGCATCTTTAGAACTATCCTTCAGTCACCTTTCTTTGAATTTCTCCACTGTAGCAGTATTTATGTGCCTATGTAAAGTAATTTAAAAATCTTTGCCTGAACTGTATGCATATTTTTAATTGGAATCTATTATGTATTAATTATAATTTACAAAGAAACTATCACGCACACTTCAAGATCTTAGTTATTTTTAGATTCGTCTGTGAAATGCAACTCCTGCATTTTAATAAATATTAAACTGAATAGCTTCTCTCTAACTCTGAAGATTATCTACTGTAAAACTCAAGACAAAATCACTCTGTTCATTCTCCTTTAGCCACCTAATTTAAAAAAGCACTGACCCTTCTCATAGAAAGTGAAAATAAGAAAGCACCTTCTACCTTAGCCCAAATCACCATGAACCCAATTTAACTTGCTTTGCACTTAAATCCCAATCCATTTTTTTGATATACAAGAGATTAATACAAGTTTTATAAACCAATTATCAACAAGTCTCTAGGTGAAAGGAATGCCATATATCAACTTCACTGAATAACATAAAACCTCTCATCAAACCAGATGAGAAATACCAATTTTCCCCTTCTGATTATCCCCAGTGAAAGCACATTGCACAGATGGACTGCCATCATTATAACCTTCGTGTAAATATACACATATATATATATAGGCACTTAAAGCATTTTTCAAACTTTTCAAGAGTTCTGTCTCCTGTATGGAAGGCTTTTCTTTCTGGAATTCCTTATCATATGTTAAAAAAAAAAAATCACTGAAGGAAGATGCCAGAAAAGTACATTTCTCAGCTGAACAGCATGAATGAATAATGACAAAGATGAGTGTTTTGGTGTGATCCAAGAATATATAAAAACAAGTTTAGCCAAAAATATAGATAGAATAATCTTTATAAAGGCACAATGGAGTAATGCAGAAACATGCAATGTAATAAATTGGCCAATAGCTAAAATAATTTTACAGTTTTGATAATTTAGAAATAAGTTCTCTAAGGGACATTAACAATGGATTTCAGACATTTGTCAGAGAATAAATCATGCTCTAATTGCTAAAATGGCTCCAATGATCTAGAAAGCACATGGCGGCGCAGAGCAAATGATGTTACCAACCTTGTCAGAAACTCCAAAACTGCAGTATATGCATGTCAAATAATGACACTCCCATTTAACCCTTTATTTGCATACTCTGGAAATAAAAAGAACTTGCCTTTATATGACATGTATCCATTTATAGAGCCATTAGACTATCTTTTTAAAAATGATGAGTGTGCAACTGAGAATACAGATTCTTTTCTTTTTACAAATGCTGGAATATTGTATAATCGCTTCTAAATGAAACCAACAACAAATTCAATCCAAATACCCAGTACATAAAACCGATGTTCAATTTAAAAAAATCTAAATTTGAAAATTGTATATTGAGAAGAGGCTTTTGAACCATCAATACTTCAATCTTGCTACTTGAGAGCTGTGGATGCCTTGAACACAAATCTTAACTTCATCCTCACTATCTTACTGTGGAGAGAAAATTGCTCTTCAAAAGAACCTCAGGGTACAGACAAAAGAAGAGGTGGGAGGAACATATTTATATTCACCTCACCAGGAGGTATTCAGGCTAAATAGAACATAGCACATCATTATCTTGTTTGGTTGGGTTTTCTTTTGGCATTTTCAGTAGTTGTTTCAGTGGGAGGTTGGTGGGACTTGAGACCAAAAGTTTGGTGCATAACCCCAAAAGTTTCCGCCTAGAATTAGGTCAACTAATGAGACAGAGATGCAAATTTCTTTTAATGACTTTGGGTCTCTTCTAATGGGCAAGCACAAAATACATAATATATTATGAGTTCATATATAAATATCATAGAAGTGTTTTTCTTAACAAGGCATACAAGTGTGGATATGTGTTATACCATTTATAGAAGATAATGCCCTTGTTACATTGGGATTTTTATGCAGAATAACCCAAATATCAGAAGATTTATCGGCTTACTTTTCTCTTTACTGTCCTTTGTTTTAGGCAGTTCAGTTACTCAAATTACTGACCTTATTTTTACTTTTTTACACTGTGATTGACACAATTGTGGCTTTTCAATTCTCTTTGGGTTGTTTTTTTTTCCCCTTGTATTTTAGAGCAGACATGCTGTAATGGCTACACATTAGCAAATGCTTCCAGTTCAAGCTTTCAGTAAATTAACCTTTTGAGAGCTGAAGACAAATGTACTCTGAGCCTGGGATTGTGACTCAGCAAGGCCCTGCCCAGGACTGGCAGATACAAGCAGAACTGGCCAACGCATGCTCAGCTGCAGTGGCAGCTGGGGTCAGCCTAGGGCACCCCACGCTCAGCTGCCTAAATTGGCATTCTTGTGTTCTGAGGAACAACTTGCATAAAAGCTTCTGGACCAAGACATCAGTGATTTAAATGGTGCCATAAGAGGGCAAGCAGAATAATCGACATTTGTCTGCCAAGTTCCAAGTGCAGAATTCTGTTGGGATAAGAGTGGAGTGAATGAAAAAAACATATGATGCTTTACCCTTATATTTGTCTTTGGTCATGAAATGAATGCAGGACAATTTATTTTGCAAGTGATGAGCCTGTTTCATGGAACCAAACAATGATGAGGAAGACTGCTTGGGGATTTTTATTTCTTTTTTTCCCACCAAATATGAATATTTTACTACACAACATGCTTCAGATAGGATTTCAGTTAGGACATTGGCACTGATGCTCTGCATTTTCTTATGTAGAGGATTTGGGTAAAGATATCTTACCTCCAGCCCACAGCAAGGCTTTGGTTGTTTCCTGAACAACCTTTGGGTCCTTTCCCTTAGAAAAGTTGCTCAGCTCAGAAAGAACCTATGTTATCCACACTCATGATTTTACACTCAATTAGAGCTGATGGCTGCATGCCAGTGAGAGTCCAGTGGAGAGATGGTGAGGGGCTGGAAAATGGGATGAGGCAGGAGAGGCTGAAAATTGGGTTTGTTCAGCTCAAAGAAGAGAAGACTCTGGGAGGACCCTACCATTGGCTGCAGCTCCCCAGGGGAGGGTGCAGGAGAGATGGAACCAGACTCCTCACAGGTGCTGGATGATAGAACAACCAGCAATGGACACAACTGACAGCAGATGAATCCTCTTCAGGTACTAGGAAAATAAATCTTTACCATGACAGATGTCAAATGGTGGAAGGGACTTCCTGAAGAATCTCCATTCTTGGGGACAGGCAGAACTGGGGGGTGTGTAGCACCAAGAACTTGACCTGGAAGGGTCTGCTCTGAGCTAGGGGGACTGGCACATAAACTCAGAAAAATATATTTAATTATATTATGAAGGAGGCAGTAAGACAGGTTCTGCTTATTAGTCTCAATGCGGCAAAGTCATGTGAAAACAGAGGACAAGGTGCTGGATGGAAAAAAAAGGTCCATAAGAATCCCTCAAATTCCTATTATTCAGTTTTCTTGTGTTTTGCTGTCTTTTATTAACTTCAACTGGTTCATTTGAGATTATGTAAGATTATTTTGTGCTCATAAATGACAGCAGCATGTAGAGTAAAATGTACCATATATATCAAGAATAACTTCTAAAATGTGAGCACCACAGCACAGAATTGAGCACAAGAAGAATGAAATGGTGGACCTGTGAATCCTGGATTTAAGTCTAAGCTCTGTGGATCCATCCAACAATGCAAAAGCAATAAATTGCACACATAGGTCTGGCAACTGTCATAGGGAGTGACAAATCTGAAAGCTGCAGGCACTCTGCACTTCAAGATTAATACCTATATCTATTTTAAGTTTTGTAGATACTTCCAGTGGGGAAAACACACCAAATGTCTCAAAAAATTGTTATAACAGATAAGATGCTCTTGTAATCATCAAGCAAATGATAAAAGGAACAGACAGAATCTCTCTTACTATAGAAAGTACTATAAAAATCTTAATTTCTGGTTTATAGAAGACTGACATCAATGCAAGCAATGACACTTTCTTATGCAACCTCCTGTCTGATTTTTTTAAAAATAAATTTTCTCTGCATTGCTCCAAGCTGCTATGTCTGTACCTCTGTCAGGAGACAGTCCACCTCAAACAACAGATTGTCAATATCTTGACAGCGATATTGGTCCCACTTGAAAACCCAGCATGTGTGACTGTAATATTTTCATAACACCAGCAAAAAGTTTGCATAAAAAGTGCTGGTTTACAGCAGTTGAAAGAATTTATGTCTTGGTTTTTTGATACAAAGAGGTTATGTCTGAGTTGTATTTCTTATTTTTTGGTGAACACTTATGTAAAAGGCAGAAAATAGACCCAAAACCTCCCAAGCTGCCCTTGTTACACCACTTGCCACCACAACAAACAGCCTGACCCTGCTGTCTTTGTAGCTCCTCTTCAGGTCGGGTTTGGCTGCTCTGAGCTTGGCCTGAGCCTTTTCTTCAGCTGAGTACACTGGCCTTTCCTACCACAGATCCAGCTGCAGGCCCCACTGCAGGGTAAGTGAAACAGAGTAACACTTTCTATTTAGTATTTAATAGCCAAATCATCTTCTTGGTGTTCTTTTAATTTATAGTCCTGAACAACAATCAATGTAACCCTCTGCCCAGAGCCTACTTGTAACAGGAGTCTTGCTAATGGGTGATTTTAAACTTAATGTTCCTGTTTCTAGTAAGAGCCAAGAATTTCCATTTAACTTACTATGCTGTCAATACCTAACAGAGCCCCTTGCCATGGGCAATAAATGCTGTTCTTTTGCAATTCTATCCATAAAAATGCTACATCTCTGAAATACCATCATCAGTAGTTGACAATCTGCCATCTTGCTCTTGGAAGCATTTTTTCTCTGACATATTATAGGATGACATGATAGCAAATGCATGGTTCTAATAATCCATGAGTACATTAAAATAAATATTACCTTACATCAATGTGAATACAAAGCTCTTTTAGTGTATCTTGCTATATTTTCTGTGCTGCTTTTGGATATTACAAACTAAACTGGATAAGGCTGGATTAATACTTGCAGAGATTAACAGCAACTGCATTCTTCATGCACTGGTCCAAAAGATAACAAGCTGTTTGAACACTTATTCCTATATGCATATCCCCAAATCACCCCAAGATAAGGTGTGATATAACATGCTGCTATAACAAACTGCCATCTTTAGGAAGAACATAAAACAAATGCTAAGATCTGATTGCAAGTACCATGACATTGGTAGCTTTCCAACTGGGAGATTGCTATTTTTAACACAAAAAGCAAACAAAATAAAATGTGAAGGTACAGTATGGCTCTGTTCTGAAACAAAATTTCTCACAGCTTTTGCTCTCAGGGTGCAGCACTGCAGGAGTTAATAACAAGATGCTTTCCTGTCTGTTGATGCCTGCTGCACTGGCTGTGGAAGGGCAGGGCCTTTTCTATGAGGCAAGACCCTCTGCAAAAAGGATCATCTATTTTTGTGCCCTTTTTTACTTTCACACTTTTTCTATCCCGTCTGAATTCTAAGAAAATCTCTACAGGTATAAAAAAAAAAATAAAAATCGGAGGCACTGGGACATGAAGCCCATGGCCAGCAAGGCTGGGCAGGCAGGGCAGCAGGAGTGCCCTCCCTCTGCAGGGCAGGGTGGCTGTCACAGGGTTCTTCCCTGCAGTTCCCCTCCTCTCCACCTCCTCAGCACTGGGCTCTCACAGCGTGCCCTGTTCCTGTGAACAAGGACACAATTAAAAAAGCAAAGAGAGCCATCAACCTGCACAGTGCCAAAGCGCTGCTTTTTATTAATGTAACAAGATCAATGACAGGGAAAAAGTTTGAGAAACTTTTACATGCAATGCTCAATAAACCCAAAAATTTTGGCAGGCCTCGGCAAATAAAAATGTTAATGCTATGAAGTCGCTCTAATGATGTAACAGATGGAGTTTTCTGTTTAGTTTTCATCACATTACAGACATATTGTTTGTATATAGCTTCTTTGGCCTATCTTTACAAGAGAAAGAAGTTGCTGCTTTTGCAGAGGAGGCATCTTTTTATGACTCTGTCTGTGCCCATGGGCAATCACTGCTCACCCTGGGTCATCTTTGCTCATGATCTTTTATGACAGTCACAGGATTTCTTCTAAAAAAGAAGCTGTAAAAATCAGAAAAATTTAATCATCTCTCAAATTCAAAAGCAGCTGACTGAAAACCCACAGTAGGAAACAGATGCAGGGGATAAACCAGATCAGAGCATGGTGGCGAGTACTGTAAAATGTTTTCTTTGTAAATCAGACAAAACACATGTTTATTAAAAAAATAGGGAGAGGCAGCATAATATTAATTTACTATACTAATTCAAACTGAGCAGTGATTTATTTGCTCTGCTGCCTCACTGAGAAGTGCTCTAACCCCCAAGTGAATACTTGGGATTGTCTTTTGGGATTGAAATATACTACAGCAAAAGATATTTTCCATATTACTGCCTTCGGGTTGTTTCTTCCTATTGATATAATTATTTAGTCTTCCTTTTGCTTCATTTGAAGGGTTTTTTGACTTCCAATACTAATTTATTTCTAAGTTTCAAAATTCATATTAGCAGAGTTTTTAAGAAGTAATCACTGTGGCAATTCAAATATCATCTATGTTAATCCTAACAAACTGCATTCAGATAATATTAATGGGCTGATTTACAAGTAATAAAGCAAAGATGGGACTAGTCTTAATTCATCCTGCTGTGTTCAGATATTACCACACATATGGCAGAGAAGATTACCAGCAGTTCTGAGACCCCCATGCTTCTTCAGGCATAACAAAGCAGATTAATGACAAAGTAATAAGGTCAGCTCAGGTATAACACAACCTTTTCTCCTAGATTAGTTAGTTCAAAGCTAAATTTGGCCCACTTTAACATAAAATTTCCCATTACTTGTTGATATGGTTAAATATTTGAGAGCACAATAGTAGTGAATTCTGTGTCTGAACAAGATGAAGGATCCACAACCCAGGGGATTAAATCTCTCATTTAGTCTCTCACTAGTTAAAGTTCTAGACAACAAAAAACTAGCACTTGCCTTCACACAAGTGGCGAGAAGAAAAGGAATTGCTCTCCAGATTTAAAACCAGCACTTGTGAAGCATAATGAAACAAATAGGAGAGATAGTACAGAATGTATTTCTGGTAAATTTTGGGCCATTTGGGAAGAATTAAACCAATCTAATGTGCAGCTGAAAATAATTAGTCTAGCTGCTTAAACAGAGAAACTGCTTATCGTCATTGTGAGAAAGAAATGAAGACAGTAAACAGTAGGTGAAAAGAAGTTAATAGTGTATCTGATAACACAACTCTGTCCCAAATGAATTCACTGTTAAAGAAGATAGTTATTACTTATAAAATTAAAGGCTATAAATAAAATGCAAATAGTCCTTGAGCAAAGCTAATATATTGCCAAGATTTCATATACAATTTCAGGTTGTTTTCTGACAGATTAATCACCTCATAATAAAACCATAAAAACATTTAATTAAATGTGAAGTATAAAGTCATGTACTCCCATGTAATAGAAACATCAGCAGTGATAACTGCTGTGCAGCTGCAGTGAATAATTTGTTATACCTGTGTTTATTGGAAGGCAAAGAGAAACAGGTGTGGTCCACGGGGTAAGTAAAGGATTTAAGGTGAAGGATCAGGTTTCTAGGTCAGGGATAATTCCTAACATTTAATTTCTTTGTTTATGGCTGGACTGATTTATAAGCCTACATAACAAAATAAGACTCCCTTCATGGCATTGTGCGAGACTGAATTCCCCATACTTCAGAATTAGAAAGTGCTCTGAAAATTAACCTTGTTAGTTTACAGAAAATCCTTTGTTATCTGGCTTGCAAACTCAGTTCTGTGCCCAGTTTTCTACACGATCAGGTAAAAGACAACAAAAAATGAGCTCTGAGTTAAAGGACAGATACTTTGTTTTCCTGTTTGCACCCACTTCAGCCTTTACTCCCTTTTCTCTTGAGACAGACAGGCACACAGTTTTCTGACCACAGGACAGAGACAGCTGGCTTGGGGCAGGGCACCTGCCCTTCCATGGAGTGATCCATGTGAAAACCCAGACAAGGATGCCCTGACAGCACCATGGCCTCTAGTGCTTATTAATCACAGGTGAAGTGCTGCTGCCTTCTGCAGGCTCTGGCCAAGGCCTGTGTGATCAGGCATGAGAGCAGAGGCTCTGGCAGGCTGTGCACAGTCGTTCCCATATGTGCCCATTTCATCAGTGGTTGCTCTCGCTAGGAAAGCAGCTCCCCATTATCAGTGCAGGAACTGAGGCACCCTAATGCTGAAGCCAAGAACATCGAGATGGATAATGGGAGAGGGGGTGGAAAGCCAAAGGGAAGCACCAGGGAGCTCATGTCGGCATAATCCAGGGAATGCTGACTGCCTCACTCTATTGCCTGTGGTTAGGAAACCCACAAGAGCACAGAGCCTTCCTGCAGGACTCTGAATGGAGGGCAGAGCCTTGTCATAAACAGAAACTTCTTAAACCAGTTGATGAACACTAATACAGAATTCAAAATAAATCATAACAGCCACAGATAATAGTAAAAGGAAGCCTTTTTCCATTCTGCTGTCACACACATATGAAGGAGTCAGAAGGCTGCCCAGAGATTTAAAAAGGGCATCGTATTGGAGTGACTTCTGCTCCTGCTACTCCAGCTGGGATGTCTAAGAATACCTTTCTGTCACCATAACTTCTGCAGCCTCAAGAAAACATTCAAGAAGCATTAATGTCTCTAACCAAAGCCTTGAAAATATGTCATAATATTTTTAACACAAGAACCTTTTAGGAAAAATTGTTGCTTAGGTTGTTTAGGAAATTTTGAGTAATCTTTACCACAATTTCATCTTTTACAATTCATTCAGACTAGAACAAAATTGTTGGATACATGAATTATTCATTTTAGAAAGCAGAAGATTTAAACATTGCAATGCAAACAACACATCATCTGCAGATTTCTTAGATCAATTTCCTGTACTTTCTGTCTTAAATCTCCCAGGCCACTTGAGCTTTTACCACAACTGACTCCTTAGGCAAAGACGGTACCTTTGAAGGAAGGCATCTCTCGTACTAAGACAGGACAGAGTGAATGTCTTTATTGCAAGAGGGGTGACAGGACTGCCTGAAGCAGTGTCTGTGGAGAGAGCCTACATGCTCACAGCAAACACTCGTGTGGAGTGGCTCCTGATGGGCTTGGTTCTGCTCAAGGCAGACGGGAGGATGGGAGATGCTTGGAGTTCTGGGCAACATGCAGTTCATCAAACAGACAACTCAATATCCAAACAAGCTTTTATGGATCATATTTTGTGTAAACCCAAGACAATGACACTTCTGACATCTTAAAGGATTGATTATTACTAGCTCAGTGCTTACTTACAACCCTAATGTGCTGTTATATTTCTGTTTCTTTGGCAAAACAGAATAAATAGCATTGATTTTAAATAGTTTGGGGGAGGAGTGAAAGGGGGAAAAGAAAGATGCAAATAGAGGATAGACTTCTTTATGTCATCTGCAAAAAATGTTGGCTTAGAATTTTAAATTATTATAAATATTAGTCTTAATACATGAGTAGAATAAAATTGAAAGATGGTTTGTCTAAAAATTCAGCAGAGGGTCCACCAGTTGATGTTTCTCAGATTGTTTGATGAATCCTTCCTTATTTAACTCCTTTCATCCCCATGATCCAAACATAGCAGTTCTTAAAGCCAACTGTCCAGACACAACACACTGATGCTCTTTGCCAAAGTGACTCCTACACCACACAAAAAAAGGATGGTGTATATCTGCAGTTTTCTACAGGGATGGAACACAGGCAAACCTGAATTAGCACCATATTACAATGCTTAGCAATCTGTCCCAATTCTTCACTGAATCCCTTCACTGGCACTAAGAAATGCCTTATTGTTAAGGTTATTCCTGTGGACATGGAGCAGCCTAGCACATTTTATTATTTCTCTTATTGGATTAAAGATTTTGCAATGTATTTAAAAGCACTGGAGGGCTTTCTTATGAAAGAAAGCTATAAAAGTGTATTTGAAGTTTCTCCTCTATGACAAACAGTTGTATTAAAATGGAAAAACTACAGGGTATGAGATAGAATTTATTAAGCTTTATTATGTTGAATAATGTTTAGATTAATAACAATTAGGTAGAAAGCATGATGTGAATGTGACTAAAAAGAAATACTTAAGCCACGTGTTAGTTATTAATAAGTCAACATAATTTTTGACAGCTATCCAAATATCTTAAGAACCTTTTCAAAGTAATGGTCCCTCTAGATGCAAAAACTGTATTTATTTAAATATTGTGTATCAAAAAGAAGATAAATATGCAAAATCTAAGCACCAAAGTATGTGTATATTCTAATGAAAACAAGTTACCCAATGTGAAAGTCAGTGGAAAGTCTTTTTATGGTACTTTTGAGAGATTTTTAAAGATTCTTGTGTGCCTAAAAATACAGATGGATTTGTACAGGAATTTTTTAAGTGTACTGAAAGACCTACATGATTTGTGCACTTACAAAAAAAATTTATGAGAGAAATCCTTGTCCATGATCTATTGTGCAATTACATATTATGTACTTTCTAGTTTAATTGAAGTCCTAAGCTCTAGTCCAGTACTGATTTAGGTAGGGCCCAGTACTGCCCCACAAGCTGTTTACAGGCCTAGGGACATGGCACTAACACACAAACTGAATAATAAAACTCACCTGTCTACATTATACACAGATAATTTAAAAAAAGACAACCCAAATGTCACTGGTATTTATGAGCAGGTTTGATGAAAGGCAGCAGAGCCCTCAGTATGGACACGAGCTACCAGAGGCCTTGACAGAGAAGGGTGTTTTTAAGTGAACAAATTTAGCTACTAATTAAAAATAAATAACCCAAATGTTAAGTGTGGCATCTGTCCTTTTACAAAATGTTAAATATTACTTTTTCATTTGTTATATACCACAGCATGACCAACTGAAATGTTACTGGGTTTGTTTTTTTTGTGTCAAAAGTCTGTTTATTGATTGATTACAAACAGAAACTTGCACTTTTGCATTATCACCTTAGTGACAAAATCTACTTTTTAGTCACATGGGAGAAAAATAAGTCATAGAAAAAACAAGAAAGAAGTTCAGTCCTTGAACGTATTAGTTTCAAATGTAGAGTAAAACTAATTTCTACCAATTTTGTGTAACTTGCTTCAATATTTCTTACGTGAATTTACGGAACTCCTGTTCGAAACAACTTGCAAGAAACTTCAGTTTAAGAATACAAGTAAACACACACTTTACACATAAGTTTAAATTCCATTAAGTTCCAACTATTCACATATACCCATAATAATGGGAATTCTCTCAATGCCTTTTCTGATGGAGCATATTTGTTTCCTTTTTCTGCACACGGTGAGTTCCTTTTTCTCCCAAGGCTACTGATCTTACTGACAATTGCTGCAAACCGTGAACATTTCATGCTGCTACCATTATTTTCATCTGATTCAGTGTCTGAGGTACTGGTGGCGCTTTCGTTGTCCCCCAAAATAGTGCAGTAAAAGGCTACTGCACTCAGGAAAAGAATGGAGCATTGACATGAGAAAGCAATTATGTGGGAAACATTGAATCAAGCATTCCCAGGTGGTATATTTATATTGAGAATAAACTGTAAGGCAGCCAAGTTGGAAGTCTGTGAAACTTCCACCATTGTTAAAGGGCCACTGTCCCTTAGACTGGGGCCCCCAAACTGCAAGGGGGGGTTTACAAAACTTAAGATGAAATCCAAAATATAAATTAAAACTCAAATCAGTCATTTTATGTCTTTTAAGATAAACTTCCATCTCAAGCATTAAGAAGACTAACAGTACTGTTATTCAGGGGTACATAGAATAAAATAAAATAAAATAAAAGTGGAAGCAGGAAGAAGTCAGGCTCAGTGTTTTCCAGTGTCACAGCCTGGGCTTTGTGAAATACAGAAAACAAACAGGAGAGGGATAGATCCGAAAGAAAGTATTTTTAATTTGTTTCCTTTGTAGTAATCTTCATAGACAGGTCAGCATTTTCTATTTTTTACATAAAGTATCAGCTTGACTGACAGCAATCCCTTAAAGAAAAGAGTTTGCTACATTAAATGTCAATGGAAATGAATGAGTAACTGCTCAGATATAGGAACCCCACAGCAAGGGCAACCAGAATACAAAACAATGAAATGCAAACATGAAAAATAATAAGTGTAGAAATTTTGTACCCATAACCAGCAGTCATGCTGCATATGCTTTTCCTTTCAGCAAAATTTTTGAAGGCCAGAAATGGATTACATTTGTAACATTTTGGTCTTTATTTCAGTTATCCAAACTTCTAAATGTTTTTCTCAGGTCCTTGGTCCACTTTCACTCCTCACAGAAATGAGAAGTCTCCAAATTTTTATATGTATAAATTTGCATATTTATATATGCATGACAATTTTAAAATGTAGGCTAAATATGCACATTTTCTTGTGCATGTTGTCACAAATTTGAGCAAGAATCAGAGAGAAGAAACACTCTGAACATGAAAACGAGAGAAAAATCTTCTCTAGACACCCTTAAACCTCCTAAATATCTGGGTGAAGATTCAAGTTAGTTAATTCAGTTGAACTCCTTCATGCATATTGAGACAAACCTACTGCAAATCTGAATGGAATGAGTTAGGAATCAAGAATAAATGTGGTGAATACAGCCATGGTGGATGTGTAAATACTGTAAATAGTGTTTTCATCCTTAAAACAGAAGGTGGTTAACAACAGAGAATGAAATTGGAAGAGAAGCAAAATCAGAGTGACACTATCATAATCTTGGGACTTCATACATTCTTTTCAGAAGTCCCACTCAGTTCTAGTAAACATGCAGAATTATTTGTTTCTTAGCAGAAAGCATGGCTGGGCATGATTTGACACTGCACTTGCTATTGCTCTGCAGGCACTGCAGTCACTTCATGGCAGCAAAGCCTACCTGCTGCCTGACTTTATCTGGATTCTTCATACACCCCGTGGCCAGAGGAAACACATCGTAAAGGCAGGCACCTATTCCACCTGACAAAAACGTCTGTGAGTCACAAGATGTGAAATGGTCATTAGAGAAAAGGAGGATAATTCTGGTGAATAGCCAGAGCCTGGGACAAGTTGAGTTTTGGACACCAAGGACATTACTCATGTAAAGGCCTGGGCTTGGCTTCCCTCAGGAATGGGCAAAGTTCCCAGTTCCTTCAAACATCTGTTTGATATTACCAGACTCACTGGGGAAGGACTCGAGAAGTGCAGAGCTGGCTCAGAATGTCTCAGCCATGGAGGCTCAGTCCAATTTTCTGGCAAAGAGAGTTTAGAAGTTTAGGGGGCCAGAAGGGAAGAGGACTTGAAGGGGTCATCTGGATTCAAGCAGAAGTGAGGGACAGAGCGGTTCTAGGGCAGGAAGGATCTCCAAGGTTAGCCAAACAGCATGATGGAGAGAGCAGAGGAGTCTCAGGAGGATTTAGAGGCAAGCAGGAAGACATCAGACTGGTCTGGGTGGAAATGGGCCAAACAAGAGCCATGGAGCACAGCAGATGCAGCCACTGCTCCCTCTCTCAGTCTTCACTACCTGCACTTCTCAGTCTCTGCTTCCAACTTACATGTGAGCAAGAGTGGCCCCTTCCTCCCTCCCAAGAGCCTGCTGCTCACTCTTAATCCTTCCCAAGCTCCTGAAAAAGGGAGAGGAGACTGGTGCGGGGGGCCAGTCTGGACTCAGTGCCTGCAGTGGGAGGAGGATGGGCTGAGGAGGCGAGGGCAGGTGTTGGAACAGCTTTACAGCCATGTGCTGGGGAGTGGGAGTCCCCAGGGTGCAAGCCCAGCCCTTCCTGTGGGGCAGGAGGAGGGGACACTGCTCAGGGTGAAGAGGCCAGTGCTCACTGCCTCCACTGCAGTGTGTGGGCAGACATGGCTCCTTCAGAGGCTGCCTAAAAACTGGTGGGGACTGGAGGAATTGCAGTGCTGGACTAGAAGGAAACCTGATAAAGAAAATTATCCTAGTAAAAAAAAAAATTTATAGGAAGCTAATTTACGGGATGCTGTAACAGGACAATCCCTTCCCTTGCCCGGCTGGCTGTGCTGTCCCTGGTGCCCCCAGGACAGGGATGTCCCTCCTGGCTGCCAGGGCACTGCTGACTTGTCCAACTTGCCACTGACCAGGATCCCCAGGGCCCTTTCCACAGTGCTGCTCTCCAATGTCTCATTCCTCTGTCTGTACGTCCACCCAGGGTCCCTTTGTCCCCCATGCAGAGTGATTCTATGAACAGCCATTTCTTCAGAGGTTCCAAACCTTGGAGATGCCCAGACAAAGCACTGTACTAGGGAATATCTAGCCAGTGGAGCTGCAGGGGCATGGCAGGGTACCTGAAATTACTTTCATTTCTAGAAATAGCTATTTTGAAGAAGTTTCCTAGATATTTTTTTGGTTCAGCATCCCAGCTTTGGAGACACAAGTATTGCAGTAGTTAGCTGATTTGGACACCCTTGAAGATCACAGTATATCAAAATTAATAACTGGCTGATTTGTTTAAGTGGAAACAACAACAAAACTTGTGGTCCAGGGACAGCATCCAAAACATTAATACAAATTGATTGCCCACAGCCAGGCCTGTTTGGGTTTCATCAGCATTCAGATTCACTGCTACAGCCCAAAAAGACAAATAAACCACTAACACCTGAAGGTAGGAAGAACTGAAATAAACTCAACACTGCTTTCTTTCTCCTCCTGCAGGGTGAGCTCCAATTACCCTCAATCACACAGCCAGCACGTGGTGTGCCTGGCACACAGAGGCTGCCCAGACCCAGCCATCTCCAGCATCATTTGGTGAGTGCTGGCCGGGCAGGCGCTGCCCAAAGCCCCGCAGAGCCGGGCTCAGGCTCAGCAGGGCACGGCTGCTCACGGCAGCTGGCACCAGGCACAGAGGCAGAGCGGCACAGGGAGCCCCACAGCCGGGACTCCGCTGCGGTCAGAGCCCCTCGTGTGAGGAAAGGCTGGGTGCCTCTGCCATGCACCCAATAGTATTGCAGGGACTGAAGAGGAGGAGAATTGTGGTAGCACACAGCAAATAAAATATGCAAAATATCTGCATCTGGTTGAAAGAAAACGCAGCAGCAGAGTCTGTTATCTGTGTAATTTTCCCAAACAAGCTATAGAGCTGCACTCAGATTTCAGACCTGAGATCTGGGCCTTCTCTAACTGAAACAAATGGGTGTTTGCCAACTACTTCAAAGGACGTGTTTAAATATGAGACTGTTAAACAGCTAAGGGAGCTGATGTAATCATATTTTAACCCAATTATCCTTTCCAATATGTATTTGTCAGCATTTAATCCCATCTGCCATTGTGCTGCCCAAGTGCCTAAATTGTATTGGTCCCTCAAGAGTTCTCTAGTCTTGGCTAACCTAACAATTTCTGTGCCATATGCAAATTCTAATTTGCAAATGTTCTCCCTCACTTCCAGACACTATTAAACAACTGGTCTTATTACGGGCACTCCTCAGTTAATTCTTTGCCATTTTGGAATTTTACCAATTTTTCTGGTTTATTTTCTACCGCTTTACCAATCTCTAATCTATGCCAATGATTTACCTCTAAACCCTTGAATACACAGATACTCTACTACTCCTTCTGAGAGAGTTTGAAAAAAAGCACTAAGAAAGCAAAAATTGCCTAAACCAAACAGTTCCTCTAGTCACTTTTCTGTTGACAATACAGATACTAGTAAATTTAAGTGTTTTTCTTCTTTTCAATAAAATATTCCTTTTTATTGCTTTTATATGTTATTTTATTTATGCAGATAATTCATTATGGTCTGTAGTTACTATTTTAGTCCATTTACCTGCAACTTCAATGAAGTTCCCTGGTTTCAAATTCTAATTTTTAATTATTTTTCAATAAATAGGTCCAATATCTGCTGTCCAAGCTACTAAAAGTTCAGGTAATGGTATATCTTCTGACAGGAAATAATCTGTGCCTTAACAAATGTTATTTAATTCAAATGTAAATAAAACCATAGTAGGTCAAAGTCAGCTGAAGTAGTTACAACACTGTAAAAACGTATGAAGTTTAATACTGAATGATATTTCTGTTTTATGCTTTAAGATTAAAGGTCCATTATCTGTTTTTTATCTGTAACTCTGATTTAGCAAGGCATTTTAAAGTGATTCTAATTTTCATTACAGACTTTTTAATAACACTCTTGCAGGAGAAAAGAATCTTAGTGTACATGAAAATAGTTCCAACTGGATTATACATATGCTTGCATCCTATGTTGAGTTGAATCTTGAGTGGATAAATTATATAAATTTCACTTGCATGAAAAGTCTATTGATATAATCCAAAGTGGAAAACAGTTTTCACTTGCATCAAGCAAGTTTCTTGCAGAACAGTAACTGAAATGGTTATTTCAGTTGATGGATATAGGCAGCCAAATGTGTTTGAACATTTAGACCCTGTGTTTCAGAGACAGACCCATGCTAAGAGCAGAATTTAACATTTGGAGCCACAGGAATGGCTCATTACTATAAATGTCTGCAATACTAATCAAGAGAGATAATGTTCTAGTCAGGATAATAATTATCATTTAACTGAATTGCAAATGTAAAAACCAGGACTCTCAAAATCCAGACATCTACGAATTGAAAGAAACAGGCATTACTTTTTTAACCACTTGAATTCCTCCCCCTAGAGGACTTGTGCAGAGCTCAAGGGGGATGACTGCACATTGCAGTGCAGTCAGCACTAGCACATCTCCTGAATGGACACTGCACCTTCTGCTGGGCCTGCTACAGCTTTTGTACTGAGAACCAGCCAAGTTTAGTGTATCCACATATGAAAAAAAGAGTAGAAGATTCCATCAAGAAGCTCAAATGTGAGTTAAAAGCAACAAAGTGACTATGGTGTAATCCTTACTGCTTACATATGCCAGAATAATATCAACAATCTTTTTCCAGTACAACCGCCAGCGAGCAAGGAATAGTACTAGACTAAACACAGAATGTAAAAGAGCGTAGAGAATTGGGGTCTGTGCTAAAAGAAACGTGAAACCCCAATGAATGGAGCAGAATGAATTGCAGACCATTCAGAGCAGCATTATAGGTTTCCCACGTGGGCACTAACAGCTGAGTTCCACAAGGTTTTGGCAACAGTACAATTTGCAACAACAACAAAAAGTTTGCTGAATTATTTAAGCATGAAATCAACATACCTCAGACAAAACTAGCCAATGTGCGTTAAGCTAAATAACTTAAAAATAAAGCATTGAATCTGAGCGGGAATGCAGTGACTTTAATTCACGCCACTTGGTACACTCATTTCTCTGGAAATGCAACCTGACTGTAGGGCAGGCTACCCAAGGCAGAGTACTGCTGGAGAGCTTTCCATGCAGCGTGCTCACTGGGGTGGGCTGGGAGGGGAGGAGTTCTATGAGGATGTACACCTCCTCCTCCCTTCCTTTTGCTCTGTTTAGCTTTCATAAATTCATAGTGATGTGATCTCTGCCAGCCCAAGTCTTATTTGCTGGTTCATGTTGTTCACAGAACACAGGTGCCTGTTGTTTTTTGTGTAAAAGATAGCCTTACAAGAAACACATTTTCCCTTTTTTCCCTCTACTGATTTTTCACCTTTGAAGACAAAGGTGAAAAGATCAATCACCTTTTACTGGGAATTCAAATTTCTTTTTGTTTAGGCTCCCCCCCTTCTCCTGCACAGTAATCTCAGGGTATAACACATACATTTTTAGAACTTCTGTTTCTAATGGCATGGCCCTGCATACAGCTCACACAGGGAAGTTCTGGGAGAAATGGGGGGTGAGAACAGAAGCTGTAATATATTCATAGGCCTTTCAGGATGCTTGCATTGCAGCACACACTTTCAACAACGCAGAAACACTGCCCAGACCTCAAACAACAGACAGGCAGAATAACCTAACTATCAAACCAGAAAACATGCAGCAGGTCTGGATCTTTTTTAAAAGTAAAAATTCAGTTTTAGAGGAATTCTCTTAGATGAACATTCTTAGGAGAAGCAGATGAGCCATGAACATTTCAAACCTCTGCTTTTGGTAGGAGGAAAGGTTCCTGGCTAATTCTGGTTCCTTTTGGCAGGAGGTTTTTCAGCCAGGGAGCATTTACCACGTCTCAAGGGCAATGTAAGCTGGAAGCAGGAGCGTGGCTTTGCCTTTGCCACAGCTGGGGCAGTGCTGCCTCTCCAATTCTGCAGCTGGGAGGGGAGGAGCCCTGCGGCTGCCCGGGGCTCCCCTTCCTACTCCTCCCTCCTCAGAGAAGAAGCTGAACAGCAATTGTTGTGTGTGTTGGTGGTGATCCATGAGACCCGTGAGGGGAGTGGACAGTGAAGAAATTCTGCTCGTCCCAGTCCCCAAATGCAACCATCTTTGGGAGGTGCTGAGGAAGGCCATCTTCTCCAGAGATGGATGGTGTTTCCTGCCAAGCCCTACTGAAAGGGAATTCTACTGTGGTGGACAGTGAATCAGTTGTCAGACATGGTGAAAGCTCACAGCTCATGCTTCATTAGAACTTGGCATTAATTGCTTTCTGTAGAGCACACAGAAATTAAGCTCTGTTATGAACATAGTGACTAAGAAATAATAACAGCAAAGTCTGAATCAGAGAACAAAATGGAGTAAAACTATCCACTAAAGGCAGGAGATTACCATAAAAGATCAAACCATCATTTAATTACCTTAGTAATGAAATGAATGAATTTAGAAATTAATGAATGCAGCAATTTCTTCCCCAGAAGGGTTCCTGCTATAGAAACAAATACTGCATTCAAATGTGAAAATAAATTCCTTTACTGCTCATTCCAAAAGTATTTGGAAATACTTTTGAAAGGAATCTGAGTGTTAGAACGAGGAATCAAAATCCCAAACCCAACCACGTTAAAAAATATAGCCAGTTACAGGACTGAGTTCTCAGCTAATTAAGGAGGAGTCTGACATCAGAAGATCACATTCCAATGCCATGACAGAAGGAAAAAAAAAAAAAACACAACTTTTTTTTGGACATAGAGAAAGTCAGCTCTTTCTACTGCCGCAGATCAAACATCTCAGCTTTAAAGAATGACAGAGAGAATGAAACTAAAAGAACTGCCAAAAAGCAATTTGATTCTATGAAAATAAGCAGCAGCAAAACTGCAATGGTATGTCCATTTTGAGACTGCCAAGATCCACCCCTTCTTAGTTATCTAATTCAGCAGAAATACTAGTCAAAATTTTTCTTTACCAGCACTGCTTATACTAATATACACACACAGCACACATGTATAGTTAGAGTTTCAGAAATTCTTGGATACTAAACCCTCCACTCCCACAAACTTCACTCTCTAATTCTCCAGGGGGCTATATATTGTAGGAGTATTTATTTTTCTACAGTGGTGCAAAACGAAGGTAGTGAAAACAAGAGCTGGGCCTCGATGCTCCTCTGAAATTTGCCATCATACTTTGCAGCTGTGCAAGGCAGTAGGAGTGGGAAACTGCAGAGCAAGAGGTCACCAGTGCCACTAGTGCTCCTCAGAGTATTCAGAGGGGTTTGAATTCAGAGCACTGTAGTATGAGCTATTGTTTCCACTGTTGTTGCCCTCGTGGTCCATGAAGGCTGTTTAATGTGCTGTGGGAGGAGGGGTGGACTGAAATAAGGGGAAGCTAAGGGCATGAGAAAGATTAGGGCAAGTGCCTCAGTGAGGGTTTTCAGCGCGTCTGTTTTCTTTGGAGTTGCAAACAAAAAAAAAAATCATACCTGGATTTTACATATTACACAACCCCTGACGCTTTCTATTTACTGTGCCTCTGCTATTTTTAAGACAAGCTCATTCCCCACCTTAACACTCCATTTGAGATGCACCACATGTGCACTCACAGGAGCTACAGTGGTACCAGTGCTGAACTGGATGACAAGGCCCCAGTGTTGCTGTAATTTCACTGGAAGGTAAGGATGTTCACTTTAAGAACCCATATTTTCTCCCAAGATGCCTGCAGTGGTGAGGATTCTAGCTGGATTCATTGAGTTGCAGCCCTCATGTGCACATCCAACTGCTGGAAAAGTTATAATCTAAATCACATATTCTTTTTCAGTGATTGTACGATTTGTATAAAATGATTTATACTAAATTTCATTGCAGGCAAAGGTAAATAACATGAAATTTTACTAGTATCAAGAAGGGATTTTACTTTATTTTAAATTAAAAGCTATTCTTTCAAAAATCACATTGCCACAGTTGAGAATCTGTTTTTTTCCTGCTATGCAAGAACAATTTTCTGTCTGATTTCAAAAAAGTATAATGTAAGTTAACAGTTTTTAGTAATTTTCATTATCATTTTCCTGGGCCACTTTTGCATTAAGGATTGATCTGTTTTGATCTTTCTTTTTCTCTTTCTCCTGACATCCATAGAATCCAGACCACAACGGCATCAACTCACTTCCTTATATAACAGAAAATTTCTCCCAGTTTGTCCTTTATGGTTATTCATCACCAGTGATCGAGGTCAGAGGCCCTTTTGCAAGTGCAATCTAGTGCAATTCTATAATACCTTATAAAGCATTTAAATATTTTTTTAGAATTGTTTTCCCTTTCTAGGCTCAGTGCCACTTTCCAGTGGATTTAAAACTAACTTTAAAACTTATAAATCTAATTTTTTTAGCAAGTAGTCCACCCTAAAACAGTTGTTTAATTATTTTATCCTAGGAAAACGAGCAGGCAGTCTGAACACTATTTATCAGCATAAACATCAATATTATATCAACATCAGGAGAGCAAAGAAAAGGTGACACAAACAGTTGTGATGATTTTTGGATCAGCAGACTTCCAGCTGCATGCCAAATTGTACACCTCACACTCATTAAGGTGAAAGGAACACTCAGATACAGATTCACAAAACTTCAGGTCTTCTACGTGGAAGGCACTGCTTCTGCCACAGGAGCCTGCCTGAGTCCCATCCTCCATGTAAAGCCATCTGGCAGGATCAAGAGCTCCATGTCACCTCTGCACTGCAAACCAGAGGTAAGACTTCCCCCTTAAGTACACAAAGGTGGAACTATACAGCAAAGTGGGCAGCATGTGTGCTAGACTTCTTCTGGTATTCAGCCAAGCCAGAAAATGCATCTCTTAAATTACTTTATGATTGTTACTTAAATAATTGGAGCCAAAAGAACACATTTAATGTTTTCAGACTCTTGAATATAAAAGACAAAATGGTCTAAAATAAAATCAGACATGATTTAGGTGAAAAATATTGGCACTTGATTGCCTTTATGTTGACATATCTAAAAATGAAATAAAGATTCTAAGGCCTTAAATGTAAAAAAAAATGGGTTGTTACTTTTCTCTGAATTTATTTTATATAAGCTTGATAGACTTAGTGCTACATTTAAGGAAAAGGATGAGATACTCTACTGTGTCACTCACTTACTACTTGGGATACTCAATGCAGAGAGAACCAGAGCTGTGCTGCACACAGAAAACAAAGAGAAACCTCTCCACAGTAATGGTTCAAACCAGATTATTCTTGCTCCTAGCCATACCTCATATTTTAATCTCTTTCTATTGTAATATCTGTTTGCATTTGGATTCTCATTGCTCAAAATAATTTCCTCCCAGCTAACAAATTCCAAATTTGTTACTCAAATTCCAAATTTGGTACTCAAATTCCAAATTTGGTACTCAAATTCCAGGCCCCTGATTTTACTATTTTTTTTTCTGTTTGAAAAGCCCATCTTTCCCTTTTGGCATGAGATGCCTTGTTTTTGTCAGACCTTTGTTAGTTTGCAAGGCCCCTGCAAAACACACCCTCATTGGTGTGAGGTGGGGAGGCACTTTAGGAAGGTGGCAGCACAGCTTTCAGTTCACCTTGCTAATGCACAATGGAGGCTCATACCCTCATCTGTCTGCTGGAAAAAATTGCAAAAAGGGTAAGAGAAAGGCAATAGGCTGATGGATCTGAAGGTGGTTTTGTTTTGGTCTAGTGCAGAGCAGGACAGTTTTTCTGAACCATGACTGTGCTTAAAGGTCAGCCTAATTTTTAAAATTTATTTTTAGGAGAGATGTTTGCCAAGATCTACAGTGTGATTCTAAAGTATTTTTCTATTTCATTGAGCCAGTCTGAAATTACCATGCAGTATATGCAGGAAGTAGATTAGAGAAGGTCTCACTTTGAAACAGAAATAATATCATGGGCTTCCCTCTGTACTTGTATGGAAATGGATGGCATGCAGAGCAGTGTCTGACTGACATGAAATAGCTGAGAACACGTGGTGCAGAGTGGCAGCGTTGGCTGTGCCTTTGGGTTAGTGTACAGAGAGCATTCACTGCTGAAGTCCTGATCACACCATCCATAAATGAGAAAGACTCCATTATCTAGCTCACAGGGATGCTGGGAGATTACGTAATGTTTGCACAGCTATTTAAAATAAGAAGTACTGTGAATTATGCAGCATAATTGCTGAGAGCAAAGACTTATCCTCTCTAAAGAAAATGAGAATGACAAATTCTAAAGAAAATTACTTTGGAGAGCATCTTTAACTACATTAATCTACACTATTTATCTATTTGCTAATTAAAATTATTTTAGTCTGTTAGAACAGATCAGAACAATTTACATGAAAAAAGACACCTGACTGTAGTTGTCACTGAAGTGTACTCAATCCGTTGAGAAAATCATTAAAAAGTTAGCACTGTACTTTCAAAAGTTCCCCCTTATTCCACGCCACATCTTCATAAGCTACTTAATAATTTAATTCTTTCTGTGTCTGTGTTTCAAGTTGGTTAAATCTGGGCTGCTAAGTGGTGCTTTCCTTTCAAGGGATTCATTTACTGAGGAATCCTCTTCACTCTGATTTAGTCTTTCATCTTGCCTGGATGCTGCTTTACTCATCACTAATTCACACCACACATCACAGGCTACATCAACATCTGCATCTTCTGGATGGAAAGTTTTCATTTCTTCCCCTTTAAGAATATCTGTCATTCTGCAGTCCCAGTCATCAGCTCCTAACAACCTTCCCAGCTGTACAAAAATGCATTCTGAATAAACATTGGAAGGAAGGAAGCATAAATATTTGACAGCATTCACAGTCGAGGTTATTAAGCACTCTGCGTTTCAGAAGAATGCTCAAGACTGTCTTCCAATGAAGTATTACAAGTGATTCTCCAAGCAGTTTTTAATCTAAGTAAGCTTTTACTCGAGAAGAGGCTAGTAGTGCCTGGATATGAGAAGAGAAGATTGTGGGCACACAGAGCATTTACAATTTCATTTTCATTTTGTCTGGTTTTGTGATTATCATATTCTGCATACCTGGCTCTGTTACTTGGAATTCTGAGCATGCCCAGAACAGACACAGTAACAGAAGTTAAAATCAGAAATGAATGACTTCCTCCCTGTGGAGTTAGTTAATGCGTATCCCATAGGCCAAACTTTAAGTGATTTGGTCATCTGAAAGACAGCTTGGTTCTCTCATTCTCCATCTGGGAGGTGTTTAATGCTATGGTGTTGTAATATAAAAGCTAGAGGAAACATTAAGAGGGAGAGTGAGTTGCTTTTATTCTCTCTCAACACCTTCACTAGAACCCTGACAATTTTCCCAATAATGTCTGTGTGACTGCCCATTAGATATCAATGAGGTAGAACTGAAGCCTAATATGAACACATTATTGGAAAGGCAGTCTAAGGTGGATTTTTTTCTCCAAAATATTATTTTTAGCTATGAGATGCAAAAGCTTCTTGACAGAATTAATAGTTTATTTCAATCTGAATTTTAAAGTTTCTAGTTTTTCTTAGCAGGCTGACTTCAGTCTTCAATTAAGAATAACTTCAATCACCTAATCTAAATTTGGACCAATTACATTCTTTTATTAAAGGATTAGCACAAATACTCATAATTCTTCCTATATTTATATCAATGCCATTCATCTGTTACAAACTTCCTTGTCCACACCTATATCATAAAGTAATCATTGCAATCACTGCTCTAATCTGTTCTCCTGATCTGGGGCATCCTTAATTTCTGGAAATCTCATGGTGTGGGCTGCTGGAAGCCAGGAAATCCTTTCTCCAGCCCCCTTACACCTGTGCAGAGCTCCACTGCATCTGCACAATTGTCCAGCTGGGGCTTCTGGCACTTCTGGCTGCACTGGCAGAGCCAGTTCTTCAGATTATAAAACATGTAGATTAGCAAGATTTTTCCAGTGATGTCAGTAGAACACTTTTGGTGCTGAAGCTTGGCTGGATAACATTCCACATTAAAACATGGATTTTTGACTAGACATTGGCCTAAATTTAATATTTTTTCCAAACTATCCCAAACACCGCAAAATACAAAAAAAAAGTTACTTACACATCTGAATTCCTATTCTTCCTTTCTTTTTAGCTTAATGTGAGATGTGCCATACAGTAAGGGACACAACTCCAGCAAATGTAGAATCTGTATCTACATTGCATCCCCTCCACAGGAAATATTCAATTTACAGGAAAATACTGGATACATAACCAGCAAATCCATCCTGCACATTTTTTTTCCAAGTGAGGCTTCATCTTAGCATATTCTTTTGAATATGTGTGAAGCACACAAACCTGAAGTACATACTGATACTGCACTGGCAGCAAAATACAGCATGAGATAGGACAGTCAACCTGACTGTACAATTATAAACCCTCATAGAGTAAGAATTAACCAGCACAGGCAGAATTGTCACATGCTAGCCAAAAAGCAGACACATTCAGCATTGAGCACTCAGTATTTAAGTACTTAATTCCTGTCATGGAATCGAGCAGCTCTAACTACAGGGCACTGCAAGAGCAGACATCAGAACAACCGAGCATGTCAGATCACACCACAGTGATAAGCTCCTGACAGAAAAGGACAAAATTCACATAACTCATACTTCTGAATTTCCTGAGGTATAACAACTGTTCGAGCTGCAATGTGAAATGTATAGTAAAGTTTCAGCTTTAAGGTTTTTTATAATGGAAATCCATATCATTATTAGTAAACTCGATTATTAGTGAGAGCAGTTTTGAGTATATAATGTCTTTGGGCAATAGCATTCATGTGCAAATGCTTGAGGTTATTTTACACATCACACTTAGTACATTACTGACCTCTGAGGAGACAGAAAGCAGCAGGAAAAATCATACTTGCTGCCTTTAAGAAAAGCACTGAGAACAACATGAGCACAAGTCATAAATGACTTGTGGTACATCAGTATTAAACTGATGAATGTGGCTTATAGCAAGCCAAATTTGGACTGCACAATCCTACAAAATCCTGCAGCCTGTAATAGCTTTATGAGCAGTACTAGACAGCACAAAATTTTCCCAGGAACATAAATACTAAAAAGAATACAGTCAAGTATGGAAGTTGTTTCAAACTTTATAGAAAAAATTTAATTGTGGATGAAATGTAGTTAGATAAATAGGGTTTATTTGTTGGCTAGATTCATATGCCCTGAATGTACATACATTTGAAAATCTTGTTTAACCTGATTTTTAAAGTATCTTGTTCCATTTCAACATAATCTTTTAAATGTGTTACAGCAACAAGAACTCATATGTCACATATATTCAGCACCTTCAATTTGATAAGCTAACTAGTGCAGGGGCATAAATTGCATTTTCCTGCTTTGAGACTAAGTACATTATTTTTGTCTAATCCTCTATTTTACACCAAATCCTTCTTGAGGAATTTTAAAAATTCAGAGCAAAGAACAACACAATTTTACAGTTTTAAACGGGGACATGTAAGTGGGCTACACCATTACCTGCAACTACCTGAGAAAGGCACACAACCTGCAGACACACCTAGAGTGGATAACTGAAGAGCCTTGATGTGTCCCCAGCCTCAGTGGCATGTGTTACAGGCCAGACAAAATGGCTCATAAGCACTTACACGAAAACCTAAAATCATGCAAGAGATGAAACCCTGGTCCAGTTAAATGCAAGGGACATTTTCTGGATGGCACTCCAGCCTCAGTGGCATGTGTTACAGCCAGACAAAATGGCTCATAAGTACTTACACAAAAACCTAAAAGCATGCAAGAGATGAAACCCTGGTCCAGTTAAATGCAAGGGACATTTTCTGGATGGCTTCAGCAGGTTAAGCCTGCATGTACCCGGCAGTCTAGGACATGCTAGAAGGCAATGCTTTCTGTACTGTGCCCTCCCAAGCACACGGCTGGTGGCTACAGAAGTGTAGCACAAGCTGTAGTGCAGCCTCAGTGATGCTCTACATGCTGCATGTAGAGCTGCATGCAGAGTCTAGCACCATAACCCCGAGTGTTACTGTGAGACTGAGGCTTCAACCACACAGGTTCAGCTTCCAGCCTGTCAGAAATGAGGCAGTTGGAGCTTCAGTGTAAGCTGTGTTTACCTATTCTGGCTGCTAACCCAGAGACACCAAGCTCCAGTCACCAATTTCATATTTGTTCCTCCAGAGGAAAAATAGACCTCACTCTAGGCTGAAAAAAACCCCTTGCACCAAAGCACAATTCTTAAGCTGAACTACAGTGAGGCCAGGAAAACCTGGCCAGGAACAGTTAGGTGGTCTCTAGACATTGTCTTCCTTGGCAGTTGTTCCACAAAGAATCTGTGGGCTCAAAAACATTACTGTGAATGCAGGGTTTGTTACAAGTGCATTTTATATAAGACATGTCAAAATGCTATCATTATGCATGGATGGACAGAAAGTATAAATTAAATATTTCAAAAAAGGATCAGAGAGTTCAGTTCAGAAACTGAAGTCAGCTGGAAAATGAGTCCCGCTGTCATTGGAATTTCTAAACTATTAGGTGAGACAAGGATTTTGAGGCAAATAGATGCCTCTAAGAAAGCAACTTGTTTATATTTGAAAAGCTCCATCTTGATGAGATAAAAATTATGTCAGTTATCTACAAGAGAATCATGGTTCTTTCTCCAAATGAAATCCGATGCGTCAAGAGTGGTTTGGTTGTGTTGTGCTCCTCAAATACAAAGAGGAAAACTCTTACTTCAGTTGGAATACATTTTTTTTTAAGATTTAAGACTACAATGTCTGTGCGTAACAAGACAACATGTCTTTTACTGTACATTTCTCCATCTTGAATTAATTTCTACACTTCCCATAGTCAATAAACAAACTCCTAACAAAAACTCCAGTATATGAAGCATAGAACTATACTATTGTATCTATGTTTTCATAACTAAGGAAACTGTAACAATACTATAAACTAAACCCAATCTAAAATAGCACATCCCAGATGGAACAGAAGGGACAAAAATATCTGTGAAGCTTTCCAACGCTTACTATGCATGAAGCCATTTTTATGTGGTGTTTTTTTATAGCACAGTGTATTCAAGTTCAAATTTTCTCTCGAAGAGCTTTTAGATACAGAAAGAGGTTCTAGAATCTGTGGTCTTCAAAACTGCACTCCATCATTTAGGGGCAAGAAGGCAAGAAAGTATTTCAACTCATATTTACATACTTCTATCTCTATGATCTAAACACTTTCTGAAGTGTTTCAACCTTTTATAAATCAGTCCAGGAAAATGTAAGAAGTATCCTCCACAGGGTGCATGATCATCTTCACCATGCTTGCCAGGGACAGTTAGAGTTTTATTTGTTTTACACAAAATCTCTCTTAGAAATTATCCAGTTTAAGTAGGATTTAAAAGCTGTTCTGGGCTTGATCACTGAAATGAAAAATCAGGTGTCAGCTCCTGACCAGCATAATAATATTTTTCTTTTTTTTTTTAAATTATTTCAGTATGGCATACAAACTTGTTCTAAGGACTGCCAAGTAAAATGAAGTAACTGCCTGATGGTGGTGATATTTGCAAGACCTTTACAGAGTTCAGAGTTAGCTTCTGTACAGGTGAAAGCTGTGAGAGGTAAGAGGGATGACTGAGGGATGTGCTGGCACTGGCTGATGTACTTTGAAAAATCCTCTAAATGCTCATGGAAGCCTCTCTCCAGAAGGCACGTGAAGAGAGTCATCATTGATGAGAATCCTAATAAATCCATCTGATACTGAATAACTTGTCCTTTTGAGCCTTTCAAATTTAGCAACACCTTAATCTTCTTTTGGATTCAGAGTGTATTGATATAGTTTTAACCATGATACCTGGATTTGGATGAAACAGGAAGTGTGACTCTGATGTTCAGATCTTCAGTGGGGCATGTTGGAGAAAAATATTGTGACAAGCCCCTGGTTAGACTTCTGTTTTGTCCTTCATTTTAACTCATTCAGTATGTGCCATGGCAACTTGATTTCTCAAACTTTTGCACCATTCTAAGTTGAAAGCTTTATAAAGCACTATTAGCACTATTTTTATTACAGTCTTGCAAATAAACTGATCTGACAAAAACTTACTTCTCTCATCCTCTGTTGAGCAATATTATTTACAGTACCATTGTTTCAACCTGTATGAGAGTTTTAAAGGCCATTCCATCATTTTTCCCATACCTGAAGTCAGGTGAAAAACACTTATAATTACTTGATTTATCCCATTTAACATTTTAAACAATGGGATATGAGATATTTCCACCCCCACCAGGCTTCTGAAACTTTTTCAGTTTTCCAAGATTTGTTGAAAATAAATACTAGCAGTCAAAATTACTCTATGAGACACATATCCTGAAATACTTGGGGGAAAATTTTTGTTGAATGTTGACTCGGGTGTTGTTTAAAAATTCTCCTGAATAATTAAAAAAATGGAAAATATTTAATTAACCTATCCTGTTAATATATGATCTAGTGCTTTTCTACTCATAGAATTGAAATATTTATTGAAAACACCTACTTCTCCCATTACCTGTTCATCTAATAATTGTAAACAATTGATTTGATATATTAATTTTAATATATTACCATTTTCTAATTACTATATACTTTTTCTAGTTTTTTTCCTCCCTTATAAACCTTCTATTAGTCCTACTTTTTTTCAGTTTCATTTGCTGAATTATCCTTCTTCTGGATTTAAATACTTCCCTCTTACCCCATATGTTTCTTTTCAAATCAGTATAAGGTTTTCTTTCCTACATTTGAGGTTTTGAGTTTAGGGATAGAAAAGTAAAATCTTGCCAACTACTGCCCAAGTATAATCAATATTTATATTTTCCCCTTATGAGTGAACTCATAATCAATTACAGATTTATGAGTATTAGGTGGGATTTTATTATACTCATATATATCTCAACTAATCATTTCATAATCAGGACAAGGACCAATATTTAGTTCCAAGATCAGTTCCTACATAAGCATTAAGATGAGGATTACTATGGATTTCCCATGGAAGATGTAACGCTTATCAAGACAGGAAATGGATATTTATAATTTACAATTCTGAAAGAAATTCCAACATTCTCTGGCACAGAGGTTTGTGTCTGAAGGTCCTGACCATCCAGTCAAACATGTTACACTATGCTCACAGGCAGGTTTTTCTAGGCATGCTCTTTGTTTATGTTGGTGCTTGCCACAGGTCCCCAAACCTTCTGCATGCTGCCAGCAGGAGCACTTGGACAACTAATCTATGCTCAGGAATGTATTTTCCAGCTACTGAGGAATTTGGACCCCTCTGCCAAGTAGCAAGTTCTGATCATACAGATTTAAACACTAGCAAACAAATCTGAACATATGCTCACCAATGACAGATTCCAAATTGTGTTATTACCCAAACCCATAACAAAGAATTGCTTCTCACATCATGATGCCTTAAACAGTTTTGCTCCCAATACTTTGAACATAGATAAATTAAATTAAAGAAAATCTCTCACACCCTTCTAGGCAGGCTCCCTTCAAAAAGTCTTCTGTTGTATGTAACTGACCTCCTTTTCTCAATTGCACAGAACAGGTAAATTACTGAAAATTTTTAGAAAAACTATTAGAATGAAAATGATTTCACCAGCAGCTGCAGCTGCCCAAAACACTGAAAAATTTGGTCATTAGCTTTGCTGGATTTTGGTTAACCTATTGATGTAAAAACTTTTTCCTGTATTTGTAAAATTTGTTATTTTCTGTGAAACCAAAGTGATGGATAAGCATAAGTGATCATTACAGTAATTTCCTGTTCAACTTGGTTGCAGACTTCAGATTAAGTGGATCATTCTTTTCCATCCTGACCAGAATGGCTTTTTAAGTCAATTGCTACTGGTTTTAGAAAAAGGAAAATTTTATAAGGGCTCTCCTTTACAAAGACTCACCCAAATTAAAGATCTCAACATTTTGAACATTCCTCATTTGTAGCTAAAATCCAAATAAAGGGAGATGATTTCTAATGACAGTCTATGTTGTGTTACTCTTGCTGCTGAGTTATATTTGTTTTATTGCTATAATCTGTGTACTTTCCAGTGACCCATATCACATCTAGGTCTGCTGCAAGACATACAGCAATTCCAGATCTTATCAAATATGTAAATCTTCATTTTAACTCTGGGAACTGGGGTTCACATTTGAATGTTTCACAAAAATATGCACTTTCAACCACGGCTGCAGGCTAGTGTTCCCTTGTGTAAGTCATCCATTTTTAGAACTAACTGTACAATCAGGCAGTTCAAGTCATGCAGAAGATCCATGGAATTTGTACATATTGCTCATACAGGGTTTTTTATGTTTTTTGTTGCTGTTAAAGCATTTATTTGTTCCTAAATAGATCTGAAATGCAGATAAATAGCTGTGTTGAAATGATCGAGGATTGCAAGGGAGGCCATGTCAAAGGACATTTTCCTTGGGTGACTGAAAGTCAGCATGGTACATAAAGCTAAATTACAGAAGGCTTTTATAATCAGTAAATTGCAGTATTTCTTTTGTTACCACAGCATTTGGCAAACATTTCTCACATTAGGCAATTAAAAAGGAAATAGCACTGTTGTCTGGTAACTTTGGAAGCACTTAAGTTCAAAATTATGAATTAAAACAAAGACTAGAAATAAAATAATTATCTTTTGTTGCTTTTGACTTCTGGTCTCACAATCAGAAATCAGGGATGCAGTGCATCACAGCTGCCTGGGGGTCACTAAGCAAAGTGATTTCAATTAACAATTGCATATGAGCAGCTTCTACACCCAAATGAAAAAAGATGCCAGAGCATTTGTTTATTAAATGGGAGGACTTAAACTGTTTAATAAATATTACAGTCTCAACAAGTCCTCTTTAATGATATTTGAAGGAACAAAGCTGTGCTGTAGCCCTGTATAGAACCCTGACAATATTCAAACCAAATCAAATTTTCAAATGCAACGTGGACTATTCTGAATATCAGTAAGAGGAGTAATCCTGTTTTAATCCTGTGTTAACCTTTGTTAATTATTGATGCCAAGTATATTCTAAATATAAATAGAGAAATGAGTGCAGGAAAAGAACTCTCTTTTTTTATACAATCTCTAACCTGAGCAGCTTTTGAACTTCTGGCATGTCCTGCTTCCCTAAAAGAACCTTTGAAAGTCCTTGGCTTTGACAACTTTGTTTACTGAGCCCCTCATCCAGTAAGAGATTAATTCCATTTGGATGATACCTGAGAGTTTCTGAAATATGTTTGAATTCCTGTAAATTATGGCAGTGTAGTTTCAGATAACTTGGAAAATTGTTTAGGATAATTGCCCTCAAGAAGCCAGACATTTAACTGAGTCTCCAGAACAGGCTTTCTTTGTTGATTTTATATGGAAACCTAATGTTAGACTCTAATTTGATTATTCAGGTAGCTTAATTTTAAAACTACAGATCACTGTGAGAGTACCTGGTGCTTATTTGTTTTGAAAGTAAAGATGGTAATTAGAATGCAAAAATTTACCTGCCTATTTTTTTTAACATCTTGCACTTAAGCCTAAAATTTATGTCACATCTCTCCCAAGAATGACCTTTCTTGCATTTTTACTAATGTTTTCTCTTCCCTTCTGGCCTAAAAAAACAAGAACAGTCACTACTCGTTGTAACTAGTACTTTTATCTATTTACTGGAAATTGAAAAATAAAAAGAAACCCAAATAAGTAAAAGTATTAAAAATGCTGTTTCCAGCCTTCCTCTCACCTAGCTCCTACTAGCAAAACCATTTTAAATCAAAGCTTGGGTCAAGAGCCCTGTTTCATCCAAGCCAGGTTACCATTTTTCACAAGTCAACTCAACAAGGCAACATGATTTGTGGGCCAGGCCACCAGAACTTGCCAGAACACATTGCAATTTATTAAACAGTTGGAGAGAGCCTGGTGGGGGAGTCAGCCACGTCCCTGAGTCCTGTCTGCTGAACAGTTTATTGACTGCAGTTGTCATATCAAAAATTTCTCCTCTCCTGGAGCACTTGCCTGGTTCAGGGAACACAAGAGGATGGAAAGGTTTGGCAGCAAATGGGCACAGCTCAAGCAAACCATGTGATTTATTCTATGTGACTTTTTTCTTCACAGTCCCTGTAGCTCTTCTGCAGCAGCTCTTTAGAGACTCTTGAAGGATTTCAGTTTTCACTATCATATTTTCCCTGTCCTGCAATCCACTGTACTTTATTTGCTTCCTATTCACACTGATCACTCAAATTCTCTTACTCCCAGTTTTTAACCTTTTTCCAGCAGGAGATTCCTGTGGATGTCTTTTCCCGGCCTAGGTGTCTCCTTATTTTTTATTGGCTAACTGAAAGTCTGAACCTCAGGGTGAGTTTTTTCCCTTCCATTTGCTTTTAGCCTGTGTAATCCCAACACAAGTCTAATAGGGAAATGTAAAACCGGATCTGAGCTGTTTTTAATACAGTGTTGAGAGGTGGAGTTGGCTGGAGTTCAATTTTGTGCTGAACAGCTCACTGTAGCTCAATAAAGACTTGTGTCTGTGTTTCTGTTTATATGGCTGGAGCAGAGCACAGAGTATGCTTTTTCATTTATAATCATATGGACACAAGACAAACACCTCTTAGCTTGTAGAAAGACAGGCCATAAAATGAACTCCCAGGAGACTGGAAACCTACATTATCAGTCCTTTTTCTACTGGAAGCAACCCAGCCCAGTGGAAGTGTTGTTCATGGAAGTTTAGTTTGATGTCTTAGCAGAGTCTAGGTGACCTAGGGCATACTCAGCATCATGTTTACTCAATGCAACTATTTTACACAGGGATCAGCCAAGTAACATGAAAAAAAAAAGATAAGCCATAAATCAGGGGCCGTACCTTACTCAACAGCAGTGTTTTCTACACATATGTGTGGGGATGAAGGATGATTGGGACTTACAAATTCAGGACAGCATCTATTTGAAAACCAGATTGTCATGCTTAATGCATAAGGCCCTGCATCTTGCTGTATTCAACAAACACAAAAGAATTTCCAAAGCACATTCCATGCCTGGTTTCAACACATAACACAAAGGAGTTACAGTCACAGGTAATTATACTGTAGCCTTGTTTGCTATGGCCCACTGCGATCTTGTGCTACCCTGCCCCATAAAAACACCTGCCCTACTGCCACTCTGACTTGTGCCAGTCAGAGTCACTTAGAGGCACCCCAGCTGCCACAGCCAGGCTGTGACCCTCAGCAGATGTCACACCTGGAACTGGAGTGGCTGTAACAGCAGGGACAAACACACACGCTGCAGTGTGTGGATGCATACACATATGTATTCCATATATTAATTATTAATATGTATTTAAAGCATATGGATATGGATTAAAGATACGGACTAAAACAATTTTTCTTATTAATAGGCATTTGCTTCAAATCCTGCTCACATTTTGGGCAGACACACTGAGAAATGGCGCAACACAGCAAAATGGTTTTGCTGATTATACTTTAGGATGGCCTCCCAAAGTCATGCTGGGCTGGCAGGACACACTGTGCCACACCTACAGAGGATTACCCAGGTCATGCCAGGGAACAAGCTCACTCAACCCTTCTCAATTTGCCTTTGGAGCAGGATGTGCAGCGCAGCCCTCTCTGCTCTCATCCATGTTAAACACAGACTCTGCTAAGAATTCCTGACACATGCATATCTGTCCTGAAACTACCCACAATAGGGATTAAAGAGATGTACAATTTAACCTCAATTCATAATCCTGCTTAAATCAGGAGCAAAATAAATCAGTAAGAGCAATGACAGCAGTGTTCTCAGTGCTCTGTATGTGACCCAGGCAGATCCCTTTGGGAGTACAGGAAAGGCCTCTGCATCCACTAAAGGAGCATGATGAGTGCCCAGAGTCCTGTGTGCTTTCCATGGATCCAGGATGCAAACCATGCTTGGATCAGCTATCACAGATGCACTGAGTTGACTTTCTCAAAGAAATAACTTACTACACCAAGTTGACTGTATCCCAGATATATTCCATATGCTAGATAGAGCAGTTCTCTCTGGAGATACCCTCAAGGGCATCAGCAACTGTTGCTTACTCACAGAGCCTACCCCTCTTTCTGCTTTTTCATTACTAGTGTTAGCAGTTGTTTATTAGCAGCTGATCCCCTGACTCTGGGTGCCAGCTGTGTCAGGATGTTCTACAATCACGATGCTCCATTTACTGGGAAAATTTACAAATAGAGTGTGGCAGTCCTTTTACAGCTGAGATCACTGAAAAGCTGAACTATAGGAATTTCATCCTTCTGGGAACATCTTAACACTTGCAGTTTACTGGACATTTGTGGTGAGTTCATGTCCTTATTCAGGTCAGAGCTGACAAAGCATAGGATTTTTTTTTGGACAGTGAATTCCTTCTCCTCTTTTAGTGAGGAGATGGGATTTCTGTAGCATTCATCCAGGCCAATACTAAGCCACAAAGTTATTCCAGTGACAGTGTTTGTATCGAAACAAAATGAGGACCACCCTGTTGTGCAAGGCAGACACTGTGCACCATTTCCCACCATGCTGAAATGAGTTCACACTCAGACTCAGCTTTTATAGGTGCCCCCTCTTTGCTTTTATATTAAAGTGCATCATCTCTTTGGGAGAGATAACTGGAATACTATTCCCTGCCAGAAATACATGGCTCTGGAAAAAAAAAAAAAAAGATTTTAAGGAAAAGCCTAATCCCATTACAAGGTCTGATGCAGCTGCAGGAGAGATAAACTGGACAGCCATTTAAAAAATTTAGGTTGGTTATAATAGCCCAAGCTAATCTATTTCTTACTCACTATATTTTCTAATTCCTTTCCTAACACATTGCCCACAGAATTTCATGGCAAATTATTTTTTTAAAGCAACATTATATGTTAGCAATAACCAGGATGCTCAGATCTGCACTTTCAGAACATTTGAAGGCATGTTCAGAGATGAGGTTTGGCACCAAGTGTGTCAGATGGGGGATGGGTACAAAGTTTATATTGATTAGGTTTATTAAAAAAAATAAATTCTCTGAAATTTCATATATAAGCTGATTTCTATAGTTTTTAGAAATTATTATTTTAAGAAACAAACCTAAAGTCACAAAATCTCTCTCCTTCCCTCTCAGGCACACTCAGCTGGTGTAGCCAGGAGGCTGCTCCAGCCCTGCTCTGTTTTTACACTGAGGGACAGTAAATTCCAGGAGCATTGCAGGGCTCGGTGCTGGCTGTGATCACACAGCTGCTACTGCCTGGGCTTGCACGGGACCAGGGTGAGGTTCTCCAGTGCCCAGAGAGTGCAGGAAGGCTTTTCCAGCCCAGGAGCGATCCCAAGCATCGCCCCGTGGGCTCGGCACGGCTCGGAGCCGCTGGGGCTGCAGCACAGCCTGGCTCTTCTGCCTTGCTGCTCATGCATCAGGGAAAACGCCACGGAATAGGATGTTAGGTTTTCAATGCATTCTGTAGCAGCAGGGAAAGACTTCCTTTCCTTCCTTAATTCCACAATACCTCATTTTGGATTTATAAAACATTTGTAGGAAAAGTTCGCCAAAAAATGCAACTCCTCCTGACCAAAAATGGGATTGTTTAAAAAAATTTTTCCTCAGGAAATTTTTGGTTAATTTTGATCTAGCCTTTTAACATTTCATCTCCAAGCAGAAACAGAACAAAAGTCACAATTAAAGAAAATTCCCATCTAAAAAAAAATTTAAAATTACTACTTTCACCAGACAAAACTGGTTTTGATTTAAACTCCAACTTTTGTTGGCACAAATTTTTCAGGCAAGACATTCCAGACACCTTGAAATTTGAAGATAATTTGAGAATTATAAACATGACCACCTACCAGATCTGTAAAAGCTACTTATTTAAAACTTTTAAAATGCAAATATCCATCCATGCAAGTAAATGCCCATGGGGCAGACTTCTTTTTATCTGACATAACATTGACAACAGCTTCTTAAGCAAAAAATCCTGGGCTCCCAATAGTCCCACGGGGAATGCAGAGGGAGCACTTTGTGCAGGGAAGCTGGAGTCAGCCCTGCCATGCAGAGGTTTCAGAAGCTCCACTGAGCAGCATGGACATACCACGAAGAGCCTGGAATAACAGAGACCCACTGTCCCTCTAGGGCTTTCCTCATTTGATGCTCAGCTTTTCCTTTCAAGCAGTCTACATATCAAGGGTTAGCAGATCCATCTTTTGTAAATATCACTTCTACCATGCAACTTTCAGTGTTATATTTTAAATCAAAACACATCTTTTCATCCAGATGTAGAACACAATTTAATGAAAACTCAAAGTCTTCTGTTTTAGCAGACGCCTTTTAGCCTCCAAAAATCGTAGAAAATAATTGCCAATGTCCACCTCAGTGCAGATATATTTCACTGTAATCCACCCCAATGCATTTAATTTCTTTCCTTTCTTTGTTCTGCCCTAGTGCCATTTAACTGTCTCCCTCTTTACACATATCCTCACTGCTTTTATATATCCTTCATCTTATAAAGTGTGCTTCACCAACAGGCTAAGTAAACATTTACAGTGATATATAACACTTACTGACAACGTCAAGCCAAATAGACTGTGATCCAAGAACAGGCTTGATTTCCCTCAGTCTCCTCTCCTCAGGCAAAAGCTTGAGTGAATAGATGAACCCTGTTCTGCACCTTGAAGGTCAAAAGAATAGCTCTGACAAACCAACAGGGAAACAAATTCTGGGGCTGACAGATTTCCTCCAAGAACCGTCCGCCTCCAGCATCCCAATAACCAAACTTAAAGATTGCTAAGAAAATAATCCATTTATTAGGTGCTATCACAGCACAGAATAAGAAAAAATCACTGAAGCCCAGACAGTCGGCATGCAAACCGCAGCCCCACGGCTTCTAACCAGCACTGCAAATTAGGCTATGGCAGGCTTGGCATTGAGAGAAGCTTTTTGGTGTAACTGGGTTTTCATGCAATTGTACAGGCTTGGCTGCTCTGTCCATTATGATTTCATTAACCCCTTCAACAATTTTAAGATATTTAAATATCAACTTAAATTAGTTGCAGTAAACAATCCCCCATGTACTATCAAGCTGCTTCCCATTTTATTTTGCCTTAACAATCACTTCCGACTCTCCTTAGATTCCTCCTTCCCTCAAAAAAGCACCACATTCTCTCTCAGGAGTTCTCACCCGACTCTTTCTGACTGATTTTACAGAACGGAGGCTGTTTCTGCACAGGACTCACAGGTGCACTGGGAGGCTCTCCAGAGAAGCTGCCCCACACGGGCAGAGGGACCGAGCCCATGGCACAGCGCTGTGCTGCTCCCTGGCACCGGGACACAGGGACACACCCTGCCATGTGTCACTGCTGTGGCCACCCTCCTCCCAGACACTGCAAGTTCAGGCTGCCTTCAGCCAGCAGAGGTATGGAAGTGAGAGCGTGAGGAAGGAAAGCTGATGTAATGCCTTCCAGGAAAGTGATGAAAGAAAGAGGAAATAAATGTTTGCCTTTTTGTCCTCTTCTCGTCTCAGAGTCACTCATTTATATTATTAATATCCTTATTTTAAACTCTTTAAGAGAGTGCATCTGCACTCACTTCATGGGTTTCAGAAGTAAGGGATTGGGGGTTTTTTTTGAAAAAACTAACTAAGAAACATTTAAAAATCTTTCAGAAAGATAATCCCCTATTTCCAGTCCCCATCTTTCTATCCATTTGTGTGCCACAACCTCATGTCATAGTGGCTTGTTTTTTGGGGTTTGTGTTTGGTTTTTGTTAATGAGGTAAAATAATATAGTCCTGTACAGAGAATTCATTATTTCAAGTGTTGTCGTATTTTCACTTACTGCTTACAACAGTGAGGAGTAAATCTGAGTCTTTTCTGCAGTATAAATAAACTTGTATGTATCTTATGCAACTCATACCTAGTCTTTTATTTACTTTAGTTTATTTCTAAGCCTGCCATTTTCATGATTTTCCCTAAGGTAGTAGAAGATGAGCAATAATTTTATTACAAAAGATGCTACCTATACTTCTATAAATTATTTCCACATTGCCAGCAAGCCAGCACAGAATGAGAGTAAGAGATGTCTGCTGTAAATTTAATATAGCTGATTATTTTCAAGCAGATGGACAGAACAACAAATGCTGTAGCAAACATCCATCTAACCTGTCTGTTCTGAGTATTGCATTTCTGCAGCTCAATTTTATTTAAATGTTAGAAAATTCTGCTGTTCTCAGTATGTGCCAGAATGCAGAGCACTGATCATTCCAGAACAACCATTAATCCAGTCTGTGGTCAAGGAAAGAACATTGACTTTCAGCTAATAATCATTCTGGCATTACAGATAACATGTTTATAAAATGAGAGTGAGCCATGTCCTTGTATCTTGGTCAATGAATCCTGCAGTTTTATATTTATGATGATCTAAAAAAATCTATATTCAGACTCTTTTGTGAATCACCCTCCTAATTTCTCTCCTTATTTTTTGCAATAAAAAAAGCTTTATCTCTTTCAGTGACTTCTGCATTTATTTTCCAGAAAGTCTATGAGAAAAAAATGCTTCTTCAATGCACTTGGGACATCACTTAAGTGATGCTATCCAAATAACTGACCCACTTCCTGATGGCTTTGCTTTTAATGATGTCAACTTTTTTTTTTCTTTAAAAGAAGACAGCAAAACAAAACAAAACAGATCACTTAAAAAACCTCCCCCCCACCAAAAACCCCAACCCAGCTTTAGCTAGGAACACTTCCAAAGAGTTTTCCAGATAGTGTCTGAAACTTTCTGGTTTACTTTGAAAGTCCAACTGCAAAACTGCTTTTCAAGTTTTGGATTTTTGATTTTCATAACAGACAGGCCTTTTTTGCACAGTCCCTGCATATTGCAGGGTTAAGAGCAAATCCAGGGATGGGCCTGGAGCGTACTTTGGGTTTTAGTGAGAGTTTTCTGGTACTGCTGCTTGAACACTACTGTGACAGGCATGTGACCCTCTACTATTGCAAATTTGTGGTGGAAAAGAGACCCAGCATCTTCTGTTTAGGTTAAAAAAAAATCCTATAAATATGTACAAAGTTATTCATGGTGTCAAGCTTAGGACTCGGAAGAAAACAAAATCATAGACACCAAGATAAAAATAAAATGTCAGAAGCACATAGTAACATTTGTAAGTTTTTGGTCTCCAAAGTTGTGTCTTCCCCACTTTATGGAAATACTCTCTAGTCAATTTATTGAATTAACTTAGCACTGTCCACATACCACCTAGATTTCATTTCTAACACAACCAAATTACTGATAAGATACAATACAGGGACTGAATGTTTTTCAGTCAGCTTTTTGAGTTGAACACTAAGTATTTAAAAATAAAGCACATAAAGAAAACACCTTAGATTTACATCATCATAACCCTGTCACAGATTAGGAGGTTTTGCAGGTCAATTTCCCAATGTAAGATAAAGATATATTCAGGTTATTTTCGTACTTTTTTTTTTTCCTTTTCCTTTTATTTTTGCCCATACAAAAAAGGCCATAATGCAGAATTCAGAGCACCACAGTGTATCAAGTAAAAATTGAGCTCTGGTACATATTCAAAACAATCATCACTCAAAATTTCAGTTTAGGGGAAGTTCTACTGCATAAGCATGTCTGAAAAATGAAAAAAAGGTAACATTATTTTAAAAAACAAAACAAGAAGTCAAAATGTAAACTATGTGGCATAAACACAAGCCATTTGTGCCGAGGATCTGAAAGAGGCACAATTGTGATTTATTTTTATGAAATCAGCAGTGCAATAATGTCGTTGACATAGAACATGGAAACCTCTTCTGTTAGTTCCTATATTTAGACAAGCTGTAGCCTACCAGGGGGCTGCCACAAGTACATTCTAAAATATCATTATAGTTTGCTCTGTTATCACTTTAATTACAGAACTTCTGTCATTTTAAAACCGCTATGAGTAACTGAACACATATTAAAATTGTCCTCAGTTTATTACAAAGAAAATAAAGATAGATGAAGGTCATGGTTTCCTAATGTTATATATAATTTAAAATTGATCAATAAAGTAAGAATCTGCAAGAATTTCTACCCATCTTCTTGAATCATTTGTCCTTTTACATTCTTTTCCTGCTGTATAAAAAATGGATAAAGTTTCCTTCTACTAAGAGTAGCAGTAATTTTAGTGGTCCTTAGGGATCCCTGAGGCCAATGGAAGGGGTAAAGTCCTTTTTCCCTTCCCACAGACTGGGGTACACCCTGCAGGGGCTCACATGCAGGTGAAAGCGGCATTGGCAATGTTACACTTGATTTTGCACCCCAGGCTCAGCCCCCTG
The DNA here is from genome assembly GCF_014805655.1 of Passer montanus. Taxonomy (NCBI): domain Eukaryota; kingdom Metazoa; phylum Chordata; class Aves; order Passeriformes; family Passeridae; genus Passer; species Passer montanus. The sequence continues at coordinate 1,920,791 of NW_024370816.1, forward strand.
GTTCCTGGGGCCAAGAGGAGGAATAGAGCCTCTCCTGTTCCTGTGATAACCCCCCACGAGTTCCCTGCAGCCCCCAGGCAGCCCTGCTGTCCACATCCCAGCAGCAGGGAAACAGCTGCCCTCCACTCCAGCTCGTTTTCCTTCTAAAGCTCATGCAAGACCCAAAGAAATTCTACTCCAGATTTTAGCAATATGGCAAATACGAGACCAAACAGAAAAAAAAAGACTAGTTACTTTAAATAGACACTGAATTAAAGAAGAAAAAGGCTAAGAAAAAGATGTCAAAGTAATAGTAATTTACAGCTCCTGTGTGTTTAAAATTGCAATAAATCAGAGACAGATATTTTGACAGAAGAAAACAGAACTACTGTAACATGGGTGAAATTTCCCCATCCATGAGACTGTTAACTTGTATCCACTCATTTTGTTGAATATTAGTCATTCTACACAAGCTCACAATTTAAATTTATGTCATATCACCAAACAAACCAACAAAACAAACCAACAAAAGCCACAATCAAATTAGGAAAAACCCCCCCCCCCCAAAAAAAACCAAAAAAAGTCACAATCAAATTAGGAAAAAAAAAACAAACCCAAAAAAAAACCAAAACCCAAACCACCAAATCAGACAATCCCCATCTGAGAGGAGCTTCACCTTTTTTCACCTTTTTTGACCTGGTTAAGTAGAAATAGTGAGAATGAACTGAACTTGGAAAGAAAGAGAATTGACTTTATTTCTAATCTGTAGGTTTGCCAGGGCCGAGAAAGGCAGAGGCAAAATACTCGGTTACAGATGACAAGTGACTGTGAAAAGGAATCTTTGGCATCTGAAAAGATGGAAATAGCTAAGGAAAAAAGGAAGTTGAGGTTGGGGGAGAACTTTGAGTGAGATAGTGCCTTTCCTTCAACACTAAAGTAAATGTTCTTTTGGAAAATGAGAAACAAGTATGTTCACTTGTCCTCTCAATAGCAGAAAACATTTTATGTAATTCATTGATGTCTGATAGATCTTTATCTGACTTCCATGAGGTGGGCTCTGAATGCTAGAGGATGATCTATTTACCTCCAGAATATTTTAGTGAAATAGGGCAGATAGAGAAGACAGAGAAACTAAATTACTGACAGATGTGACACAAATCATCCCTGGTAAAACTCAAACTGAAGCCCACAGCCTAGATTAAGTTACTGACCACTGCAAAGCCATCCTTTCAAAGCCAATTATGCCACCAGTTACATACACCATAATGAGAAATAGATCAGCAGCTTTGGAGGTTACTTGCCTCTCTCTTTGTTTTTTCAGTACACCAAACATCTCCTTAGCACGCAGGACAGTTGGGAGGGGGTTGTGCCTGGCAGGGTAAGGTACTCGCTCTGTGAACAGCTGAGGTTACAGGGCACATCTTCATACCAGGACAAGATGTACAGCTTTGGTAACACAATCTCAGGAATAAAACACCAAGTGGGAAATGAATTCTTTCCAGAAGGCATAAGCAGGCTGTATTCTTTTTCATGAAATTGGGAGTTAAGATGGTTGCCTAAAATACTTTACAACATGATCTGATCAACAGGTTTAACTCATCACTGACAATTAACTGAATGGTTTCTCTTATATCTCTGTAAGGCTCAAGGGCAGCCAGGAAGCTAATTGAAGAACACTTTTGTCCTACCAGTCCTTAAAAATTAAAGGAAAAATTTAAAAAATACAATTCCTACCTTCCTGAACTCTTAATTAAAAAAAAACCAAAAAACCAAACAACCAAAAACCACAAAAAGTCTAGGCAGAAGGAATGCACTAAATCTATCTGAAAATACAGTTTAAAAAAAATATATCACTGTCACAAAGAACTGTATAATCTAGTTAACATATAAATATACAAAGCAAATCAAAAAGCTCGAACAGACAACTGTGCATACTGCCAACAGAAAATTTCAGCATACCATACATACATACATCTTCAGTATCTTCAGGACTCATATGACAAAGTCACTGTAGCCAAATGAAAAAGAACAAATGTATAATTCATGAGGAATAGCTTTTTAACACACCAGAGCTTTTGGCTGTCTAAAAATAGAGTTGTGAAACATAAAAAGCAGTATTATTGTCTCTAAGACTACAATCATATTTTATTTTCCTAATATTTTCCTCAGTAAAACCTATGGTTTGGAGCTCATTCCTATCTTTTGTAGACCCTTTTTCTCCTGTTGATTTATGTATCTTTACTGGAAGGCTTTAGAAAGGAGTATGTTTACTAGTAACATTCCTTTGAGCTACAATTGGTTTTTTTTTATTATGGCACATATTTGACACACAAATTGTGTGTCACAAAAAGATCACAAATGCAGAAAAACATATCCCCCACAGTCAAATATTTCTCCTGTGATACACCCTGTATGTAAGATAAGGCAATGGTTGAAAATGAATGCAATATAAAGACTGTCCAGCCTGACCTTCAGCTGTCCTTTGGGTACATCCATCACCTTTTATTTTTTTCTCCATTCAATGTAAACATCTGGTATATAAGTGAATTGCAATGTTACTACAAGAAATAATCCAGTTTTAAAGTTTGTGCAAGAATTAGAGAACACAAGTGCTAAATGACTGGACAAATCTGGACAACAGCAGCAAACACCAGAAAGGAAACAAGTATGCACACTCTGGTAACATAAAAATGCAGTACTTGCAAGATCAATTATAGATGATCTCACTTTTTTTTTAACATAGTTGTCAGGTAGCTTTGAAAAGGAAAATATATGTCATCTAGCTGACAAGAAAGCACCTCTTGTAGAAGATTAGACACAAGTACCCCGTTAAAGTTAAATACTAGAGACTTACATCTTCGTGGTAATACACATACTCCAAACCTGCTGCAGCCCGATGGACACACCGTAGCTCAACCCCAGAACTGTCAGCCTATATTATTTTCAGTACAGTAATTATTTCAGTGACCTACTTTTTCTGTGACCAGCTTCCTACTCTAGGCAAGAATCAAAGCATAAAGCAGGGAAGTTTGATTAATATTATCAAAGATTCCCCCTCTGGTTTAGACTCTACATTTGAGTCAACAGGAAAGAAACTTGATGTGGGCATTCTTGGTGAAAGTCTATTGCACACCAGAACACAGAGGTTACAGAGTCAGTGGTTTCCCCATAAGAAATGTGTTTTTATGTTGATTCCTCCTCTATTTTTTCCAGGATGTGGAGCAGTGTACATACTTTTTGCCAGCTGAGGACCCACAACATAAGAAAAATTGTGTGATTTAAGCCAGCCCATTACTTTCATTTTAAAATGTACCTTCAGTTGGAGAAGAAGGGCAAATAAAAGTGGTCTCAGCATAAATGTCCTGCATTTATTAACATAGGTTTACATTTCACTATTACCCTAGTTTCTTCCTCACTTCAGGAGGAAAAAAAAATCTATTATTGTTGCCATGTAAGAGGCGGCTTGTCTCCCAGTTGCACAGGACCTCTTGAACTAAAAATATATTTGGGCAAAAGAAAGGATATGGTTGGGAAAGGCTCTTCCTTTTGTATCCTGAAAGGGGTGAGATTCCATCCTAGCGGATCAGTTTCCTACCAGCAGCTGCTGATCACCACAGGAGCAGCTGGAATATTCAAACCTTCATCACTTTTCAGGTTGTGAAAACTAAGGACCAAACTTGTCCCTAAATAAATCTTTTGCATATCTCACCAATAGAAGTATTAGTCCATTATTTATCTTCCTCTGTGGAAGGAAGCCGCCTTCCCAGCTGCCCAGAACCATTTCACCGTCAAAACTGTCACTACTTTTAAACTTGCCAAGGGCTACTTCTCTGAGCTCTATTGTCACTGACTCATCAAATCTGAAATGATGTCTCTGACCTTTGAATCAGTTGTCTTATTTCTCTTTTGACACCAATGACAACTAGAGGAAAAATGTAGATGAAACACTCAGAAAATAACAGTGAAAGCAAGCTGACAATGCCAAATCCATCTAGGAAAGCATCAGTTCTTAAAGATGCTGAATGCTCTGTGTGAAATAAAGATGCTCTCAGCAGTTGCTGCTTCTTTGGAATTCAGTTGTTAAGCTCTAAATATTTTGACTAAAAAATTAAAAAGCAGAGGGATACCTGCAGCCTTCTCCAGTGACTTTCAGTGCACACAGAAGTGTCAAAGACCTTGCATAAGAGCCAGTTTTACATAAGGCTGAAATCTCCTGTACACGGTGAGGCCAAGGAAGAAAATCTTATGGAACACTGGGGAACAGCCAGTCCTTTTCATCTGTCTCCCACCACCGTTGCATTCACTGCACCTAGCTAATTGTAACTCTCAAAAATCAAACTGTGAGGATGCTTCCCCAGGCAAAATAATTTGATCTGTCCATGTCCAATATATTTACCCTTTAGATCACTTAAAATGCAGCAAAAACTATTCAAGTTGTATAAGATAATGCAATATATAATTAATTTTGCACAAAGCCCAAAGTTTTAAATTGAATGCTGATAAATGCAAAGCTGGTAAATCCCTATTTGTGATCATCCAGCCTGAAATGCTGTGCTGATCTTTAAACAGTCAAAATTCACCCAAGCTATTGATCTGTATGATGGATCTCCTTTAGAAATTATGGTCCCTTTTATGAATCCCTTTGAGCTCTCCCAGGCAAATGGAAGACTTGACTTTCACACATTTAATGGCTAATATTAACCAGGAAGGAAGGCAGCTCTTACATTTGCTCACAAATCACTTCTGAATAACTCTTCCTCCAGTGTCTGTCTCTCTGATCTTTGGTCTCCTTGCAGCATTTCTAACATGAGGACATCAACCCACCTTTTTTTTTTTTCTTCTTCTCCTGTTTTCACTGCAGAGATTATCAGAACACAGTAGCAAACATTTCAATAGAAAATAAAATACAAAACTCAAGGGACAGCGCTACCCCAAACTGTCAATTGCAATAAAACATGAGTATGTAACAAATCTCAGCAAGACAAAATCATTCTAACATACTGGTAAAAACTGAGTGCTGGAAAAAAAAAGGACTTTGGTCATATGAAATGCATGAAAGGAAAAAAGGAGAAATGCCAAAGGAGGAAAGAATTACTCCTACTTCTGTGACTTCTTGAATAAATGACCTATTTCTAATTTGAAGCTGGATTCTCCCAAAGAACTACCATTGTTACAGATTTTGTACATCAAAGTTCAAACTGCAAACTACTCTGCTATTACTGGATATAATAGAAAGAGGAATTTCCTATAAATAAGCACACATAGGTATTGAGACACTGATGTCTCAATTTCCTATAAATAAACAGACTTAGGTATTCAGTACTAAATATCAAAAATTAATGCCAAATTGTAAAACAATATATGAAAAAGACTAACTGCATGATGCTGCCTCAGAATATGTAATTCATCTATCATGTACAGAAACAGAAAGAGTTTAGTTCTGAATGAAAGATTTGTGCTCCAAACTAAATTGGGTAGCAGTGTATTCATACAATCTGGAGTAAAATCCTAAAAGATAATTACTTGCTCCAAACAGAAATTTATTTCAGTCCCTTTTCTAACCAGTCTCAAATTTGTCTTTTGAAGTATCCTGTCTGTGCTTGATTTGGGAATTATTTTAATTTCTGTTGTTTGAGTGAAGGTGGTTTGGTGAGGAGGTTTTACTCATCTGCTGATAGGCACTAAATTATATTTTACTTGATTTCTTGTGCTGCCCTTTTAGTGATGTAAATCTGTCTAGCTGTTTCTAACAGGAGCTTTAGGATGGAAACAACAATCTAATTATAACTCACATTTTCAATCCAATAAACTATATAACAATGATATTTTTGCCTCATACAGACTAAAAAAAGAGTGAGAGTGAGCACAGTTTCCCATTCAGTCTAAACAGTCTATAGTCACAAAAAAAAAAGAAAGAAAATCACAAACCAAATTTAAATATGTATTTGATTTAATTCTCTCAATTTAAAAGTTCTCAATACTCAATCACCCTGCACATGTATTTGCTCTAATTTTAACACTAGTAACTTCAGGAAATGTCCATCAGGCTAACAACCACCATGGAACTGTAACATCTCATGTTGCTGAACAAAACCAAAAGCAGCCAGCACGTGTTCTGTACTCTGAGGGGATGGTACAAATGCTTGTGACAAATTATGGAATGGAGTTTAATCTTGCATGACTTCAGATTTTTAAAATATATTTTTCAAAAAGTTATAGCATGTAATATGTGGTTTCCATAAGCACCATTAATTCTTCCTTTGCCCTGTTTCTGACTTACCTGACTTTAAGTCATGAGAGATCTCAGTTTGTCTGTCTAGTCACAAGAGACCCATGTCCAAAGAAACAACCACAAATAACCATCTCAATAAAAAGAAAAGCTAAAGGTTTGGACATTACATTATACTTGATAATGTGTTTCATCCAAGGTGAAATTGTGTTATTACATAGCTGAGATTTCCAAATCTGTTTTAAGGACATGTACACCACAACAAGGCATTCAAGGCTCTTGATCATTAAAAATGTTACTCACTCAAGGAACAATTAGGACAAACATTGGTTGTCAGAGATAGTTGGCATTGCATTACAGAACTTAAGGTCAGTGGCATTTTGCTTTCCAGGTGTAAAAAGAAAAATTCCTATAGGAACACTCTGTTTAAAACATCCAGATATTCCAGTTTTAAAATTCCATTTAAAGTTACTGAATTATGCAAAAGAAATAGCATCTACTTACCATGTCAGTTTGCTGGGATACGAATCACACATTTCAGATTCAAATATTTTTGGTAAAACAGGTTTCCAAATACATAAATACATTCAGAGATTCTGTGGAGAAAGTAGAGATGCAACATCAGTGATTGTGCAGGGTCTGTTGTTTAGGAATGCTACAGAATACAGTTACAGTATTCCAGTGTTATTATATATTAGCCTTATGACAATTTTGAAAGTATCTTTTTATAAAAAATTGGGAATTTTGGTATACATATTTTTTATTTCATACAGAGTCAGTCTGTCTCTTTTAGGAACACCATGTCCTGGAAAAAAAACCTTTTTTTTTTTTTTTTTAACAAGAGAACAAGAATTTTCTATTCAGCTACAATAATCACTTTCCAGCTAGCACATTCATCAAAGAATGAGCAATTCACTAGGGTAACATATGCAGCAGTTTGCTTGTATATATTCATATTGTCTTCTGCCTGAAAAGAGTTAAATAGAGCATATAAATGATGAATACAGAGCGTCTTGGGATACAAAACAACTAAAATGGGTTAATTAGTGAAAAACATGCATCAGACTACAAGGCTCAACTGTAAATGTTACGGTTTTTAAAACCTATTATATCTGCTGATAATATTTGGGATTATGGATAATACACATAAAAAGATGTTCATTTCCAAAAGGAGTTGAGTGGAAGATATTAAAGAGTAGGAAATATTCGTTGTTTGAATAAGAGTTCAGATGCATTCACATTAAACATACATTAGCGAATACATTTCTTTGACATGCTCATATATAAGCATAATACGTAAGTGACCTAGAAAACACAGACATTGTGTAATCAATGACAAAAATATTGAGACAGATAAGCCCTGAGATCTTTGATCAAATACATTCTTTGGCAAACAAGCCAAACACGCTATCCTGACAGATAACACTCCGGGGAGCGGTGGCAGCGTGCCTGTGCCAGCTCCGCCCGCGGGCGCGCTGCGGCAGCCGCGCTGCGGAGCCCGCAGCCTGCCTCTGCCTTCCCTGTGCTTTGTCACCTCACAGAGCTGACCCGGCTGGGAGCCCGCAGCCCCCGCTCCAGGGCCGCTGCCCACTGCCAGCCTGCCTCTGCCTTCCTTGTGCTTTGTCACCTCACAGAGCTGACCCGGCTGCTGGCACTCTGACAAACAAGAAATACACTCGCAGGTTGGTGAGAAAGATGTGTTTTATACAAAGAAATGCTGTGATCGCCATTTGAGGGCCAGCAAGGTATTTAGGATTTTTAAGGACCTTTTTGTCTACCTGAAAGAGTCATGCACAGCGCTGTTGTTGCAAATTTGGCCTATACTCTTCTTTCTGGAAAACCAGCGAGATTTGCAAGCTGGTTGAAGTGAATACTAGCATGCCATTGGTCTGAGTTTTCTCCTCTGATTCCCTGCTTGGTTTGCTGTGTTGTTGTCTATGGGCTTCTGAAGAAAGAGACACCAGAACAGAAGGGATAAATCTCCTCCAAGGTCTGTAGTTGAAGAGATTCCTGAGAGCCTGAAACACGCTAATTCAAGATAATAATAGTCCTTTGGTTAAAACAATGTTCTGGAACTGAGAATATCTGCAGTGATAATACTGTTTCATAAAGTCTTTGAAAACCATCATGACATAGATGTGTGGCTCCCTGTGACCTGTGATCACCCAATTCAATTTATATGTACAATGTGCTAAACAGGAGAGTGAAATGCTGATAGAAAAAGCATGAACTTGTGACAGAGCAATAAAGTTTGCTCCAATCAAAATAAAACAATTAGTGAAGCATTTAAACAAATACCTGTGGTTTTTAATATCAGCATTAAAGTGAAACTGTAAAGCCTTCTTTTTAAGTTACGCATTTTTGAAGTAAAAACGACATAATTCCAAACATGTAGACAAAATCTTTCAATATATGGATGTTCTCAATTTGGGTTAGGCAATTGACATTTTAAATATGGGTAGGAAGAGGATATACATCAGAGTATGCAGATAGAAATGTTAAAATACATATTTTATTTTGACAAGTAAAAGCTCTGTCAGAAGATCTTTGATTCACAAAGCTGGAATACATTCATAGTTTTGAAATATGATCCTTTATCATATTCACTTCTTAGACAAGTTAATGTCTTAAATACAAACAAATGCACATCAGACAGAATCCAAGCCTGATTTGCTTGAGGGGCTGTAGGAATAATAATAAAGAAACTACTATTAAGTAGATTTAGCATGAAAGGGAATGACTTTTTTCAATCTTGTCTTATTTGTCTGAAAAATAAGTTCTACCATTTTAGTGTGCAATACACGAGGTATCTATTAATAACCACATTCAACTTAACAAGTTTTTCATTCTGAGGTGGTGTCTAAATATTTCCTATTGTCCACATATAACTGACAAATGGCAATCCAAACAAATACTTTCAGTAAAATACAAATAAATTTGTCTAACAAAGAAAATAATTATGGTTTATACTGAAATATTTCCATTGTGGAAACAAGATTGCAGCTGACACTCAGTAAGAGGCTTTATAAAGAAAAGCACTGAATCTTTGCATCTTCTGGAAATGCCACCTTTTCAGCACAAACAGTATTTCAAGTCCATTATAAATGCTGCAGTTGCAGACTAATTTTTTTTTTCCTCCTTATTTTCTGCCATCTTTGACATCATTCCTGATAGATCCAATACAGCATTTAGGTTGGACATTAGGAAGAAGCTTTTTCATGGAAAGGGTGCTTGGGCATTGGAAAAGGCTACCAGGGAGCTGGTGGAGTCACTGCTGTCCCTGGAGGTGTTTAAGGAAACACTCAGGGCCATGGTCTGGTTGCCAAGGTGATGTGGGGTCACAGGTTGGGCTCCATGACCTCAAAGGTCTTTCCCAACCTCACTGATTCTGGCATTCTGTGCTCTATATGTATAAAATCCATAGAAACTAGGAGTGTAGCAGAAGTCTGACTTTTTTGGTCCTTCTCTGTAAGTAAACACCTTTCATTTCAAATTATTGACTATCTGCCACCCCCAAACATGGCTTGCAGTTCCTTATTACACCCCAGGACACTTCTTTATGTTAAGTACATAAAGAAGTGTGAGCTTTGTACCACCAGCACTAGCTAGGAGCTCTTCAGGGCCTTTACATTTAAATTGTTGAATTCATTTTCGGCGCCTTTGGATGTAATTAGCCATATTCACTAAAGGGTAACAAAATCACATAAAAGGAACTTACAAGTTTCTTGCAAAATTGGGCTGATATATTTATAACAGGGTCTCAAAGCTACAAATTTGATGAACAACACACTGAAACCAGAGGTGAAGCTGCAAAGTTCCTGTGAGTCTGATGTCTGAACAAGATGCAGCAATGTGGTATTTTGTGATGACAGTGTGTAATAAAAATGGATACAACAGAGCAGAAGTCTATCCATGGAATTTGCATTCCCCAAGCAAAGTCACCAGATACCACAGTACCTGTGGTACTGTCAATATCATCTTGCTAAATACCAACTTCGAAAAATTGAATTTTCTGTCAAAAATCTGTTTTGTTTCCAACCTTTAACATGACTTGCCTTGAGGAAAGATATGTTTTATTACAGTATAAGCAAATGTGCACCCAAACTGCCAACAGATTAACTGGTGAAAGCCATCCCTCCTCCTGTGCTATGTCCTTGTATAGTCAGTTGTGGACTGCAATCAAGTGCCAAGACTCCCCAAAAACAGAACAATGAAAAGGTTTTCTCACCTCTCAGTTTGAAGGAGAAGGTGAGTTTGATCCCTCTAAGTAAAAATTAAAGGCTTTTAAGAGTAAATAAATTTTAAATCAGAAAGAGAATAGAAAGGTTATGCATAGCCCCTATAGGAGAATCTATCTCTGGTTTCTACTGCAATATTGTATATGGACTGGAGCTTCCACAAAGCTTATATAAAGACTCCATTAATCTGATAAAAATATCAGCAGGTGTAGGAATAAAATCAGACAAAACATGAGGTGTTGTGCAGAGAGGCTCCTGAGGGTTTCTCTCCAGTGGCAGGGAGACAGAAGGCATGTGGGCTGAGGTTGGATCAGGCCCTTGTTGCTGTGCCAGAATGGCTGGGGACAGCTGCCAGAGGGGGTGTGTTAGGGAGGGCTGATATCCTCAGGGTGGTTGCTTGATTGGAAACATCACTTATCACCTTGATACCACTGCCTTACAGAAGTCAAAATAGGCAGGCAGAGCAGGAGGAGGATCTGAAGTGTGAACATACAGAAGCTTCCCTGCTGGTGGATGCGCTGGTGACAGTAGGTTATTTCTGCAGCCACTGGAGGAAGGAAAATTCCTGTGTGCTTTCAGGAGGATTTTTGGATGTGCAGCTCTATTAAGACCTTGAAGTTAAATCCTGTGCCTGCACACACTCAGTGGTTCTTTGGTGTCATTTCTCAGGCAATTCCCATACTATATACTGTGTAAATTGAAAATTTTCCAGTTATCTATGGTCATTGAGCATTTAGGTTTGCTGTGCAGTTGCACAAGAGCCAGCATGTGCCCTGGCTGTACATTAGAGCTCCTCCCTGCACTGCAGCACATCCAAACACAGACAGGAAGTACTGGCAATGCATCTCTCAATAGATGGTCAGGTAAACCCTCAGAAGGAACCCGTCTTTTTGAATCAGTTTTGGCTGTCTTGATGTCTAACACTCCACATAGTCATCATCTCTGTCTCTTAGAGTATGTTTCCTCATTTTCTTGGTCCAGTAGAATAAGTTATTAACCTGATTCTAATCCAACAGTTCTCCTGTCCAAACTGAAACAGCTTCCTGCCTTCCTCCTTTGGGACTGAGGCTATGAAGTGGCCACTGAGAAGGCCAAAGAACAGGACAGCCCTCTGCCACAGCTCTTGGTCATCATATAGGCATGAGAAGAAATTTTTCCCATTTGCTTGTATCTCACAGAGGCCCCAAATATCATCAGAAACAAACCCATTCACATAAACAACTGCTTCTTTAAGAGACAATTAAATCTTTCTGGAATGGATTAAAACTTTATCACAGAATAAAAGACCTAAATTAAAATAGCTTTATCTTATCCTTGGCTAGAAACTTCCTTCAAGTATCTGTTCTTACATTTACCATTCTAAATGGAGGAACAAAACATAGCAGCCTACATAAATTGTCTACTAGAAACCCTGCAATTAAAAATATGACCAGGAATAACCCTGCATTAGAAAAATAACTGTGAAGTTTGCCTTATTGAAATCAAATGTCTTAGCCACAACCACAAAGAAAGTGTCTGCATTTTCATAGTAAAATTTCTGTTCCATTAAGAAAATAGTTTCTATATTAGAAACAACTGACTTGCTGCAAACAAATTTCACTAAGTTCCTTACTAAAAGAAAATGCAAGAATCAATTAAGTGCTAAAAACATTAAAAGAAACAAATAGGAAACCAAGATGAAATATTAGCAGCTACACATTCTAGAGTTTAGACTGTTCTTGTAGATAATTAATAGGGTCACATTATTTAACTGAGACATCATGCATTCTGCCACATGTCATTCCTTAACCAGCCAACACATATGAACTATGCTTACAGGATAGAAAAAGATTGGGAAAGATTGCCTTTGCAGTGAGATGAAAATGACAGATGCCTTTTTCAGTGAGGAATAGAATACAGGATTGAGGAATTTGCAATGGTCACTTAAGCTAAAAGGATGGCCATATGATGTGTTTACATTGCACAAGAGTATTATTAAACATATTTAGATAAATGCCCATGTTCTCACTTTCTATGCTTTGTCAGATTGCATACAAAATGTAATTCAAATAAAAAGATGTAAAACCTTGCAACCACTGCAAACAGCCTTGTAAGTAGCTGAATAATTCCACCACCTCTCAGATTTAACTTTCCCATTAGTGGTTGTGCAACCTGATAAATTAGGGGGGCAAGGTAGGTAAAACAGTTCAGCTTAGTCTAAATAGAGTGTTAATCAAAATTGGAAAATACAATCAAATCCCAGGATTAATTCAAGTAATTATTATGTCTGAAGAAAAAAAAAAAAACAACTGCTTTTTTTATTTCATAACACTTGCTACTAATTACAGTAGGTTTTCATCATTTATTTATCATAAATATGGACCCTTGTCTAGGTACACAGCTACATCAAGAGAAACATGAATCACAGAACAGGTCAGGCTGGGAGGGAGCTCAGTGGATTGTCCACTCCCACCTCCTGCTCAAGCAGGGTCATCCCAGAGCACACAGCACAGGATTGCAGCCAGAGGGTTCTGGAATCTCTCCAGTGAGGGAGACTCCACAGCCCCTCTGAGCAACCTGTTCCTTTACACGATCACCTGCACAGTAAAGGAGTTTATTGTGTTCAGCTGGAACTCCCTGTGCATCAGCTCCTGCCCTTTTCCTCCTGTCCCACTGCCTGGCACCACTGGGCAGAGCCTGGCCCATGCTCTGAGCCCTCCCTACAGACACTGACTCTGATGAGGTCCCCTCTCTGTCATCTCTTCTCCAGTCCCAGCTCCCTCAGCCTTTCCTTGTAACAGAGATGCTCCAGTCCCCTCATCACCCTTGTCACTCTCTGCTGGACTCCCTTCAAGAGCTCTGTCTCATGCTGAGGAGCCCAGAACTGGGCATAGCACTCCAGATGTGCCTCACCAGGGCTGAGTAGAGGGGTAGGATCACCCCCTGTGTGATGTCTGTTCTTCCTAATGCACCCCAGGATCCCTCTAGCCTCTCTGGCCCCAGGGACACAGTGCTGGCTCAAGAACATCTTGTTCTCCACCAGGTCCCCCACATCCTTCTCTGCAGAGCTGATTCTAGCAGGCTGATGCAGAAGTTGACTTGAACCTGCAGGCTCAGGAAGAGGACTAAATAGGCATCTTCCCTACTCCTCCTCGCATGCCTTGGGCATGTAACTCCATTTCACAGTGGTGGGACCTGTGCATTCACTTCCAAGTGGGACAACGTGTATCTGCCTTTGATATTCCAGACAATACAGCCTGTTATTAAATGCTGTTGGTTAATGTAAAGGATCTTTCAGAAAGCCCTATTATGTTCACCCATGAAGACAGTTTTGAAAAAATGCAAATACAATAAATGCACTGATCACATTTTAACTTGACAAGAGAAGGACTTGGAGTTTGCTACTAAATTTAGTACAAAAATCCAGAGGTCTATTTGCTTCCTCTCTTTAGAAAATTTTTTGATTGTCTAGACATGCTAAGAATTTCACTGTCCAGTTTCACTAAATACTACCTTCTGTAACTGTGAACAAACTACTCCCACAAGAAATAACCTCTGAAAAAAAGTTTTACATTTCATTGGTACCTGACCAGCCAGGAAACTCTGTATTGACCTGAAATAGTTCAGTAAAGATGTGAGAATCAGAGAGGACACAAAGAAGAAAAACAGACGTTAGCAGAAAGAAGCATGCCTTGGGTTTACCTAAAAGCAACAAACCAGAGAATGAAATCCTGTTGACCTGCAGTTTTATGATGCTTGGAGAGCACCACTTGTCTCATGCAAGAGAAGGGAGACCTTCGATTTGGTTATAACAAACACTATTGTAATAGGAATCAGGGACAGTTAAATGCACTTGGCAAATTTTAAAGGATATGAGTATGTCCTGAGGGTTTCCAATTTGGCCTAGTAATTTTATAATAAACTGTAGAGAGACTTTTATCTGTGCTTTGTGTTCAGTGAAGTCACATCAAAGAAAGGAATGGATAATTTACATCCATTTGGAAGTTACTCACCATATGCCTTGGATAAAGATACTACAGCACTGCTTTAACACACTCTCCTCAACCCCTGTCATTAAGATGAAACGTGTACATGTATGAAATCAAGTTCTAGAAAATTCACAGGCTGGCCATGCTCCCCGTCTTTCATCTCTGTTCAAAGCCTCTAGAAGCCCTCACACCAGTCTCCATGGTTTTTGCTCCCAAGCATCTGCCCGGCCTCTTCAGCACTGGGCTGTGGCAGGGTCTTTACAAGAAAGCAATGAAATGCAACTGTGAGACTGATACCTTTGATAAGATGACTGATAACCTTTGTACTGTATCTGGACTCAACAAGAGGTCACTAATCTTACAAGGACCTTCTTGAGTCTGCATGCATCTCCATGAAAGTTTTGGCAGAAATTTCCCTTAGGAAGAACTTTAAAATAAGGTAGTGCATGAAAAAGCTTTTGATAAACCTGAAACTTCAGCTAAAGACCTGAAGCTTCTAATTCCCTTAGTTGTGAAGGCTACATTCAAAGTTTCAAAGACAGTGTTTTAAGAGACAGATTGTGGAAATGATAGCTCTGATTCATTAATTTTGTCTGTTCACCAGAGGGAAGAATTAGCTTCAAATCCACTTGATCAACTGAAATAGTGATACTAAAACTAAAGACACTTGGAGATTATGCTGCTCACAAGATCTGCATGAATTTTTATTGTTATCATTTTCTGATACAGCAAAAAGGTTTGGCGACATTCCAACATAATTTTCATTTTTCAAGCCAATTCTGGAATAAAATAGAAGAAATATAATGCTCAGCACTTGAAGCCTGATATCAAATAGATCATTCTGGGGACAACAACTACAGCAACAGAGCAGAGATGAGGTTTGAGGTGATTAAATGTTTGCTGGTGCAAAGTAACTACAGCACACTCTTCAGAGACATGAGGAGGGTGTAGGCATTAAGAATGGTCTTTTCTAGGACTAAGTTGGAAGGGAAATCAAACACTCCTGGTGCATCCTTCACCATAAGCTCCTTGCAGACACTGCTGAATCACTGACACTAGTACAAAGTGGAGACAATTCAAGGGAATATGAACATAGATAAATCCTCAGAATCCAAAACAAATCTCATTAAAACAAACAAACTAACAACCCCAAACCAAAGAAAAAACAACCCAAAATAAACGAAACTCAAAGTGTTATCCTTACTACAAGCTTATCATTCTCTGCCTGGAATCCCTTCTATAGCTACAGTCATAAGTTTAGGAGTCCATCTTTCTATTCAGGTTCCTTGGTGGTTTTCATCTGCAAATTGTTAATAAAGCTTGGTCTTTGTCAGCCTATGTCTGACAGATTATATGTAATTAAAGTTTCACAGTCTAGTTCATATCTCTTCAAGTTATACTTCTTTACAGCGCATAATATGATTTTGTAGGTAATAGTCTTTCATGAGCTACAGCAAGATCTTTCACAAGGGTTGGAGACTTCCAGGGACAGAGAATATTTCATACATCTGTAAGTAAAATCACCCAAGGCTCCATAATAAAATTAAGGTAGGGTCAATTTCTGATGTAGGAACACATATAATTACGAAAATAGGAATCTAAAGAATCAAAAGCTACAATTTCTGTTTAGATATAAAATAACAATCTGTGTAACTTAAAAAAAGTAAATAGGTATTATGCTAAAGCTGATTAAAATAAAATAAACCAAAATAAATCTTGATAACTATTATTATAATCAACTGTGACTTCCCTGAGATTCTCTCTTTGAATACAAAAATATAAATGAAAGGTTTTGAGAATTAAGACTAAACTATGGCCAGAAGTGTTTTTTAAATATTTCAAGACATTTCAGAAAATGGTATGACATTTCCCCTAAATGCCAAATAAAACCAAGAATGACTATGTATATCCATAAAGTAAGGCACGTAGTCTTAAAATCCAACAACTATAATTAAAAAATGAGCTCCTCTAAAACAGCAACAATTTAAACTGTGAGCTTATTTGTCACTGAGAACATGAGAAAAAATAAATCTCCAGCCATGCCAGCAGTGTTAAATTTTCACAATTTGGAAATGCAGTCATCAGCCTTGCTGAAAAACAGCCACCGAATCAGGCTGTGGAGAATGGCGCCTTTGTTGCACATGGTATGCACTGACAAAAGATTAATTCTTTGCATTGTTAGAAGGACTGACTGCTTCTGAACAAACCACCACTATTCAAACTTGTCAGAACAAGCTTGGAGAAAACTAGATAAGAGCACTTGAGGGATCTGTACACAGAGACAGCTGAACTGGAAGTGAAGTTACATACACGAATTAACTATTGTGCGGTGCAGCTTTAATTACCTCAATTCCTTGGTCTTGTTTGTAGCAACGATATTCCATTTTCCAAAGTTCTTATTTCATGTATGTTTCAAGGCACACAGGTTGCATGCTTTTGGTCTTCAACAAAAACTCTGCTGCTATCATGTGGTGACGGGTACTTCACATTGAAATATTAATTTCCAAGATTGTTCAGATTTAGTTTAATTTTAAATGCAGTGATTTATGATTTTAAATTACTGTGCCACACATTAATCCTGTACAACACGTGACATTCAGGATTGCCTACAGATAGAGCTTTCCCATACAAAAAAAATTGATGGTTATGAACTGCACCTGTTTCTACCAGCCAGACTATCTTCCACTGTAAGTCTACATTGTGCTAATAATTATCAGATTAGTATTTAACTGTTCTTTCCCAACAGTTGGTATAAACTGGGGCACACACATCCCTTGAGATCTGAGCCTGCAGCAACCTAGGCACATGTGTCACCACACACACCCTGATTCCCACTGAGCTGTCAAACAAGCTCTGAGCATTAGAGAGAAAGGTCAGTTCCTCTGATGAGGAGCCACCTTCGTACCTCAGAAGCTCTGGCTGAAGAGGCTTTAAGGAAAAGTTTCTTCTCAAAGAATGGGTTAAGGGTGGAGATTGTTATTCAGGTGACACAGAAAGAAAAAAAAAAACAGGGGAACTGCATTCGTGTTGATGCTCTGAATCTAGATTAGAAATTAAGATTTAGAAATAAAGCATAATGACATTCACACAGCCAAAAGTACTATGCTAGAGAAGCCCAAGTGAAATTGAAGATACAAGATGAGATGAATGGAAATGGTCTTTTAGGAGACAATATTTGCAATAAGAGAGCTAAAAAAATCAAAAATCATAGATACTACTACTAAATAAATAGGCTTCTTGTGATATTTTCCGAAGTTTACTTACTTTAGTAAAAATAATGGCTGTCTACTCCAGTACAACATCTTTTTGGTGTCAAATCATTTGAAGTTTTTACTCTTCACCAAGTACTAGCTTAATTAGTTATATATCACAGATATATATTTAACTCTGCTTCATATTTATCTGAGTAATACATATATATTTCTACTATCTGGGTATTAAAACATACAATTGGATCACATAATAGTAAAAAAAATCAAATAGATCAAATATAATCAAAAAATACTTCAGTGCATCAGCACTTCCATAAAATTGGCACATCATGCTTATTTTCACACTTGGAAAAAGACTAGAAATGTCACTTGACTGTCTGATATGTTATATCAGTAAACTTCTGTAAATAAATGAATAAAGCTGTATTATGGCCAAATGGGAAGAGTCCTGCCCACAGAAGAGTGACATAATTAAATCTGCTGCTAAGTACATTCTGTGTTGGATGCTTCTATCCCTGCCTTAGGAGATATCAGGCACTTCCAGAAAGGATTGTTGGGGTTCTTCAGTTGTTGAGGAACCCTGATCTTAGCTGTGAAAAGGTAATTTCCTTGCATGGTATTTTTTGGTATTTATCTTACATGCAGATTGCTGACAAATACAAGGACAACAGAACAATTAGGTGATTGCATTGCTTTTACCATTATACCTATTTTAACAGCACTGCAACTGTAAATGAATTAATATATTTTTAAGGGTAAATAACACTATTCAAGTGTTCAGAATTCTAGATTCATAAGTGAGGTGTGCTTTACAAAGATCCAGTTGCAATAACACAAGTTGAGGCAGAGGTAGGTACACTAATTTTTTAAGGGGAATCTGTGTCCAAATTTAATACTCATGGGATTAATTTTTTGTTCCACTCTTACATTTCATACCAATTTCCTCTTGTGATTGTAATTTGTTTTTATTTTGGGGTTATAGTAACTGACAGCTTATTCATGAATTAGGTCCTACATACTGTTTGCGACAGCTGTAGACTTGAATCATCCCTTGTGTGAGCAAAACACAAATTTCATAGACGTGCATCAAACTGTGTTCATCCAAAATGTGAGATGACTGTTAAAACCACAGCCCCCAAGCCTTCAGCAAATGTAAAGCCTGTCATGTGAAATTCAATGTGGATCTTAATGTGTGGTGCTCTATTGAGCTACTGTACTTGATTCAGAACTAAATTTAGGTGTTAGAGAATAAAATTATAATCACAATGCTTTAAGGGGGAAAGAAAGAAAATAAGAATAAACTGATTTATTAACATAGGGGTAGTGAAGAACCTTTCCATATACAGATAAATTCTTTTTTTGTTGTTGTTGTAAAAGTCTATGACCAAATTTATTTCTGGTATTATTACCTGATCTCGTTTTTGCTGCTCCTACAGTCCTAACTGATATTGCTAGCATCTACAGCCCTTGGAAAAAATGGCATCTTGGTTCAAACATGAAATGAATTGGCTTAGACAAGAAAGAAAAAAAACCCTTACATTATTTTAGTCATGATGGACAAAAAATCTCAGCAATCAAAAAGTTTACTGTAAAGCAGATTGCAAAAGTGCTCATGCACAAGAAACCCAAGACAATTTTCTGAAAAAGCTTGAGGGCTTCCATAAGATCACTTGAACCTGAGATACAGTATACAAACTTAGGATATGGTATAAACTTCCATTGCTTTATGGCTATATTAAAGCTCACAAAAGCTTTGTAAAAGTTTAGTGAGGCTGAAAAACTACCAGCACTTTTATATCAAAACTTCCTCATTCTTTCCAATAAAGGAGGAGAAGTTAAGTGCTTTAATACCACCCCCAGCAAGCAGACAGACATTTTTTCTAAATCAGCCATTGCTCTTAGGTGCTCCAGCAAACTATTTGCTGGTTAGTTTTCCAATATTCTCAGCTTTCACAACTCTGATTCATTTACTCAGAGCTGCTGTAATTTAAGATCTGAATGCACTGCAACAACCTCAAAGATTGTGGGGGAAAAGGCAATTGAAAACCTGACAAAAATTGTAGTATATTTCAGTTTCTTTGGCATTTGCATTAAATTTTTAGAGATTAAAACCTATACTATCATTTACATTACACTCACAGTTACCAAATATATTAATCATTCTGCAGAATTCTTTTCAGTCCTGCAAGGTGAAGAGATGTGGGGATACCTGGCAGCACAGCAAAGGGACCAGGGACTAAGAAGCAGGGAAAGTAAAAGAAAACAAAAAAATAAGGGCAGAAGGAGTTTAATGATGTGGAATGTAGATCCATTGGACTGATAGGGTCCATAAAGTTGCACTCTGGTGTTTGTAGAAAAGGTTGTTTGGGTAACATACTGGATGGCATTGCTTCCAATAAGGCAGTCCTTTAAAATGCACTGAGCCACACTGGATTGATGCTAGTTATAGCTGTGCTCCAGAGTTATTTCCATCAAAGCTCAAGAATCACTATCTTTAGAACTGGAAAGCAGTCACAGACTATTATACATCACCCAACTCCAGTTATACAAGCCCAATCCCTCTCAAACCTTAGCATTTGGCCTTTATTTCTAGAGTGGGTGGAGCTGAAATGCAAGGAGAGAGATTCTCACCCTGGGAAAAGTCTGGATTCAGAGCTGACCTTCTGGGGCCCTGGGCTTACATAATTTGTGAGCTAATGTGGAGAGGACATAGACTGAAGACAAAGATCACAGTACCACAGTTCTTTTTCAGCACCACTGATAGGGTAATTCTTTAAGATGGCGATAAAAATATTCCTGTCTGAATGTAAACCCACTGAGTTCTACAGCAATTCATATGGGAAGTGAGAGGATTAAGGCCTGGGAACTGCCACACCAAAAGCCAGGCCTGAATGGACAGGAGTAACAGAGCAGTTGCTTTATCCAGCAGCTCCATCACCCTCTGGCACACAGTGCACAAGGAATGTTTCCTCTGCACCCCTCCACAGGATGCTGTACCCCTGTCAGGCCCATGGAACAATACTACTAAGTCCAGTTCAAAGTTTTCAGGCTGCCAAATGACATTCACTCTCTGAGTGCACACGCAGAAACTCCCGTCTCTGTCTCTGCTTAGAAATACACCAATGTGGGGTTTATATAAGGTTGGGATTAAGAGAGTTGGATAAAACAGCAACACATCCATCAGAAACTGAAACTAAGCCTCTTTGAACATCTTAAGCAGAAAGGAAGTGGGTCACTCAATTATCTATGCTTAAAATTAGGCATTTAACTTATTTCAGCTTATATCAAATTCTTTAAATCATTCATGGGAATTGACCGATCATTCAAGTTAAACATCTGAAATAATGAGAACCAGGCATCTAGAGACAGACACATATCAAACACACACTGCTTAATAAACAGGGTTTGATTTAACAATCAAGGAAGCATCAAACTTTTTAAGGGTAAATTCAAATTACCAATGTTTTGGTGAGAAAGGCATAAAACCTAGTAGGCTGTTGTTGTTTCAGGCCTATGCAGAGAGCCTGGCTGTGTTGCTCTGTCACAGTCTCGTTACCACATTAAGGTAATAACAGAGAAATAAGAATGCAAAGTGTTAGGTATAAAAAGGTGCTCAACTTCAGTGTTAATGCTACAAAGGTATTGTTAATAAAGGCCTAGTATATGACCTTATCATCTGTTTTCTTGAAGTTTAGAGCAGCTTAGAAAGACCAAAGCCAGGCTAATATGTACTAGTTTCAATGAAGTAAAGTATCAATTAAAACAAGCCAATACTAACATATGCATGACTAACAATCACCTTAAAAACTGATTTGGTAAAGCATTATTTATTCCAAAACAGGCCTCTCTCAAAAATATTCACAAAGCAAAATACTTAATACTTAAATATGTCAAATTTGCAGTTAAGGTTTATTTTTAGCTTTTTATTACACGATTATTTTGGGAAGTGTTTAATGGGGAGACTGTCCTAATGATACAAGTGTTCTTGAATTCTGTTTTTTGTTTCATTCAACCATAACAGAAGCCAGCTGCTGATGTTAGATGCAGATTGGCTTTGATGTTCAGCAAAACATAGAAAATCCCCTTCCTACTTCTCTTTCCAGTCCCATACTTTATGGCCACAGCAACCAAAATCCAGTGAGCCTCTTATGTCTGACCTAACTGCTTGGTGGGGAGGGGTATGGAGCAAGAGGCACCTCTCTGCAGACAGAACACATTTTTCTGAAACCACACAGTTTGTTAGTATATCCTGTGAGGGTGGTGACAAAACAGTTCAATAGGGCCTTTGTATTAAGCTTGTATTCCCCCTTGCTTCAGCACTCTCACTGATTGCTGCAGAACCTAGCAGCTTTTCCTTTCCATCACCTATTCTCCCCCAGCACTTTCCCCAAGGTGACACATTAGCTAACTCCTGTGGTATTTTTCTGAAGATATGTAGCTGTAGCTAGAAATAGGAACAGAACCCTTTGGCTGATATAAAAATCCCTGAAGTTTGTGTGATGCTTGGCTCAAGCACTTACAGATTGCCAGATTGCAGCCAGGAAGGCATTTCCCCACAGGGACCACTGGCAACTCAGCCCCCTGGCAGAAGTGGGGCTGTGGGACTCCCCTGCTCATGCAGACCCAGCCTTGCATCTGAGGCTCACCTGGAAATTTCACTCAGCGAGTCCCTGCTACTGCCATGTCCTGTGACAGCAATAAAGCTGCTGAGTCTCCTGCCTTCTTCCTGTGGCACACTGTAATTGTGACCACTGATCTTTTATCAGGGGTTTAAGCTTGTTACAGGGTATTAGAAGTGCTGTGCAGTCTCTGAGAGGAGGAGCAGATGATGTCCCCCGGGCCAGCCTGGATTAACTGCTTGTTACACAATTGTCAGTCTGACAGCCCAGTTGGTCCTTCTCTTGCTTGAGTTTGGAACTTGGAAATTATGAACCCACCCTCTTTACAAGAAAAATATATGTTCTCATTTTTTAAATGATTTCTTTCTAGGTCTTGGTTTTTGTTCTCTCTTGGCAGTACCTTCTATAGGTCCACTTTTTTCTCCTGCACAGCAGTTCTCTTCAGAGATAAGGCAGAAGAAAAATCAGGCTAAAAAAACACCAACCCCGAAACAACTCATTCTATTTAAACAGATGGCTTAAAAACAATTGTTAAAATGCCCTATTATCCAATGTGAAACAACCTCTTTAAAAGGAAGAGCTTTATTTCCTAACATCACACATATAATTTGCAGAAGCACGGAATTTGAACATGGAATCCCATCACATAAATTATTCATTTGTTGCCAAGGCAGTTCCCTGCAATTGAAGTTTTGAATAGTTGAAAAGTTAAAAAGGTTTTAAAGTTTGAAAAGTTTAGAAGTTAGAAGGCTTTTAAATACTTGTAAATGGATGTAAGGAATCAAGCTTTCCCCAGCTTCTCAGAAAGATAAACCATACGGATATTAAAGAATGTTTATGTTTTTGTCTGGAACTGTTTCCTTTTGCTAAAACACTGTTTTAACTCAGAATAACTAAGACTAATTTTTGTTGCTTTTCTCATAACAACATAAATTAAATATTTGTATGGGATAGATTTATATTGACTTCTAAAATGTAGGGGTGGTTTGGACACAGAACCTGAATACAGGTGATGGAAAAAATATTGACTTGAATGCAGACTTTCCTACTTATGATAAGAAGACACATCATCAAAGGACCTGACATGCAGTTTCCTGTTTGGTTCATTTCAAAGAACAAAGAGATTGAGAAACATGTTTGTATATATAATAACACAAGCTTAGCCATCCATCATTAAATGTTTTCATCTCACGTGACAATACAATGGCAAAAAAATTAAGCTTGTACATTTTAACAGCCAGCCAGATGAAATGATACTGATCTTTCCTTGCTACCCCCTCCCTTTGTACATAAATCCATAAATGTTGGTCCATCATGAACATGCACTTCTGCACTAGAAACCCCATTCGCTCAAAAAAATTGAAACATTTGTCCAGTGAAAAATAAAACTGTATGTTCATACTTTATGCAACACAGTGACCAAAGAAATGCAGTTTGGGTAGCACTACAACAAAAGATTAATTGTGAATTTCTGTATCTGAAGAATGTTTCTATAAGGTCTCTGAATGTAGATTTAGAGATTGTGCTGCAATGAACCCATTCCTCTGGTTAAGCAGTAACAGTCTAAGACTGAAATGCAAATCACTTTTATTTGGAAAATGCCATTTAGGGGTATCATCTCAGACAAACAAATTAATCACTGTATACTGCTGGGAAACAAAGGACACCTTCTGTACTATTCTTTCAGCAGAGGCCATGCTGCACTGCAGTACAGGCTGCATAAGAATTGCCATTTTAGATGCAGAAGAGCTTCAGAAAATAATGTTCTTGAGGCCAATCTAGGCTAAACGTTTCTAGCTTGATTTACACAAGTAAGACTCAGCCTCCTGAAATGACACACTGTAAACCCCAGAGAATAAAGAAAGGGAAGAGCTGGCACTGCTGCACATTTCTCCCACTACACATGTCACTTTCTGATGAAGGTGTGGCTGCATGGTTTATTTTGTGGCCCCCTGCCTCACTGTGTTTGGTCAATGCTCAGCAACAAGGCTCAGCCCCTCAGGCAACACAGAGGGTTATCACCTAAGTGTCTGCCTATAACCAGGTATTGAAACTTTTCCTCCACTCAATTTGTGCAGGATGACACCAGGATGATTCATTTTCTTTCCCAACTCTTTCCATTTAGAGTATCAGCACAGAGACTCCATGTTCAATATTAATTATACAGCAGAATTTAATGGTCTTCCCAGACTTGTTACTTCCCATGCATGTTATAATAAAAGAGAATTTCACGTTTGCAGTCTTTTGAAGACTACAGAAAGCTGTAGGTTAGATCAAATAGGAGGTTTTGTTTAGATAACCTCTGTCATTACTTCCTAACACCAGTGAGCATGCTCGAATACATCCAATAAATTCCCTAGAATTCTCGTGAGGCTGAAGAGGAGTTTCCATGCAAATGGAATGGTTGAAACACATGAAAGATGTTTGATTCCTTTCAGAAAAGATAGCAAGCCTCTTTTCTGGATTTTCCTTTACAGACTATTTATAGTTCGAATGTACTTTCCATATTCACTTACTTAAAAGCAGAGGTTGTAGCAAAAGGAAACAGCACACTGGGGACAGGCACCATGCTACATAATGAGTTTTCAGCTGAGACTTCATTTACCATACTGAACTAGTTTCACACAGTAAGGCAACCTTATGAGCAAAGAAGACAAAAGAAAATCCCTAGTGGGTATGTAGCACTGATCAAGGGAGCTTCTTTTGCCAGAAAAGACAGTTTCAGCGTGACAGTTAGGGGGTTTCCGACTAGAAAGAAAATTGTGTTGGACAAACAATTCTGCTAGAATTGCATATACCACATTGTTATGACAGGGAATTAATTTATTTTGGAGTACACTCTAGTGCAGCCCTACATAACAAAAGAATATATTATGGGATAGATTTATATTTTAGTACTGAAAGGAAATGACATCTTTACATGAAATGCTTTTCAAGTTATATATATTTTTTTATTCCACTTTGATAAACTAATGCTATAAATCATCCTTTTCTTAAAAAAAAAAATATTTCAGTCCTTTGTCTTATAATGCTAGATTTAAATGGATCCAGACACAAAGACCCACAAAAATCTAAGTGATCCCAAGCTTTGTGACTGAATCCTCCTTTACAGCATTCCCATGGGGTAGAAGACAGACACATGTTTAGGGTTTATCATTTCAGGATGCTTCAACCTTTGCTGCAAATTTTAGTAAATGTTCAGTTAAATTACTAAAGCTTTTTTGGGGATGGGACCTACATATGCACAATTAGCATGACCAACAGGGAAAACTTTTCTTTCTAATCTTAATAGAAACACTGTCTGTACCACAAAATAAACCCGTAAAAGAGAACATACGCATTTTCTCGTAGGTCCCATATTGTTTCTGTAGCTCTATCACAACAATTCTCTCTGTATTTCTCTCATCACAGCATATTATCATGCTGATCCTAGCTCTTGGAAAAAGGGAAATGCAGAACACATATGTGAAATAAAAGAAAACACATATGTTTTAGATTAAGCCAATCTCAAGATGTGAAATCCCAGACCTGCTCCACAGAAGAGTGAAATGGGTATTAGCACCATATGATAACTATTCAGTTCAGGACTAGACTGTAAATTGTAACGTGTTTTTCCTAATGATGTGTCCTCATTTGGTTCCATCTCACTTCTGAGACACTGTCTCATCAACATTTGTTCAGAGCTACAGTCACAGCACCAGTAAGAATTGCAGCTATTTTTCTGGCAGCCTGCTGCTCCCTCATTTCATCCAATGCCAAGTGAGATCATGGCTCCCATTTGTTGAGAGCCAAGCAGTGAGCTACTTATTCTCTTGACCTCAAAAATTTATTGGGCTACAGAAGAAGTTGTTTCTATAGACACCTTTGGTTTGGGCATTCAATTATGATGTGGAAGATTTAAACCTTTGACTCTTCCCTAGAAAAAGATTTGTTCTAAATTTACTTTGCAGTATCTATCTGATCTTTCTCTACTTTACTACAGCTGAATAATGAAATATTTGAGATTTTCTTACCTATTCTTACCCGATGTCTATCTATCCACAGAAAATAAAAATATTTATGCTTTTCATTGTGCCAATCACAAAAATCAATAGAAATGGTAAAGATACTATTTTTCCAGTAACACTTTATCACACGTTTCCTCACCAAGTTTATTAGAATTATTAGTGTAAGCCAGCACTTTTCAGTCACTCAACAACTCTCCAACTGCTCCATCGGGGGGTACTGTGAGGAACAGCTTGTACTGTGTTCAGAGGGGTCTGTGTAAAAAGGAAACACTGGTGAATTTGGCTTCAGCCCTGGGTTCTTATCTTCTAGCTCAGAGCTGGCCCAATGCTTGGTCAGTGCTCTACAACTTTATTACTCCACAATATTTATATAGCATTAAAATACATTAAATTCTTCCAAATTTCACTGTTTGTATTGGAAAATTCAGAATTTCAGTGATGTATTTTCACATAGATCTAAGTGTCAACAACCACAAAACAAATTTAGCTGCACAGAGTTTATGAGCAGTTTGCAAACTATACTAGAAAACTCTTTATCCTTCCCATTCAGTGAAATTAAGGAATAATAAATACATGTGCAAAACCAAGAGTACTTTCCAAAGAAGGCCTGTTCAAGTTTTTATGTTTAGTACTGGGGGGGGGGTTCTGTTTTGTTTTGGTTTTGTTTAATGAGTAATTAACCAGTCCTTTATAATATCTGAGATTTTAACTAATGCATGTCAGCAGTTCAAAATGAAGAGTCTGTCTGATAGCCCAGCTACCCAGGCTTTGAGATTTAAATATGATCTGCACAGAATTTAAAAAAAAAAAAATTGAAAAAGCTTAAACTACTAAAGTGTTGTCATTGTTGTTTTAAATGACAATTTAGTGGGATGGAATTCAAGACACTTAATTATCACACTGCTTAGCCAGATGGTTTATTTGAAATCCCAGAAGACAAGTATCTGAATTTTACTTTAAGCTGGGCTCAATGACTTAACAGAGGCAAAGGACAGCAAGAGTGTACAACTCTCTTTTGCTTGCTTTAACAACCAAAATTTTGTCTGCCTACACCCTTGAGCAATGTTTCAAAGGGAATTTACAGAAAAAGTGGCAGCCAAAGGAATCTGAGTGTTCCCCATCCCTCAGATATCTGTGGTCACTTAATCTTGTTACTCCCTTGACACTAAATTTCCACCAGTTTTTCAAAGAAAGGGATTTGAAAGCAAACTTGCATAAAACCAAACTTTCTTTAAAACCAAAAAGAAAAAAAAAAGGGGGGTTTAGATAGTATGCATCATCATTTTTTTCTCCCCTAAATGTTTTGGCAACAAATAAGGTTCCTCACTGGATGACTTTATGGGTGGTGGGGAGGAGAGGAGTCATGCATCAACAGCCCCAGAGTAAGAGCTGGTGGAAGGAGCTGTGCTCTTTCAGCAGTCAGCTCTGCAGCGGCTCCTTCAAATGGGCTCAGCACTTTCACAGGAGTTTCCATTAGTGTCTGCTCCAGACGTGAGAAGAATCCATCAATTTCATTTTCAAAATGTCATAGCATGTAATAACTGCCTTTGCTCAAACAGCTTCTCTTAATACAGAATGTTGAGTTCTGTCTGGTAACTGCATCCTGAGTAAGTTTGTCTTGGGGAACAAGTCATTATTTTTGGAAGATTTTCAGAAGTTTTTTGGCTTTCACAGGCTGCCTGAGCTATGGACAGATACCATCTGCTCGTATAAGAATATACATCCCTAGTGTGTCATCGTACTCATGTATGAAGTATACAGACACAGGAGAGCATCACCTCCCACCCCACCCCCACTGTGGAAGGGACTAATGTCTTGGCACTCATATTAGTTTGGGGGTTGAATTAAAAGAGTTAAAATGATAATGACACAGAATTTTATTGCCTTTAAAAGATCTCTCAGATTACTCTTTCAGAACAGAATTAGCATTTGATGTACCCACCAAGGTGCTGACCTCAGCAGAACTCTCTTCTCCAAAGTTACAATACTGGTTCAGAATTCAGGAACAGATTGTTTGGAAAACAAGGCAACCAAAGATATTTGCCGTACAAGTATAAATACAGTGGCCTCTGAAACGAAACACAGAATTATCATTTGATGTACCCACCAAGGTGCTGACCTCAGCAGAACTCTCTTCTCCAAAGTTACAATACTGGTTCAGAATTCAGGAACAGATTGTTTGGAAAACAAGGCAACCAAAGATATTTGCCATACAAGTATAAATACAGTGGCCTCTGAAACGAAACGTGGTATTTCCAAGCAGAGAACTACTACAATTTTTCTTTCCTTACTGGAGATGCGAGGGACAGAAATATTAAAAGGCTTGTTCAAAATGACATTGGTATCTCTGGCACAGAAGAGTCAAGTCTTGCTTCCCACATTTCAGACCACATACATTGTACAAGTATAAATACAGTGGCCTCTGAAAGGTGGTATTTCCAAGCAGAGAACTACCACAATTTTCCTTTCCTTACTGGAGATGTGAGGGACAGAAATATTAAACGGCTTGTTCAAAATGACATTGGTATCTCTGGCACAGAAGAGTCAAGTCTTGCTTCCCACATTTCAGACCACATACCTTTTGGATATCTGCCCAAAGAAGTTAAATCCCTTGTTTTATGTATTGCTCTGATGTAGCAATTGGTGAAACTTGAAACAAAACATAACAACCAACCTCAAAAATTCAAATCCCAATGATTTTCAACGAGACTAAAATTTTTTAGCAATGAAACACAAGTACTTTGAGGTGTTGCCCAAGAGGATCAGCACATGGAAATATTAACACAAGCAAAACATTAACGAGGATTTCCAGTAAAGACAGCACAGTCGATTTGGTTCTTGATATCAAATAGCAACATCTGCACTATGGTAGGTATATACTAGCCCCATTACTTTTCTCCTTCACATGAAAAACAGATTGTCAGTATGAGAAAGAGTGTTTCTGGGTCATGACATTAAAGTCAAGCTAATGCATACCAAATGCATCATCATCTATGTATTTTTATAGTTCTAGGGTTGTCTGCACTGTAGAAAAGTTGGTTTTTCTAAGATTATTCTTGCAGAGGCTAAATATAATAAAGAACTGCAGACTATTCAGTGTTCTACCTTATCCTGGATCCTTTTCTTCAGCTGATATACACATGCTTAGATCTCTCTAGTCATGATACAACTGCAAGATGTGACATCACACATGAACTCACAATCACTACACAAGACAGAATTTACTAAATGTTGCTTCAAAATGTACAGAAAAAAAATAGCGACCACCCTTGCCTTGGAAAGGACAAAAGCAGAGATGAAATATCTTGCCTATGGTGATGTAACAGGTCAGTAACAGAAGTGGGACTATAAAATGTGCCATCAGTTAAGTGAGTCATGTACTACTCTTATAAACTATAATATTGCTTCCCTTAAATCTCACTTGAAAGAAAAATATTGGCTTCAAGCGCATGCTGGTCTGCTTTGTCTCCAAATACTTGCTTCAAAGAAAAGTTGATAAATATTTATTCCAAGGGTGCTAGCAGGCAATCCTTTAGAAGTGGAATAGCTACCAACAATATGTCATGAGAAATAAGCGATGAAGTTACTTGATGGCAGAACACTGGACATTTATATGGGAAAAATAGTCTGTCTAGTTTTTGAGACAGTCTAAGGAAAGTGGGGCAAGAAGGAGGAACACCAAGCTGTCAGTTCACAGCTCCTACAGATAACTGAATGACTCCAAGTCACAGGGATATTTTGCCCAGCCCTTAATGCAAAATAGCTGAAAGAATAAAGAAATTGTGTGACTGGGGAGGGGTAAAGGGGGCAAGAAAGTTAATTACACTCAGAAATGGTTTTAATGTAATTTTTCAGAAGTTTCACTAGCTGCTATTTATTGGCAAGAAGGTTTGTAATAAATTATGTAGCCATACATACATACATACTCTGTTTCAAAAATAAAAGATTCACTATTTTCTTTCATAGTTTGTGCTTTTCATTCCCAAGTCTGAAGGTCATCCTATATAAATTTGATTACACATTTGCAATTTATTGTTTCCCTACTTTTAACTCCATCTTTTCTGTGAAACTGCTGAGCCTTGAAGAGGGAGCTGTTAAAAGACTGCAGCTAATCAGTCCTTTTTCTGGAAGGACTCTCTCAGCTAGAAATGAGGTATAAGATCTGTGGCTTTCAAGTTCTACTGTCTAAATTGTTCTTCCGCAACAGCTGGAGAAAATGCTTTCAAGAGTTTTGTGCTTCTTCCTGTGTGGTGATGCAGCTTTCCTCTAACGACTATTTCCCATCAATACCCACAGACACCTACCTTCGTAACCACGGCTCTAACGGTCTCTCACCACTTCCACCTTTCCGGAAAAAGAAAAAAAGAAAAAAAAAAAGAAAAAAAAAAAGAAAAAAAAAAAGAAAAAAAAAAAGAAAAAAAAAAAGAAAAAAAAAAAAAAAGAGAAAAAAAATACTCATCTGGGAGAAGGTTTACAAATGCCTGCACAGCAGGCTGCTGAAGGAGATAATATCTCAAAGAACTTAAAATTAGGTGTACAATTCTTGTCTAGAGAAAAAAAACAAAAACAAAACGGTCCTGGAGTGTGTGGAGGCAGCAGATGTGACCAAAAAGTTCAGTATATACCCTCTCCCATGCTAAGATTGCAGCAATCTTCATTGAAAACTTCACAGCAAGGAAAAGAATAAGTGTTCTTGTTCCATGCAGTATAAGATGAATAGTTAATACAGTTATATACAGTCCATATTTTTCTGAATAATCCCATGTTCTTTGAATTACAAGAAAGTTTAAAAAAGTATTTCTCAAAACCTAGAAAACACATGAAAGCTCTGTTTTTTTTTCCAAAAGCCACTATCTGCTGACTTTTCTGGGAAATATAATGTTTATTTCATTTTCCAGAGGACTCTGGCGATCAACAGAATTGACAACTTAAACTCACACTGCATTAACAACAACATATTTTAACCTTATTAGGGTAATTATTCACCTACACAACTGTTCAAAATTGTAGTAAAATATCTAACTAACTGGTGTTTCTTTAGATAGTAACTGAAAGTATCAGAACTGCCCAGAAAATCAGTGTGTATTAATAGTGACATATACTCTAAATTATTTTAAATATTGTACACTTTCTCATCTGATTTAATTATTTGTTAGAAAGAAAATAAAAAGGACAGCTGCAGCAGAAGAACCTGCACACGACAGAGTCTGGTAACTGGTCATGTAGACCATTATTTCATGCATATTCCCAAACTCCATTTTGGGTAAAAGATGATTACACAATTCAAAAATTCTAAACTGCCACCTGGTTTTAGACCTGTTCTAACGAAAATACAAATCAGTTTCCACACAGCATGCTAAATGTTGCCTCCCCCGCCCCTGAAAAAAGAGAAGTGCTTTTATTTAAATCAAATCATGCAGACAGTGATGAGAAAATGTCACAGAAATGCATTTATAAAATCAGTTAATCAATAGCTAAATCTGAAAAAGGATATCATATAAAGTCATTGCTGATATCCTCTGACCTCATAAAGCACAGGTTAATATCACTGAGAGAATATTAAGTAGATAGCCTGCAAGGACTAAAGCTGAAAAGTGCTACTGAAGTATTTGCCGAGTGTAAGGACACTGTCTGCAATCAAAGGGAAAACAAACATTAAAAGACCTATTTTAAAACCTTTTTTTCCCCCACCCAGCTGAAAATAACAGGCTGTTCACAACCACAGGATTCCACTCAGTCAAATTAATCATAGAGTGGCGTGGATTAAATTTAGATTAAAAAGAAAATAATTTTTACCCGAAAGGTTAGCTCTGAGGTATTCATGAACAAAATAGCACAATGAATGTTGAGGGTTTACAGAGAATCCTCTGGGAAGCTCCATCCAAGCAGCCCAGGGCTCTGGCACTGACCCCATGCCAGCCAGGGCCTCAGCTCGGGTTTGTGTGGCAGCCGGGGGCGATCTCAAGGTTGGTCTCTGTGGCTCTGACAGACTCAGAGGGGAGAAGGGGCACTCTACTCAGTTCATGTTTATTAGCAATCCTTGATTATGGCATGGCTGTGCCACTGCAAAAACAGCCAGCATCATTTCTCCCTCCAACAAAAACCATAACAAATGCATTAATAATAAGATGGATAGCACTGTTTTTATGTTGCTAATATAAATAAGTGTGCTAATTCACATTTGGGGTTTTATGTAAAATATATCCAAACTTTTGAAGCAATATGTTCTTAACCTGAGAATGAGATGCTGCAAATTCAGTTTGTATGGCTAGAGCATGGATTCAAATGCATTAATTCCATTTTTGTTAGAGGTTCCCTATTACAGGAGTACAAGAAAAATAAAAAATTGAATTTGTAAAGAAATAGGACAATATCAAAAGTTAGGTAAACAGTTAAAATCGAGGGGGAAATTCACAGTTAATTCTAATATTAGAAAGCTTTTTGTGTTGTAAGAATAAGAGCCATTTGGGCTTACTTGACTGCCACAGCAGTTCAGAAAGGTGTTTTGGATGCGGATTTGGCAGAGTTAGAAAGAGACAAAAGACTGAACTTAGTGTAGGAGGAAAAAAGGAGCAGTATCAAGAACCACTCACAAAAAGATGCAAGACAATACATAAGTAGGTGACTATTTTTATTTCCTCTACTTATTTAGGAGAGTACCTCAAATGAAAATTCTGAAATCCCAGGTTTCTATTTTTTTCACTGATTTTTTATCAAGTAAAAATACGAAGAGGATTATCAGCAATATTTTTATAGAACTTAGTGAAAATAGCTTTACTTCTACTGCCAATGCATAATTACAGGTTTTTTTATTTGATGTTAATGCTATTCAGCTACTTAATGTTTGAGTTTAAATATCAGACAAGTTCATCCTATGGTTTATGTTTTCTTTTCACTTTTCTAATTCATAAAATATCTCTCTTTTTATGCAAGAAATTCAAATGAGATTTGAATCAAACATTCAAATGCAGAACATGTACACAAATTTTCTATTGCAAAAAGCTGATTTTTCTGCATTTCCTATTCTCAAAAAAGCAGTTACTTAATTTTTGCCACTTTTATACTTTTACATCAACTAAAGCTATGGATATGACCTAAACTCAATTCAAAATTTTAATTTAGACACTAAGAACCTATCTAAACATTTTGGTTTAGTTAGAAATGTTATTTCATAATCTTTCTCATTTAATGAGTATATTCACCAGTTATAAAATACTTTAAAGACTATTTTTCTTGTAAAAAAAAAATCTTAAAATTACATCTTAATTAAACTTTGTATGCAAATAGCCATATAAAGTAACAGCCATCTTATATATTTTAATTTCATTTTTTTAAAAAAGGACCATGCAAACCACTAAAATTAGAAATAGCTCAGAACAAGAATCAGATTCCAACACGCTTGTCCTAAAACAGAAATGCCCTTATCAGACTGTAAGCATTTGATTGTTTATTTTTATGCATCCCTAAGAGCTTGTTTGGAAATTTGACATCCACAGACATGCATGTATTTGTCAGTGTGAGCCCCAAACTCCAGCTTGTCAGCTATCACACTTCGCTTCTCTCCCTTCACGGGAAAACACGCACTGCAACGAGCGTCCCTGTCCTGTCCCCTGCTCACAGTGACGCTCCACAACACGCTCTGGGTCACAGCTTTCACCCTGCACTTCGGACAGAGTTTAGATTTTGTAACCAATACAAAATCATCAGGATTATAAACCAAACTTTTCTCATTTCTGTGTCAGCAAGTGCAGCAAGATGAGGAGCTGTCACTGCCTGCCGCTCCTTGCAGGCCTCGCTCGCTGCTCCCATGCACTGCGGTATTCAAAATTGATCACTGCTTTCATGGGGAACAATAGCATCAGCTGGTGATATGCCAAACCAATGGAGTCTTATTTCATTCACTTCAGGGTAGCTTAAAGTCTTAACTTGTGGGATTTTTGGTCTTGGGCTGGGAAAGCAGGGTGAAGACTGAGTTTTGCTATTCACACACTTTCTTTTGTATAGGTGACAGAGCACTAGCAGAGACAGAGATACACACGTTTTTGAATGTAAAAAATTAACATACATAATCCAAGGAGACAACACAGTAACTTGAATAGAATCCATTCACACACAACTGAGTAAAAATAATCTGTCCATATTGCAGCTACTCTCTGCCACCATCTGTATCTGATCTTTATATAGATAGATGATACACTGACTCCTGCAGCACTGCTCCAAAATCTCACAGCAGAGACAAAACTTTAGTTTGTCTTTCAGCTGTCTCATCAAAACAGCCTTCAGCCAACTCCACACCTCCAACACCACTAGAAGATGCTTGACAGCATCACTGCAGTTTTAGGGTGATTTATCTGAATGGTACTGAAAGAAACATCCATAAACAAGGTGTGCTACTGCATCTCACAAGCCTAGATATAAATGTGACAAATTCCAAAATAACTTGCTGTTAGGCTTCCTCGGAATGCATAATATACAGTGGATGAATTCAACCCGTGGTCATTCACAAGGGCAGCTGCCACTTTCAGCCCTCACTCTGTGAATCAAGTCAGGGCTCTCAGAAGCATCTCGTGTTTCTGCCTGCTACCACAAGAACTGAAATCCAGAGGCACGAAATTTCTAGCAAGGAAGGTCATAAGAGTTTCTGCTATTCTACTGTATATTTAATGTTAAATTTTCTACCTCACTTAATTTATTCATCTTTGATGAGAAAAGGGGTCACTGGTAACATTTCACTAATTTGCACTGGTTGCCAGGTTGGCCTATGCAGCTGAAAAAATACAGTTGCTTTTTACCTTGATTTTTTTCTTTCCTTTCCACCCCTTTTAAACATAAACTAAAAAAATGTTACCTTTGTAATACACAAGCAATCCCTTTCCCGCACAGTCTAGAGTTGTAGGCCTTCCATCAGTCTCTTTCACCACACTTTTAAAGCCACTTCAGCATTAAGGAGCTTCATAACTGCACAGCAACTGGCTGGCTGCCAACCAGCTGCAAAACAAACGCCCCTTGTATTGACATTAGAGGTTCCTTGATCATATTCAATAAAGAACCTTTGATGTTAGCACTATTGGCTAATATCATCTTACAGGGTCTTGAGGGAGAGTTTATCAAATCTGTAAGACAGATCATGAAAAAAAAAAAAACCCTCTGTTTCAGAATACAACAAAGTTTATGTTTTGCAAGGTAAAAATAGTATTTATAGGTGGGAAAATGTCAAAATACACACATCAACTGTGATTCACCATTTTTTGTGTAACATTTGGTGAACCACAGATCTCACTTTGTCTGGCAAAACCCAAGTTGTGCTCTCTTGTTATCCAGCCTCAACAGTGAAGTCCTCCATGGGACACTAAAAAAACCAGCCAGTGCTTGGGTACCTTTCTGTCACTCCATATCCTCCCAACTGCATCCCACATCCCCCTGACCTTCCTTTGCTATAGCCAGGCAGCTGCCTCCTTCTTCGCCTTCCTGGCAGACTTTCTGCTTTCAGAACAGTCTGTCACCCTGCCCACAACGTGGCACTTCAACACTTGGCAGGTTCAAAGAAAAACTTCTAGTGCTCTAGTACTATGGGCTGTTTAGTTTAGTGAGACCTCTTTAAGTACATGAAACCATAAAAGCAGGGACTGACAGGCTGCCCAAAAGGTTCTGAAACAAAAGGGACTGGGAAAAAAAAAAAAGGTGCAATACCCAGTGCCTTGCTACGGAGTGCTCCAAGAGGAATGACGCCTGGAAGGGTAGAAATCTTTCCACATTCTTTACTGAAATATGGAAGGTGTACTAGGTTTTGGTGGTGTTGGTAGTGGTTTTGGCTTTTTTCCTCCATTGCTTCATCTTTTTGTTTCATCTTTAGTTTTCTGTTCCACTGTAGGAAATACCATAGGAGACCCAGCTTCTTGTTCTCTTTTTCAGCTATTGCAAAATTTCACCCTTCCAGCCCTCTAGACATGGAGTGCCTGTGCCTGGCTAAATGTTCTGACCTGGAAGATTCCTTCCAGTATTAAGCTGCAGAAAAAAATTTCCCTACTGTACCACCATCTCCTTTTAGTCTGGGTGGGACAGGTCTGTTTATGAGCAGGTAAAGTGACCCTGCTGGAGGGGTGGTGTCAGTGTGTTGGGATCTCAGGCTTGCTTCCAACGCTGGTTATCAACAAATGCTAGTGAAGTGCACGAGTACCAAGCAGTCACACTTTTCTATTATACTCTTTTAGCATGCAAGGGCATGAGGTTTATTAGCTCACAGATCTCTAAAAACTTCTCTCCCTGATTTTTTAATACTAGGGGGAAAAGGCAGAAAAAGGCTATCACATATCACTTACACAAGAAAATAAGATATTCTGTTTCATTTTTGTGAAAAAACACAGGCACAGATGGAGATGATGATTATCATCATTTTTTAACTGTTGGATTATGCTCTCATATTGGTCTGGCCTACTCAGCAAGGCACAGTCATCATTCCATGTCATTAGACATAACCCACATGAAATAATTGACATTATTCTATCTCTTGGGCCAGCTCATCCCTCATTCTCCTATTTGCCCAGCTCAAGGACTGCTGCCTCTTCACTCCCACCACCAGTCCACATTCAGGGATATTTTCTCTTTAGCTCAGCACCTCCCGCTCTGGGAACACAGACTGGGCAACACTCCCTGCTTGTCAACACCAGTGGGAAAACCCTCAGCCCTGCTTGCCCTCTGTCTTATGTCAACGACAGAAGCTCTCAAAATGGGCTTTCAATTACAAAAATATTTTCTTATTAATCTGCATGCGGGCTGAAACACCTGTGTGTGTATTTACGTTTGCTGTGTGAGATGTTCAGCCCAATTGATTTTATGCCCTTAGGCAGATATTTTAAACTAATTAACAGATGTATGAACTTCCTTCAGACATGAACTGCTCAGGTTATCACATTGCATTGAACCAATATCCAAACACCAGCTCACTATATAATCTTAGCAGGGAGAAACTCCTCAGTGCCACAGCCTCCAAAAGAAGTAACACATCTCCTCCCTGCACTTTTGTATCATTGTGCTCCTTTTCCAGCTACTTTCTTCAGGTGAATGTGTTTTTGCAAGCTATTTTACATTCACATCAACGAGCTTTTCTAATTTGTGAATGAACTCAACTCCACAAAATTAAAAGTGCAAGATCTCCCAAATGTTTTATGCCATGGCTATGACTCAGTTGCCTTTAAACAGTGTGTGTGCATTAAATCATTAAAAGCTGTCAGTTCTTATATAAATTCATTTGTATGTGTATGTAGATATTAAAAAAGGGCCTGAGATATAAAACCAAGTTTATTTAGGTAAGAAGGAAAGGCAACATTAATAGTAGACAGAAAATTATGTAGAAGAAAAGAATTCAGACAGACAAGATATTGCTGTCCAACAGCTCTAATGTTCCCCAAATAAACCTTATATTTTGCTAAGGGATTTCCTGAGCATTAGAAAACACTTTCAGTATGGAGAATGATCTATAGAGGAAAGGAGAGTGGCAGTTAAGCTGCAGTACAAAAAAAGATAAGGAACACGAATCCCTGAAAGTGTCATTTTCAATGTATTTAAGAAGGGTAGTAGAGGCACAGAAAGGGAAATATTTGATACAACAGTATCAAATTGCCTGGAACAGCTACAATCATTAATGATTTTAACTGTAAAAACCTTCACATCTACAAAATGATGTCTCAAACAGTTGAAGTTTTAAACAAAATGAATGTTCTAAATGACATCAAGAGTGATTTTATTATGTAGCTTAAAGAACATGAGTTACTAATTCTAATTGTCAAAGGTGACTTGAGATCCAAAGAGCTGAAATGTCTAAAGAAGCCAAAGAATAGTCCTTGCAAAGACAGACAGTTTCCAGAGCAGCCCGTGAGAGAAGAGAGGTTTTAAAAGAGATGAAGTTCTGAGACTTCTGAACAACTTAGTAGATTTGGGCTGCGATAAAATAGAGCAAGCAGTGTGCTTTCAACACTGGATGAATAAAATTAGATCTTTAAGGTTTCCTGAATTTTTGCCCATTTCCAAATCTGATTTTTATTGTACACTAATATTTTCATATTTCTGTCTTTACATATCTGAACTCCACTGCTGCTAAGACAGAAAGAAAAAGAACCCTCCTCATGTTAGGTATTACATGGATAAAATATTAGGAACAAAAAAATTTTAAAAAGGTAAACAAAATGAGATAAACACATTTTAAGCCTTACTATTTCAGGCAATCCAGAGATGTCTCTTAACTTTTATGACACTTGCCTTCAATACTGATATTTCATATTGAGAATAAGATGCCTTTTCAAATTTCTCTTCAAATGTGTACATCATTTTCTTTCAATAACCCTATAAAATCAAAGGGTCGCTAGTGATTTGCACATTTCTCATATATGACAAACATTAATATTAAAAAACTGCAGCATTTTGTAGAAAACTGGATGTGTAAGAGAAAGTTTAAAAATTTGTTTGCAGTGTGGACATTTAGTTCTTCACACTCTTGTGAACCTGTGAATTTCCTTTTTATAGTTGCAAGTTTATATGACAGTCAAATTTACATCCACAAACTGTGCTTAAGTATTAAACACTAGATGATGTTATTAAAGGAATTTTAAAAGGTAGCACAGTTCTGTTCATTAACACATCACTAAAGGTGAATATTTTTGCCTCTTCAGTGTAAGATGACTTTTTGATTTCACATAATGAAAAACTGAAGCCAAACAACCTGGGTTTTCTTTTCAAACCTACCCTATGTTTTTCTAAAATAACAAATTTAACCTTCAGAGATGTGTATGGCATGAAAGAGGCAGTCAACTGGTAGTTTACTTTGCTTTTTATAGCCACATTACTCTCTATTTTCACTGAAAAAGGCCACACATGCTATTTTAAAGTCTGATGACTCCAGCCTTTTTAGTGTAAAGCCTCAGCCCCTCCCCACCTCCTCCTCAAATCCTCAGACTGACCAGTGACTTGAACAAGTATTGCTTTTTCTGTGCAAGCATCTCCCTCCTAAATCAATATACCAGGGTGAAGGCAGCTTGTCATTTCCTGTCACAGGATACCCTTCTAAATTACCCTTTTCTTTTTAAGAGTTCAGCAAATCGTGTTTCAAGAAATGACCATTTTTATTTCCTTTCTGATTTAACATGTTAAAAATAAACACCAGCCATACTGCTCGTGAAGTCCAGAGTCAGATGAGAGAATTGTAGATGTAAAATAAACATCAAACTATTTCTTCTCCCATCTAAAACTAGTTATATTTGAAGTCAAAAAAAGAGAGAAATCTTTAGGTAGGATATTTTTAAGATATTTACAAAAGTAGAAAAGGGATCTGAGGAAATTACAGCAAATTCTTCCCCCCCTACTTTTAAGATTTTATGTTGGAGCATGCATTCTTCATTGATAGAAAACAAATGTCCACAAAAATGCTTAATATACCTCAGATTTAAGCTGTAATAATCTGAAAGGTGTTGAAATTAAAACCAGTTAAAGTTACAGGCTTTCACACCATGTTTTACCTTGGAGTTGATGTTTTAGATGAGGAATTAGCACACATGCTGTACTGTTAGCACAGTTTTCAGAGCATGAGTTACAGCCACAAATTCCATGCAATGATATTAAGAATGAAACTCTGAAAAATGGGAGTCTTACTTGAGTGGCCCAACCAAAAACTTTTAATAAATATTAGGCCTAGATCAAATGATAATGGAGTATTTTATTTGACTTGCAAAGTAACCTTTATTAAAACTTCATTTTGATTATGAGTAGTTTCAAGCTGTAAATGTCTGGGTTTAAGCCTGGGATATGGGCTGGCCCATGCTACGGGGTTGGTGTGGAAGCACTCATTTAGGACACACAGGATCATAGAAGGCTTTGGGTTGGAAGATACCTTAAATACCATCTCATTTCAACCCCCTGCCATGGGTAGGGACACCTTCCACTAGCCCAGACTGCAGACAGAAGACATTTTATACAATCCTAAAAACCTTGACACAGCAAATTGAGGGCTCCAGTGCAACTTCCCTATGTCTGTAACTCCACTCATGCCAGCACATGTTTAGCTGCTTATATGTGAACAATTTTGTTTCACTCATTTCCATACACCATTAATTTTATGTCTGTTGAGATAATTTTAGAAATATCTAAGGTTTAAATCAAAGAAAGTCATTAGTAATCATCCACCCAAAATTACAGCTTTTAAATGTTTGTTCTGAGGTTAAAATAAAAACACAGGGTGTTCAAAGTTCTCTCGTTTCCTAAATCTAACCAATGCTGAAAAAAGAAAACTAAAATTTCCTTTTTTGTCTACCAGAATTCCTTAATTTCTTAACTTCACTATTTTACAGCTGTTTTATAGCAACCTTTCACTGCACTTGAGACTCAAATGTGGTGGGACTACACCAATGGTCATTCTTCTACTTTAAATCATATGGCAAAGTATTGACTGTGCCTATCTTCTTCTGTACCCTTTATTTTCATTTAAAGGATGGACAATAAATGTTCAAAATCTCTCTACAATCTACTTTAGCATAACAGCACCAATGTGAAAAGCAAAATGGAACATGCCAGTAAAATCTAGCATACGTTTAAGCCAGGGATGTTTTGCACGGTCCCTAATGTACCTCATTAGCTCAACTGACTTTTACTGTTAAGTTACTTTAGGGTTTTGGTCAGTTTCTGAGGTCTCTGACCAGATCTCCCACGACAAGAATGTTGTTTTTTTTCTTACATACATTGAAGATTGTTGAACATTAATCTGAGTGTAGAATATTCCCTGTTTTAGAGAAGCACACAGACAGTTTTTGAAAAGTAAGCAAAAGCCGGGCTTTGCCACGTGTTGATTAAGGTAAAGTAAACCTGCAAATGTCCTAAAGTTAGACCATGACTAGCACTGTATTTTCCACCTTTACTGGGTTTGTCTAGGTCTCACACATGACAGATCTCCATTACATTGGCTATTCCTTCATTATTAATGAACGCTCTGATTTTATCCCCTTTCTTGTATAAAGAGCCTCACAAAGTTGCAGAGTCTGCTTTTCTTCTCTGAGGTACCCAAGGTCATTATTAGCACACTGGAGGGAGTAAATGCAGTGCCCTGTGTGCTTACTGCTGTTGCTTATGTTTGGTATTAGTGTTGAGATTTCAGTAAAAGCATTACTGCTGCAACAGTGAACTCAGCATAGGGAAACTTGATCATTGTGTTTCTTTTCCTTACAAAGTAAAAGAAAAGCTTTAGGGTAAAATATAGCTTTTCCATTAAGCTCCTTTCTCAGCTATACAAAATGCTATAAAAGCAGCAGTGCTTTTACTTATTTGGTGGTTGTTAATTTACAATCAGATCAAAAGGTATGATTAGGTGTTTGAACTTTCTCTTTCCTTACTGCTGTATTTTAACTAATTCCACCAAAAAAGTCAATCTTACTTTCTTTAAATAAAACTAATAACTTGCTAATAAAATTTTTAAAAAAGAAAGAAAATAGTTATATAGTTTCCTATCTGCATCCAAAGTACGACGAGGTCAGTAAAAATACTCCCATTAAGTTTCAAATATGCTCTGGCTCAGACATTTTAATGGTAATAACCAGATAACCAAGAAATACGGATGTCTTCCACAAGGCTTGGAGCATTTTGCATCAGATTTTGCCATTTGTCATGTTAACAAATGGATGTCAATGACTTGGAATACAAACAAGAGGCATTAGAGTATTTCACTGAAGGGACTAATAGATATTGAAGTTCTTAATTGATTTGATGATGGGCCTACACTTTAAAAAGTCAGGAAACCTAAACAGATGAAAATCCCATTGTAATGTGTATGAATGACTATGGACTTTAACTCAGAATAATCACAACCAGAAATATTCAGAGACACTTCATATTTCACCTCTATCATTTACCTCAATGAGAAATCTCAATCTTTTTTCTGGTTGTTTCTGCCCTTCCATGTTCTTCCCCTTCCATGTTCTTAGCTTTTCCTCTACACCAGTCAAACATTAATTCCAATAAAGGTTAATAAGTGAGAAGCCCTCACTCTGAGATTTTTTGACAATTAATATCAAAGAAAGTCCATTTGGGTTATAGTAATCTGTATTAGCTTTAATTTTTAAATTTTTCAAGCGAGAACTTAGCAAGAATGTTTTTTAGCCATGTAAAAAACTTCACATGGCCCTTAATTTTAGATATGAAAATTGCCTTTGACTTTAATGAGATTCCACATGCAGTTAAGACAATTAATGTGCATTGGTCATCCTAGACAGTTCATGACAAAGTTTCATCCTAGTGCTGCATCCACAGTAAGCCACTTTCCCACCTTGGCACGTCAGGTTGGTTATTCTTTGCTCACACATGCATGTACATAATCAGCATTTTTGAATCAGCACAATCCTTTGTCATAAACATGTAACATTTGCCATACTTAAAAGCCAAAGAAGCTGTCAACGCAGTATTAGTGGATTCCTTCGAGTGTGGCTATAATAATTCCTGAAATTACAGCTTGTGCATCAATGGGTTTCTCTGGCACAAGATAGCTACAGGTAGAGTGAGCAGGGGCTTGGACTGCAACAACCAACTGCGTTTGCCATGGGCTGATTCACCTGCTGCTAGTCCCACACCAACAAAAATCACTAATATGGGAGCCAGACTTCCAAATCCATAGCACTCCTCTGTAATCCCCTCTTGCTCTGCCAGCAGCATGCAAAATAAATAAATAAAAATCTTACCCTGCTTAATGCTAGTCAGACGAAAAAATTATGCAAAGTCTTGGTAGGCCAGAATCAAAGGGGTTTAGACTTTGGGGTGTTACGTACAATTTGCGAAGAGAACTTTTTATTTCAATTGTGTTTTTAAATTATGGTTAAATAAAAATGCAATCTGCCAGTGCGCTCCTCTTTGAAAAGATCCCATATACTACATAAACACTCGCTTAAAACCTTTGCTTACTGTTGTCCACATTTCCCTTTCCTGTCATGTTCATTTTGTAGCTCTCCTCCATTTTTCAAATCTCCCACTTTTCCTTTTTTATGGCTATAAACACTTAATGTCCTGACATTTTCTTCCTAGTCATCACCCTTTTCTCCTGAGAGGTTTCTCATTACCTCTGAAGCTCACTGTGCACAGACAGCTTCCACACTGCCCTCCCCACCTCAGTGCCAGTCAACTGTGCTAAATCCAGACATTCCAGATGCCACAGATACTTGTCCATTACATTATCTCCCTTCAGCCCATCTGCTAAAATCAAATTTGCTGGATCGGGGACTAAACAAATGCTTCCCCTTCCCCGGCCTCTGGTAGCACTAAGCCAGCTTAGGGTCAGTAACAACAACAAAACTTTGAACTCAGG
Organism: Passer montanus; assembly: GCF_014805655.1. Classification (NCBI taxonomy): domain Eukaryota; kingdom Metazoa; phylum Chordata; class Aves; order Passeriformes; family Passeridae; genus Passer; species Passer montanus. The sequence goes on from NW_024370816.1 coordinate 1,964,372, forward strand.
ACTTTTGGTTTTGCATGAAGATATCCAACTCAACAAATGAAATTTAAATGAACAATTGAGATCTCCTGTCATATGAAACACTGTTACAGTATTGAAAAATATTTAGAGAAAGTAATCTTTGCACTATTTTAGGACCTGAAATGCCTAATGTTCAAGCCCTAGAATGGAATCAGAACTTGTTAACAAATAAATAGTAGCAGTATTTATCAATGCAGTTATCTTTGTAGTCCTCAATAACCACACTGCTATTTTATATACACATGTACTGCATACCATCTGCTGATGTTTATTTTAATTCACCAGGAAAGGCCTGTGTTTAAGTTGGAATTTAAGTGACAGAATCAGAACAAAAGAAAAAGGGCAGCAGAATAAACTGAATAAATTCCAAGCCTGACTTGTAAAGGCAGTCAATATAAAAGCTATAATCTTAGTTTAATCCCCACACTTTTTAAACATAGTAATTACTAGACATCTGCTGGTAATACAGCCTTGCTATTGGATAACCTTAATTACCCTGTAATATTTCCTGACACTCCCCAAAATATGCCCTATGGATAATAATTCATTCACGGTTCAGCCCCATTATTAGCTACTAATTCAAACAATCAAGACAAAGACAACGAACAGATGACCTTGAACAATTACCCACTCACTGAACAGAATTTATTTCATGCTTTTCAAAGACTTTACTGCTTTCCTGGCTTCATGAGCAGCACTCAAAAATTAAAAAAACTCAAGCAAGAAAGGAGCTGCAGAATAAAAGGAGATTTGCTGGGGTACCCCAGCTCCCTTAAACATAATTTGCTTGCATTAACAACATAATGGCTTCTGCAATACAGTTCATTTTCTAAGATTAAATAGGGACCCAGACAGATCGGGTGCAAAACCTGATACAATTGTTTTAATACACTGGATTTGTAAGCTGTTCAATTATTTGCAAGAAATGTATTGGGAAACCTGGAATGAGACAAAATATGTACATATAGGTAGATGAATGGAATTCATGCAACTGTTACTTAAGCAGAGGAAGTGTCAGTGACTTCAGTGCTGAAGTAGATGGCTGCCAGTGACTGAGGCTTTCCTTTGGGCTGCTCAGGAAATATTTCAAGTCACAAATCACACATTGCCCTTGTTTGAACTGCCATAACCTGGTGACCCTATTTCTGACTGTACAGGTAAAATCAAGTGCGAAAGATGGACCATTATTGCCAAATAAACCCATCTGTACTACTTTAGGTGATTCTTTATGTTGTTCATTTAGAGAAATTATTCCTGCAATGAACTCAAAAAGGGCTACAGCTTTTAAAATTATTATTATCATAATCAAATTTTAGACATTTTGTCTTCAGATTAAGGTAAGGAGAAGGTACACCAAGGAGCGTAAAAAGCTATTGCCCTTTCCTCTGTAACTCAAGTCATTCCCTCTGAGAGTCTAGGAGGTCGTTTGCAATCCATCTGAAATTCAAAGCATTCAGGTTGAGATGGAAATGGGACTAGAATTACCGAACTGCTAGGAAAATGAGCTTGAAAAAAATTATATGGAAAAAAAAGAATGTTAATGAAAATTCAAAGTCAAAATGAAATCTGTCTTTTCTGAGATTGTTCTGAGAAAGACATGATTGTAGCAATATAGTTAAATTCCTTAAATACTTGTGGAAGTGAAGGGCAGAAATAAGATAGTGTGAATAAAATAAAAACATAGAGATGCTATAAAATTTCCCCCTGCCAAAATTAGAAGTATTATAAAAAAGAACTCTTAAACACAATATATTTATATGCCCTAATCAAATTGACTTTAAAGATAAGGTTTTTTTAAAATTTAAAATGCATAAGGATGAACAACCTTGTCAAGTCTACAGCAGGATGTTTAGCCCTCAGTCCAGACAAATAATTGGAAAGCCAGAGATAAAAGGACAACTTTAGTTTTCCTTGACCTTAAAAGGTATGCAATCTGCAAATATAAAGCACTTCATGAAAGGTGGAGGGAGAAAAGGAGTTATTTCCTCCAATGGAAAGCATGAGATTGCAATATCTTTAAAAAATATTTCTGTCAACACAGTTTTACAGACTACTTGAGGTTTCTTGTTGAAGCTATGCCCTCTGAACATGCTTTGCTTATCAATAATACCTAATAAAACTTCTGAGATTTTGAAGTTCACATTCCAGAAATGAGGTACACATGATGAAATTTCTTGTTCTGAACAGACTTTTTCTACTTTTGCACTACCCATCAGAATTTCCTCTTTGAGGATGGCACTGAAGTGCACATGTCCCTATAATAGCACACTTTTTCAGGTGTAGTCACTCTAAGAGGGAGTTTATTGGGGAATCCTCACTTTGAGCCATTTATCCAAGTAGTTTTGGGAGCAGTTTCAAAAGGAATATCCCGGACTAACTTTGGTATAGTCTCTTCTCATTTCAAAACCTATTAATCAGCATTCCTCCTTTTCTTGTTTGCCTTTGACCATTACATAACCCACAACCCAACACTTGGGATTTTTATTAGGGACTATGCTATTTCTGCTTAGAACTTTTGTAGAAATGAACATTGGACATTTCATTTCCAAGATCAAGAGTAGCCTCTCAGCTCGTAATCAAACCTCTATGAAACAAATTTGTGATCAAGGCTTTGTAAGAACTGTGTGCTCTGTTTCTGCTCAAAAAATCACTCATGTAATGGCTTGTCAACATAAAATATATTCTCGGGGATAAACCAACAAAGTAATCTCTTGGCCAAGGGTCAGGAATGGCCTTTTCTTATGCATAAATATTCAAATCATTATTTTTGAAGGGAAAGTTTGAAGTACACTTGTTATTAATTTCTATACAGATGAAATTAATGCAACTTGCCTGAAGCTCATGTCCCTATTCATTCAGGAACTGAAATGTCATCTACAGCAAGATAGTCTTTTCTTCTAATTAATGTGGTCATGAAACAAATGAAATACAATATGCAAATAAGAGCTATGATGACTAAATAAAATGCTGTCCCTCCAGGAACAAAACATTCAAAATAAACTAGTTTCATATGGTTGGTTTTGAAAGGCCCATCTGTTAAAACTGAAAGTATTTTGCTTCAATTACATCTGGTTACTAATAGGTGCAGTGTTTCACTTATTTCAGGGAAACTTAAAAGGACAGAAGTTTTTGCTAGAGTTCAGATCCAGAATGAACTATGTAACTCGGTTATCAAGTGTTAATCTTAGATGTTGGGCCAAGCCCAAAATTAAATTCACATTTTTGTTCACATCTGAAAACCTCCATTGTGAATCTATGAAGGTTACACAGCCAAAGGACATATTAAAGATTAAGAGATCTTACAGATCTCTTAATCTTGTGATTGCTACAAAATGCCATAAAGCCAACACAAAGAAACCAAACTTATTTACAGGGTGAAGGTGTCTTACAAAAATATGATTCTAAGAACTATGTTTTACTTCAGTGGTTCCATTTTCATATAGCATATTTAACCTAATCTCCTGGAACACACAACAATATCTGGCATGATTACTTTAGAAAATACACATTTATTAAATAAACATTAGAAATGGAAGAAAAGTGAGATGATTCACTAAGAGGAATTCTATTTCAAGCAATTCCTTGGCCAACTCATTTCAACAGTGGATGGTGTCCCTTTCAGACTGAAGAAGGAGACCTGATTAGTAACACCTTCATAGCAGAAATTAAACTCCTCTCAAAACTCCCATGGGAGTTTTGGCAATGGATCTAACAACCAGTTTCACCTGCTGGAGTCTTGTGGGGCCTAGAGTCTGTGACAGCCTAGGTTCATTTCCTCTTCACAGAGTGTGCCGTCTTTAACCTGTGGCACTGGAAGTTAAGTTTCTAAAATATATTGTGTTCCAGCTATCCCAGACAAGGTGAAAACAAGTCAAGGAAAAGGTGACCGTTTCCTCCAGAAAATTCAGAGACCAGTGCACTTGTCTGGCATGAAGGAAATCAATATTTCCTGGAATGAATCAGGTTCAAGTCCTGATACGCAACTTTCTCCATCATAAGCAATTATTCTGACCTCCAAATTGTGATCTTAATTAGTTTTGTCCATTTGGACACAAATCTTTTCCAATAAAATCTCTATTAAAACTCTTAGACTCCTGTGAGAAGTCTTAATGTCAAGCTCTTGCTATTTTTCAGTAACACAAAATCTGCTTAATTTGATTTTTCAACAGAGAATTTAAAGCCACCGGAAAAGTCACAGGTACAGAAGGGCAGTATTACTGAAAAGATCACCATCTGGATAGGCAAAGATGACATTCTGACAGAGCAGACCTTCTAGAGACAGGAGAGCTGCCCAGAACTAGAAAGAACTTAAGAGAAGCAGATTGTTTTTCTCAGTAACACTGTTCAGGAATGAAGGCTTCAGAGCTTTTAAGGCCTAATCCACACAGTCAATGGAAGAGCTGAACTTCAATTGCTACCACCTGCTTTTAATTTCTTGGGGTTTTTTTTCCAGCTCCCCTACACATGAAAGGTTATTTTTCTTTCGTAGACTGAATGCTTTTTCCTGCTTATATTTTCCCTCTCCATCCTGAAGTCATAACTGTTTTTATCTTCCATGTAGTCAATTCCAAGTCCAAACCAAAGACTTTGTGTACAATGTACTTTTTAAAATTGATATAAACAAACATACCTGCTTTTTTTCACTTCTCCCTGCTTCTGATACATTCTTGATGCTGCCCAATTCTTACTTTCTCTTTTCTTAGCTTAACCTCTACTTTTATACTCTACAAAATGTATTTGCTATACCACTCATAGCGTTATTCCTTACTCCTTCTCTTCCTACCTTTACTTTCATGAACTGTCTTCAAAATGTAAATTTGTTTTCAATTGCAAAGATTTAAGGATTTTTTTTCTCCCCAAAAATAGTACTTTCATTCCTTAGCTTTAGTATGAAGCAAAATATGTTTGGTTGTTTGAAATAGCAAGGATCATCCCACCTCCTACATAATGAATACCAACTTGAGTCATAGGATCTTCTCTCTCTGATGTTGAGCGCTAAATCCATGAAGCATTTTTAGAACTCCCATCTTTAGTTTTGCCACAGATGTGTTACATCAGTCTGTTTTGTAGTTTCCTACTTGATGGAAAATCTCCTGCATACTGTACATATGTAATTGTAGTTTACTGCAGTCTGACTTGAAACAGTTCTCCTGCATGATTTTTACATCTGCTTATTGCAGCATAACCTGTATCTCTGCAAGGGACAGAAATCATCATTTCCACATTTTTACTTCATAGATTTTCTACGTGAAGTAGAAATTATAACTATGTGAGATGCCACTGTTGGTTAAAGGAGGCAGCCTTAGCAGAGCTGGTGGTTTTTCCATTGCTGTGTTGCCCGCAGAAGCTCAAACATTGTCTGGCAACTATCCTCAAGGGCAATTGTCTGGCCAACTTAGCAGTGGGCCCCCTGCCATCCTAACAGATGGGCACCAAGTGTAAGTAGCCATAAGACTATATAAGTGCATTTAGTGTGAAACTTGGGGCATAATTCCCAGCCTTGATCACCATATGGCTTTTCCATACAGAGTTTGTGATAAATGGGATGCACAGTGCTAATCTAACTTTGAACATGAACAGCATTAAGGAAAATAATAACGAGAATAGTTCCCACCATGTGATAAGCATCAGGTATGTCTGGAATTAGCAGGAGCAATAGAAGAGTAGGGTTATTATGCATCAGCATCTTCCCCACACTTTTATTTCTGTTGATCCATTAAGCTTTCCATGACTCAACCTCTGAGAAACAAGGAAATGGGCTCCTTCACTCCCCTCCCACTCCTCTACAGGGAAAGAGAGTACAAAATTGTGAAAGCCTGTGCCTTCAAGAAAAATCCTTGGACTGATTCACAGTCTCGTAACTGAACTGAGCCCACATTTCACAGTCACTTCAATACTGAATTCTGCAGGACTGTTTTAGAAGAGAGGCTCAGGATTTCATAGACTCACTAACCAAGCACATATTAACACTTTTATTCTGTACTCTTATTGGACATGGAAAGCGTTTCACCTCCGCTCAGCACACAGCGTATCTGACATATCTGATCCAGTGCTCAAGGAAAAAGGGAAGCCAGTGGAACCTATGAGTTTTTGGCCACCATCTTTATTGCAGGTAATTCTAACTGGTGCATGCCTCACTGCCCATGGATTTTAGTTATTGCAGCACACTGCGTTTGTGTATGCTAACAGAAGGGACTGTACACAAACAGTAAGTATTGAAATACAGGCTTAGTTCCAAGAATGTGGATCTTAAAAATTCATACATTGGTTTAGAGTATTTTTAGATAGTACTTATGAGTTTTAGTTATTGTCAGCCAAAGAAGCTGCTTGTGACCTTTGAAGAGTGAGAAGCCTTAAAAGTATGAGAACTCTGAAGAAATATTTCATCGAATTTTGAGATTTCAAGTGGTCGGAAATCATATTAAATAGAATATACCTGGTTATGTTTTTTCCTTTTCTATCATACTCTACAGTGAAGTTCCTGTTGATTTACACCACTCTAAAATTACACCAGCAAAAGGAAAGGAAAAGTCCCACCTCTCCCATCCACAGTTACATATTTCTACTGGAAAGGGCAGTGCTGCCTTTCAGTGAAGCAGGGATTGAGTAGTTCCAGGTATTTACAGAACCATTGTCTTAGATTAAAAAAAAAAAGAGGTAATTTTAATGCTGTATAAACCAATACAGATTTTGCTGGAAACAGTTCCAGATGTGCAGCTTAAGGTCCAAGACAATATAGCTCTGTACTCTTGGCTCCTAAATCTGAGAGGAACACCTTTCATTAATAGATATTTGAATTTGCTTGCTTTCCAACTGTATTCAAATAATCAACTCTGCTGGCATGAACACTTGTGGAAAGCAAATGTCAAAGTTGCTTATATGAACTTTTTTGGAAGCACAATTTAAGTCTGGCCCTCCAAGAATTTCACTAGAAACATTTATCTAATTAGGAAGAGAGATAACTGGCAGGCAGTATTTTATCAGAATCCTGAAGTAAGTATAATAGAGAATCAAACAAAATCATGCTTTTGGTTGAGATATACGATCCCTTTCTGAATTAACTTCCTACTTGCCTGAAATAAGAAGAGTTAAATTCGTGCCTATTTATACATTCATTATTTAGGCTAGCAATAGCTTGCGTCATATACAGTTAGACATGATTACAGACCATTATGCTAATTTCCTCTTAAGTTTGGATCTTTTAATTTTATTTTTAACTATTAACATAGAAAGTTTGAAGCTGAATCAGTTTCAAAAATCATGGAATTAACTGGTCAATATAGTATATTTTGGCAGACCTATGCACTCACAGGAGGCTCCAGTTTATTCACTAGTTGAACAGGTGAGTGACACAAACCAAACATACAAAGAGAACATGTCCTAGTCAGCATCAGAGTATAATTAAGAATGAAAAATCCCATTGGAGATACAGAATCTACCGCAAGTATTAGGAGATCAAATTCACAATAGAGAGAAGGCCTTTGTGCTTCAATTGTGCCTCTGTTAAGAAATGAGTTTAAAAGTTGCACAGCTTCCTGTTTATGATATTTCAGAAACTTCCAGGTCTGATTCACTTAATCTATCTGAAAAGTATTTTTCTCAGTTGTGACACTGACCTTAAGTACAAGTCAAAGCATGGGCTCCTTGTGATGCCTTAAGTTTAGCTTTTATATTTTTCAGATCAGTACTGCTTTAGGGTATAACTCAAACTCCATGGCCTGTCAGCTACTGCTCTCCCATTTTACTCAGACAAAATAATTTTTCTCTAGGCCTGAAATTCAAGGACACCTTACTATCTCAGGCCCCCAAAAATGTGAACTCAAAAAAAGGAAGTGAACTGGGGGGAGCAAACTGGGGGAATGTGATTGCATTACCTGAAGCTGTAATTGGACAATTAACCTCTGGTATGAAAATAGACTAATCTGGGGGAATGTGATTGCGTTACCTGAAGCTGTAATTGGACAATTAACCTCTGGTATGAAAATAGACTAAACTTTTATCTGTCTGAAAAAGTTGTGATTGTCATCCGTCTTGGGTGTAGTCTCTGTGAGACTCCTGCACTGCCCACGGTGTACCCTATGAAAGCCTTTCAATAAAAACCTGCCTTTATCCTTTAACTCTGTCTTGCCTCCCTTCTGGGTAGTCTCTCCAGGCATCCCTTGTGATGAGTGCAGCTATGAACACACCAGTAAAAATGGCAGGTGGAATCATCATTACTGCTTCTCATGGTACAATTCACTCCATAACCTGTCCATCATGAAGCCTTAAATATGCCAAGTCCATAATGTGGAAAGAACAAAATAAAAGGCACTTGAAAAGGATGAAACTAGACATGGGTGAGGTAAACACAACCAGCAAAAGTTGTCTAACAGACATTTATCATCCTATAAAAGCCAAAATTTTTGTTTTGCAGAAAGAAGTTACAAAACTACTCTCTTTAGGTGACCAAGTGAGATACACTTTCACAACAAAACTAATCTGCAGAACTCGCTATCCCCAAGTGATTAGATAAACCAAGAGTTTCATTTGTTTAGTGCTCCAGATATTTGTCTGGATATTGAAATTAGACAGGGTCTTTGTGATAAGAGGGAGGTGCTTATCCAGCCCACTGCTTCCTGCTGTAAATCACAAGCTTGCATGGGGGCAGGGCTGTGCATAAATTTCCCCAATGGACAGCTGACTTGCAGAAGTTTCCAATGCTGGCAATTCTAAGAAGAGTGAGAGCCAAACAATTCTTGGCTCAATTTGCAGGGTTTCAGCTTCCTCACACTCGCCACTGGATTGAGGCTGCACTTCACGGCTGCACGGGCTGTGGGGCAGAGCAGCAGGGACACAGCCCTCCCTCTGCACCCTGCAAGCTGGCACAGCCCCAGGACCCACCCTCGAGGTCTCGGGGGCTCCACTCAGATCAAAAGTTAAAAACCTGTTACAGAAATAAATTATGAAGTACTGGTGCATCTTGAAAGGAAGTCAGCTCTATTTTGCTGCAGGTGCACTCACAATATAAGCCGTACCTTCAGGATTAAGTAACCAATTTTTAGAGAGAAGCTTTCTCTTTTAGAAAAAGTTCTGGCTTTGTTCACTTGTTCTACAGTACTCATCCTAGGTCATGGCTTTATGGGACTCCTGAATAACTTGATGTCCACAATAATTTATAATAGGAATTAAGATTTGTAAAGCTCTTTTGAAAATTAATTAAAAAATAAAATTCCTTTTTGTCTACCTCATAATAAACTGGCAACATTTTAAAATGTGTCAAGATTTTTCTCTTACAACTCTTGCTTTAAATATTTAAGAACACAAAGTTGAGAAATGAATGCAATAGAAATAATTTTTCTGTATAAAAATTCTGTATAAAAATCTATTTAAAGTCTTCTTCTCAAAATATTTTACTTTCTAAGGTACCAATAATATGTTCAAAATTTCAAACTGGACAGTGTAGCAACCCTTTCAAATTCCACTTTCATAATCCACAGAATTTTTGTGTTTAATCTTTTGTTAGAAGACCCCAAAGTTCTTTGATGCATGCACATTATTTTCTAGTGATTGCCACCACATGAAAAGGGTGTTAATCCTCTGCTAATTAACAACTTGCTGAGGTCAAAGGGGGTCAGTACTTTACATTTTTGGATTTGATGAATTTTTTGTTCATTGGAACTTCTTGTTCTCATCAGTTCAGGTATTCTGTAATTTTGTTCCATGCCACTGATGGCATGCTCTGGCCCTCTTAGGCCAATAAAGAACACACTAAAAGCCAGTTTGGCATGAGATTCAGTTTGCATGTATTTTTCTACTCTACAACTCCTTTTATTACACACACTGTTGCTTCATGCAGTTTAGGCCATTTATCTAGACAGGTCATGGAGCTTTTGATAGTCATACTTCATGTTAATAAGCCAAAAGATTATAAAAGGTATTAAACTAATCCTTATTGATGGGAAAAACAATTGAAGATGATCTTGCCACTTTTATTTATTCAGTATTTTTATATATACATATACACATATTTATATAAGTAGTTCTTCATTGCCTTATTAATTTGAAAAGTAGCTACATTAACTCCAGAAAAATTTAACTTCTCTCACTGAAATACAACTATGCTGCCTGATCTGTGTATGTTCCTAAAAAGGTTCTGCTATTTGAAGAAGAGTAGCAGCAAGACAGTGGATGTTGTGTTTTGCATTTAGTTCCCACAAACTGGAAAAGGTGCATGAGAAAAGGCATTGTAGAAACAGATAATCGAGACTTGATGGGATTGGCAGAGACTGTGAAGAAAAAAATGCAAGGGCATCAAACCATTTGATATTCATACAGTAATTAAGACAGGTCTAACCTTAGTAATCCTGACAGTGAGTTCCGCAATTTTATGACACATTGTATGAAAAGGCACTTCCTCTCATAACTAATGAATCTGCTCTATTTCTAATCTCTCCAAATGAAGCTGAATCATCCCTTTTGAGAGATAAGGAATGCAGACATTCCCAAACTCTCTTCTATGAGCTTCAGTACTTATAATTTCTTTTAAAATCTGCCATAATCTTTGCACTTTCCTGCACCCAAATAAATGCCTTGCATTTATTTAACAGTTTTCACCACCATTTGAACAACGAATATTTTTAAAATATCCTTAAAAGGATGAGTAAATTCTCTTTGCTAACACTGTTTCTTAGCCTAGTTTAAAATTGAATGAAACTGCTTACAAAGAAAAAAGAAAACCATCACCACAGTATAATTTTAATTTCATAAAAAATACTTTTAAAAAGTAAAAAACCATCTAAACTGAAGTGCAGACTTAGGCATGCCTGTGTAGACCCTGTCATTCTCCCCCTTTATATAAACACCATCTCACAGACAGCACTGTACAGATGAGAGACCATTAGCACAGTTTACAAAGGGAAGCGAGTGATCTTATCCTTTTGAACCTTGATTAAGGGGAAAAAGTTACTGGATGGGTTGCTTGTTCTAAAACGGTTTTGTTATCTGGAGCTCAGTAGAACCTCAGCACAACAGAGGTGATCCACGATCCAGGATGTGCCTGTTATTTTTTTTTTGAGGAACGAAATCCCTGCAGGGTGCTGAAGTTGTGCAGCTCTTCCCCAGCCGTGTGAGGGCTGAGGGTTTCCCTGAGGTGCCCTCACCGAGTGCATACCTTCAGCTCCTGTTACAACAAGGCACTGCTTATCTCCAGAATCATTTCTGAATGGTTTTGACTGTTGAAATGAAGCAACTTCTGACACTTCATTTATGCATATGTTATGTTAAAGTGAGAATAGCTGAAGAAAGAACATTTGTCTTTCTTTTAATGAGTCTCTTTTCAGAACTTGATTAAAGAATTTCCCTTTTTATTAAATTATTAAGACCACTTTTTATTTGTTCTTATATTAATTTGTAGTAATAGATTTCCACGCAGATAAATTAGTAATTCACTTGAAATTCTATTGTTTCCTTAACATATTAACCAAGTGAGGAATGTGAGTGTAAATATTGGCATTAATACAGTTCTAGTTTCAGCATCTGAAGCAGTTTCATTATTTGAGGAATTGGAGTGATTAGATGAAGTTAAATTAGGCCACAAGAAAATATATTTTTTAAAAAGATGATGACCTAAATGGTGAATTGTGACAGCAGCCAAGTAAATAACTTAACAAGAAAAAGCTTTGCAGAATATTGATTTAATGCATCACTTAAGCAACAGAATATCTCAAACCCGCATTATCCATGCTCTATTTCCCTGTACCTTGGACAGTTTATCTATTCACCTCTCTCAAAGGAACAAGCACATATTTCTACATGGATTGTTTGCCTATGATGTACTGTTTTTAACACAATGATAAAATTAATCTTTAGAATAATTCTACTTTTGTAAAATATACTAGTTGGTAGAAATTTTAGAAATTTAGCGGAATTAAAGTTACAGAAATTTAACCAAGATACATTAATTATCATCTTTACTCTGGGAAAATTCATCATTACAAAAAAAAAATCTTCACTGTTTTGGAAGACTACAAACTGCATTTCAGATTCATTGGAGAGTTTCTAAAAGAACATTAAAAATACCAAAAATCTGATACAAAATTACACTGATTTTAAATTATGGCTTGAGATGTTACATTTAAGACAAAGACTGTAAACATAGTGCTTTCTCTGAGAAGGAGGGAGAAAAGGCAAGCAAAAGTAATGGGGTTTTGGTTTTAGTTTTGGGGTTTTTCTTTCCTGTCCTTTGAAGAAATGAGTGAAAGAATCTATTTTTTTAATAACATTCTGCTTTATTACCCGAAGTAAAATCTGGTGTTGCAAAGACTATTTCAGCTAAAATTAGACTTTATCAGTGTTATGCCATTTAATATGCATGAATGACATCTTGATGGATAGAGAGGCATTGGATCTGAATTCTCTGATTTCCTCTGTGAGGCTGCAGAGCTGGAGCTGCTGCCTGACTCCATGTGCCCCAGCTGCCACGGCAGGTTCTGCACGTAGACTGCCCTGCTCCTGCAGCACACGCTCAAACTGTTCTACCAGGGTCCTACAAGAATTATGAATTTTATGAATGAGGCCCTTCCCTACATGGCTGTCCTCAGGAAACACTCAAACCACTTTTTCTCCAATACTTTTGATTTTTCCTCATTAAGAGCTCAATTTTATGGGAGATGGGCTGAGTACCTATGCCACTCACCAGCGACGTAAAAGTTCAAAAGCAAAATTATGATTTTCATGGCATTTTTCAAGAATATGGACAGTCAGAATACTGTCCCCAGCATAGGGTTTCAATCACTTTTTATTCGTATCTTCAGTATTTCCATCTCTGTTACTTAGTCTCAGAGATATCTCACCACAGCAAAAAGATATGGAGGTAAATTCAATACTGGGGAAATGAACCAGAGTTAAACTCCTTTTTAGCAACACCTACTTCACCAGACAAAAAGAACTGGTTTCAATTTTCAGGTCTCTTCAGACTTGGAGGGGCTGCCCACAAGCTCTCACTGATTTCCCTGCCTCCCTCCATGCTCTGGAAAGAGGTCCCAAGCTATTTGCATTCTACACTTTGTAATATCTGCAAAGCATATCTAAGGAATTACAGAAGTTACCTCCTGGCCAGTTTTATTTATCTTTTACAGCTAGAGGAGGTTATAAGAGCATTGTTGGAGCTTATTTGACTACCCCCTTTGTAATCTCTCCAGCTGAGCAAGGCAGGGAAAAAGACTCATGTGTTCACCTCATGTTGATTTGTCATTTGACATCTGTGTCAGAGCAACACCCTGTAAGAGCAGACACTTTGATGCCACTGCAGCTCTATCTCTGTCAGGGCTAGAGCTGGGTGCTCTATTTGCTGGGAATAATTTATTCAGCAGTTTTCACCCTTTCTTCAGTTTAAGAGTTCCCTATACATGTTCTAATTAGAAGAGATAATTGGCTTAATACTCAAGCACTTCATTCTTACTTGTTCCCTTTGTGCAGAGGTGTCCTGAATAAAGTCAGGGTGAAATCCTGGTGCCACTTAAGACATTGAAACCCACTCTTCTCCTTGATTTCACTAAGGTCAGGATCTCAGTCAAAGTCCCTCAAGCAAGAGACCTCCAGTTTAGATTGTGATCATACCATAAATGAGGTCCATAAATAAACAGTGGGAAGGAACAAATGATACAGATCGAGGGACAGAGTAGTAGGATATTTAGATATCATCATGATGGCTCTATTTAAAAAAAAGGGTAAAAAACATAATAGAGATTATTTTAAGTATGATGACAGGCAGGAGGGCTCAGGGTAGGATTTTATTCCCCTACAAGGATCAGACAAATATGCAAACATACTTTTGCAACTGGAAATATTTAAACAAGTGCAGTTTGCATTGACTTGCTCCCTCTGCCCTGCCACTTTCGTCCCCTCTGTCTACACCTTATTCGTTAACCAGATCAAAACCCTCCTGGTAAATTTTGCTCTGTAGAGTATAAGAAATTCATTAATCAATACCAAATATATAATTAAAGATAAAATGTCATTCCTGGAGTAGCAGTTCTGTTCAACTATACAATAATCTATTTCTGAAAGCATCTGTACCCTGCATGCACCTAGTAAGGATCAGTGCCTGAAGGCAGTATTGAACTATATTCTCTGAAATGCCTTGTGTTTTGCTAGCAATTTCAAACTCCTCTGTTCTTCAACACTCAGTCACTAAACTATGCTGCTTAAATTATTAAATCCTTTTAATTTAAATTTTCATAAGCTACCAGAGGAAAAATGCACTTCCTTAAAGTAACAGGTCTGGCTTCTTGTAAGGAAAACTATGGTATTGTTATTGCTTTTCTGCAGTATTAACATCCTTTAAACAAACAACAAAATAAATTATTTCATTAAGGAGTAAAATGTGGAAGGCAGATGGTTTAAAGAAACAAATCCTTTTGAAATTGTCCTGGTAAAAGACCACCCAAAACTGGAAGAGAATAGGAGAAAATTATCTACTATCTTAATCTGTAGGCTGAGATACCAGACAAGAACTGTGAATTAAAAATTGGGAGTCTCATTACACCAAAATTATTGACAAAGAAAAATAATCTCCATGATTTATTATACTGGTCCACAAACACTATATTACTTTGAATAATTGGTAATATATATTTTACTTCAAATATATTTTTACTGAAAAAGATGTTGCAACTGCTATGGGCTTGTGTCCTAGTGATGCTTTCATCTCAACTAGAATACTGCAGTACTGTGCAGCCGGTGCTGTAGGTGTGGGACAGTGCAGGGAATACATTATTTAATTTAGTGAATTCATATAGTTTGAAATACTTAAACATTCATCTATTTTCTCTGTGAAGAGAGAGATGATTTATACCAGGGAATAATAGATTCAATAAGAAATATTCAAAATTAGACCATGTAGGATTTTTTCAATGAAAAGACTTCTACATTTGAAACATGAACTGCTAAATACTATCATTCTTCACCAAATACTGGATTGCACATAATTTGATAAATTCTAGATTTTGAAACCAATCTTTACAAGAAAATTAAAATACGAAGTGCCAGTTGCAGACATCTATAAGGAAATGACCTATTGATAAATAATTTATAATATATACATGTAGACATATTACTATGGGTTAATTAAGGATTAAACAAATTGCATCTGAAACCAGAAAAATATGCATGAGCCTGTAAGAGTAGTCTGAGGGAAAAATTCCTGTTACGGTCACCATGTCTGACTGTCCCTATAAAGCCTTCATTTTTTAGGATGAAAACTGAGCCAGCTGAGTATCAGGCCGGTGTCTTTTAGGGAAAATAAATTGTTTATTCTGAAAGGACTTAAGAGAACAAATGATTAAAGAAAAGGGACAGAAATGAAGGAATTTTTTTAAATTAAGGAAATTAACCAGGAAAGAAAAAAATATTATTCAAAAGAAATGACCAGACTTTCTGGAATACACAGATGTGATACAGAAACTGTTTACCTAGCTTTCATTTTAAGGTTTATATTATCAAAAGTATGGCTGGTTCTAGGTTTATTGATCAAGTCTTTCTGGATTAATTCTATGGTGATCTCATTTGCAGGCAAGCTTTGAAAGACTCATGTCTTTAAAAGACTCATGTCAGTCAATTTGATCTGAGGTATACTGCAGTTACCAAACTACTGTTTAAATAACATTTCGTTTTATCTAGAATTTTACTTTTTCAAATACAATTCTAAACACATTAATTTAATTTTCACTTGAATAAATCAGTAAAAATTTTAGGATCAATTAGTTAATAATCCTGGATTTTTTCCTGTTGTATTAAGTTCACCTGAATGAGATCTGAATTCCTCACTAACAGTCCTGTAACCAAAATCAGGTTTATAAATATACAACAACTACAAGCTCAACACATGCATGAATTCCAGTGCATAGATCAATATATCAAGATCACTTTTTTATAGTGGTTAAATTACAGCCATGTTATCTAAGCTACCCACCAAAAACTGTCCCTAAGCAACAGAAGACCTGCAGAGGAAAGAGGAGTAAGTCATTCTGGCTTTCACTAGTGAGGGGATACCAACTTCCTCTCTGACTGTTGAAAAATCTTCCCAGTATCTCATGTGGTTTCATTCACTTCTTCAACAGAAATAGAGAAGATCAAGGGAGAAGACTCAGTTGGAAAAAAAACAAAAGCAAAATATACACCCCCAACCCCCCTCAAAGCCTCACAAAATCCATTATGATATTAAGAGCTAAACTAATTTTTCTTTGTGGCAATGGCAGATATTGCAGCCTGCCCAACTAGGTCATATCAGCAAAGATTATTTGCTCAGACAACATTTCAGCTGTTTTCACCCTTCCTGGTGCAGGAGATGAGAACAAATCTTTACTCACAACCCTCTTGTACCAGAGACATTTGAAAAACCTCCTCATGTTAGCTTTGGGCTGTTCTTAACTAGGCTATAGAACCATTTCCAGAATGTGTGCACACACTGCATGTGCATATTTCTGGGCTCTGGTAATTTCTCTCCATGAAACGGCTTTTGGTTGTCCTTCCTCAAAGATTTTTCAATGACTTTTTCTTCTTCTCTGCCTTTTACTGGCTCCTCCAGTATCTCCTGAGGGTTTTTTTTGTCTTATTTCTTCTTTGCTTATGAACTACCAACCTCAAGGGATTTTACTAGCAGTGACTAATATAAGCTTGAAACTTTAGCAAATACCACCTACTGCTGAATTATAAAAAGCAAAGGTGTATTGAACAGCAAAAATTCTCTGGCAAAGTTGTAAGCAAATACACAGTGTCTATGAAGTTCAATTACTTTCCACTGGAAAAAAATTGGAAAGGCTTAAAAATGCTCGGCAGCATGAAATCTGCATCATACACATAATAGGACTGCATTTGATTGTCTAAAGGAACAGTTAAAATACATATTTTCAGAAGTATCCATGCAACACATCAACATGCAAACTGCATTCGTGCCTTTATAGCTTCTGAAAGAAATTTATCTGTTTTTGATTTTTGTCTTTCTAAATGTAGTATACCTTACTAAGAAGCAGCCAAGGGGCAAATCTGCTCCTCCTCCCAAGTAGACAGTGAGTTTATATTTCTACATGAAAAAAAATCAATAGCTGTTTTTAAAAGTTATTTGCGAATGTACAAGATGTTCAAGGCCATCCTACTTTTCCTCACCCTCACACCAACCATCTGCTCTCTAATGCTTCCAAATATTGAAAATGCTCCTTTAGTAACTATAATTTCTGACTTCAGTCATGTCTTTTCTTTCCTAGTGCTCCTGGCCAGGGAAGCATAAAAATTCTTAGGATCTCTATTAGACAGGAGTTAGGTGTCCCTACTAATCTTTGCTAGACAGGAGGAAAAAGCTGCAAAACCACAAAACCCGAACCCAAACCCAGAAACAGAGACCTGCGGTGTTAAAGGATGGAGTAACAGAGGACCACAGAGTAGTAGGATCTCCAGACTCTGACAGCCCAGATCATCCAGCATCTTATCTCATGTGTCAAACTTCATCACAGTGACAGAATCAGCCAAGCAACGTTACTTTCCACACAGTGATAATTTCATGATGCTCTTATTCTTTGACTGTTACAATTATGAATTCATCTTTACCAACAATAGTGGCAAAAGAAGCAGTTTGTTATTCAAGGAGAGTGAATATGATGTAGCTTAAATCTTTATTTTGTTTTCTTTTCAATGGACATGATGGGGAGAATAAAATGTCCATTTAAATGCACAAATACATATAAAGATACACTTCTCTCTCTAGAGGCAACAATGATGCCAAATATTAATGTGGTCTCCAAAATACTGTGAGTCACAAAAATGTCTGCTTGTATCATCTAGGTCTTTCATTCATAGCTCAAGAAATGCAGGTAAATAATCATTGCTCCAGAGTCCCTAGATTTTCCTGAAATCCACTGTTGAGTTATTTGAGGAAAAAGCTAAACAATAATAAATGAACCCAGATGTTTATACCCTCTCTGTAAAGAGCTTTTCAGCATTTTAAAATCAGAAACTGACATTCATGAAAAAGATGTATTTAAGACAAGACCATGTATTGGTCTTAAAACCAAAGAGTTTACTGCTCTCTAGAGTAATTTTTCTTTTATTAGTATTTCTTCCCTCTTTAATTGAATTAAACAACAACAAAAAAAGCAACCAAAATTATGAAGACCACCAGCACAGTGAAAAAAAGAAAATGTCTCCCAGGGTTTTCAGTTCTCTTCCCTCAGTGTTCTGGAGTCCAGATGTGGAAAGCCTAGTAGAGCTGAAAACATTTTTGGAGGGTGGAAAGAAAGTTTTGATGCTACTGCTGTAGCCTTATTTTATCCAAACCAGACAACTATCTTTCTTCATGAAGATTAAAAAGCCAAACACCAACACCCACCAAACCACACCTTTTATATATTGTTACTAAACAGTATTTATAATTGAGCCTGATGAAAAAAACCCCTCTCTGCATCTTCTTAGCACTTGGAAGCAAAGAAGGTCTTTACAAGGCCTTCTTAACTCAGAGTAGAATATTTACTGTCTCCTTCATCTTTAAAATCCTGTTTGTCAGGTGTGTCAGTTTATTTTTAAGAGATGTATTTTTCCTGCTCACGTATCAAGCAAACACATATTGATTTGCTGCAGCCATACCAGGTCACAGGATATGGAGGAATGTTCCCATATCTTACGCAGCTACACCTGGAATATGGTGTTCAGCTAAGTGATGACAAGGGTGGTCAGTGAGGTGATGATAAAAGCCTATAAATAGCTTAAGAGGGTGAACTCTGAGGAAGGGGAAGCGTTGGTTTAAGGTGGACTGAACAAGCCTGACTGGAAGAAACACAAAGATGCCCTGACAGCCAGGGCCAGACATAAGCTGCTAAATAGGATCTCATACACAGCACGACTGCCAGCAGAGCGGTCTGGGCTTGGCCTTGCGTACACCACAGACATAAAATGAATTTACTATTCCAGATTAATTATTCTGGGAAATATCCAAGCATATTTAAGCACTTCAACTGCTAAATTGGGCCCCAAGTTCAACAGTCCACCAAGAGGAGTCACACTCTGGGTGTATTTAGAACTACACTCGACATAGCACTGGAAACATGTAAAAGGAAATAAATCTGCCCAGAGAGGAAGATGGACACAAACCCTATAAATCTGTCGTACCTCTGTTTTCTGTAATTCTAGGAAAACATGCATATGGGATTTGGGAAAGGTCTTTTTAATAAGGGTTAATTGGAGAAGTATGTCACACATGACTAAGTACCGTTTCAAATTACTGCTCATGCTGGCATAACTAAATTAGACAAATGAGAGAATACCAAAATAGGGAATAGTCAATCTTCTTCCCTCCTACTTAATCTTTATATCTTCATTAGTCTCAAGTATCAGCAATTACAGTTTTTCTGAAATTTGTTGCTTCTTTCAAAATATTGCTATGACCATATCATAATATTCCCCAGAGATCCAATAGTTCTGTAAAATCTTTCTTCTGTTGTCAAATTATCAATCTAGGCTTTCAAACTGCTGGATTCATTTATCTTGCTTATTTGATGTAAAAGTTGTTCAGGATAAATAATATTGATATAGCCCTTTCTGAGCTTAAACAACAACAAAAAAATCTGAAAAGGGAAAAATAACCAGTTAGTAAACCAGATTAGTTATTCCCATGAAAATCATTGTACTGTCTGTAACACTGTGTTACTCTAAAAGCCAGGTCCCTAACCCTGGACCCAAAAAAGTCACTTCAATTTCTCTCTGCTGCCCAAGTTAACTGCAAGCATTTCCTGACGCTGAGAATGCAGGCAGAAAAAGGAAAAACGTCGACTTGAGAAAAGCACAGCTTCCAATCCCCACCCACCAGCTTCAGTCAAAGGGATGACTTCAGCCTCTTTCTTAACTAATCCTGTCACTGTAAAATCCTACAGTCATTCTTCCAACATAAAGGGAAAACGGACTCACTAGGAGGACCTAGACTCTTTCAGCTTGAACTGTTAACCAATGGTGGAAATGCAAGAATGCTGAAGTTGTGCCTTCAGAGCCAATAGAGTGGATTTGTGTGTCCCACATGACTGTGTTTCCCCTGTCTTTCACATGGGCAGTATTTAGTTCAATTCAGAACTGCAGATAGTATAGCGTGCAGAGCAGCAATGGGATGTCTGAGCACAAGTAGCTGACTTCCAGGCGACTTCAGGAAGCACATTTATACATTTCTCCTGAATTATCTGGGATTCTGCACCCTTGACATTCTCCGACCCTCCTTGTCGCTGCAGAAGGAGACAGCGACCTGCACAGCACAACAAAACTGTGAGTACAGGCTCTATTAATTTTTATTTTCACCCAGAAAAGCAAATCTCTTAAAAATGTCCAAATGCTATGTGCCCTAAATCAGTGATTACTTTTCTTAGAAGATGAACAAGTATGTAAAGTGTTATTCAAATTCAGAAATATTTCTTGCATGCTTAAATAAAAGAAAGAGGGAAAAAAAAAAAAGCAAAAGCGAGTTATCCTCCAGGGCAGTGCCTGCATGCACGCTGCATGACACACTGCTTCCTGACATAGCCAGCGTGCTGCTTTGTTCATAAAGAAAAACAAAGACAAAAAGCCCTACACACGTATGTTGTTCACTTTTATTTGTACTCTGTGTCTAATCAGGCCTGATCTGTCCCCAAGGGGAAAACATAAAGGCAAACTTTAACTCCGCCAGCAAGGGCAGCCCAGACTTTGCAGACATCTGACAGTTATTATAATTAGCTATGAAAGACAGCGAAGACACTTTGGGGCAAATAGCTCTTACATTTGGAACAATGAAGTCGAGCAAGGTTCCCATCCCACCCCTTCCACGGGGGGAGGGGGAGAGGGAAGGCAACAGGGGGAGTGTTAGGGAAGGGTTATGGCTGGACTGAAAACACACAACTAGTGTGTAATATCTGGACTCGCTCAGTGTGAGGAAAGGCTTTTTGATAAGCAACTTTACCTCTAGATTGCAGTTTGCATTCACTCAGATTCCTGATGGGGTGGGAAAGGGTGTGGGTCTCTTTACGGTATAACGTCAGAAGGTCGGGGTGGAGGGGGAGCAGGGACGAAGGGGGCAGAAAGAAGAGAATATCCATAGCAGGAGACATTGAAATTGTTTCCCAGAGCTTTACTGGCCAGATCTCCTTAAGCCCAAGTTGCTTTCTGGGCAAGATTTATGAGAGTTCTCAAACAGAAGCAACAGACAAAGCAGCGCTTTTTTCCTTCTTCCTCGGAAAAGAAATTCAACCCAAACGAATAACCGTATAATAAACAGCACTGATTTGTATTTTTGCTCTTTTTTTTCCCCCCACATGCTTGTAAGATCTTTAAAAAGGTCTTTCCCTCCTGCCTGCACGATCCTTCCCACCCCCCTTCCCTACCAAAAGTTAGATTCTGAAAACTACGATCAGAAGGGAAAAAGCAAAGACAATAGAAATCTGACTCGGTCCTGGCTGGGCTGGATCTCTAATAATGCATGAAGTGAAAACAGTTTCTAAGTGAAAGATGAGCAGACTTCTTTTTTAAAAAAAATAAAAAAATTAAGTGCAATAAGGAGAAATTGTTGAAAGACTCCAGACGCTACTAATTATGGCTTAAATAAATCTTCCTGGACAGATGTTTGCTTGCTCCCACTGCAGGGAAAGGAACGTTAAAAGAAGCATTTTTTAAAAAAGGATTTGACATGAATCTCCTACATATGATTTTTTTTTCTTTTTTTTTCTTTTTTTTTTTTTGGTAAATACACTGTTTTATTCTTTGTCTGCCCTCCTGTTATCTCCCCCTCCCCCAACCGCCGCCCACTGTGAGCTGAGACACCTGAAGGCTAGACACAATGATCAACAGAGCACTGCGCTCGCCTGTCTGGATTCCAGCCAGATTTTTTTTTTCCCCCTTCCACAATCAAGGAGCCTGCACGCAATGCACGGCAAGCCCCTTGCTCTGCTATGTGCAGATCAGACAGAAGTCTGAACCGTGCTGCAGAAAAGATTAAAGACAAACACAAGCCTTTCCTCCTTATGTCGGCCAGGCTCAGTTTCAACTTTGTTGTGATTTGCAAAAAAAAAAAAAATACAAAATAAGAAACTTTGTAAACATATATACACATTATTGTACAAAACATATGCACACGCACACACACTTTCCGACACAGTGTAACTAGGGACATCCAGTGTTTCCCGTTTTCCTGTGATTTCTACTCTAGGTTTACAGTCAATGCAGTATTTTATGTTAAGTTCATGCATCACTTACATAATTGCTGTGTAGCTCTCAAATATATGTAAAGATTTTGTATGCGCATATGATATATTACATAAAGGCAAGTAGCTACTGTACAGATACCCGATCCTGAACGCCCATCAAGCTGAAATCTTACGAAATATTTGTGTTTAGAGAGATTAGCAAGAGCTCCGAGACAGTTTTATGATAGTTTTAAATGAGGCAGTAGCAAAATGCTTTGTGCCTAGGTTGTCTTCAAAGCGAGGAAGGGGAGCGTGGCAGGGCACTGCGCTGGCCCTGCGAGCCCTGGCCTTCCTGCTGCCACAGCCCGGGGAAATGCCGATGGCCCAGTGCCATCGTGCCACAAAGTTGGGCTTGAGAATGCAGCACTCCCCAAAATAGTTGCTCTCCATTTGGTGTGGCTATGGGTGGGGTTAGCAGAGGCATACAGGGGAAAGGCAGATTCAAAGCCTGTAGTCTATTTAATTTTTAAACGTATGCTGTGCAGATCGACCTATTTTCTAAATTCTTTGGAATTTCATTGTCTTGCAGTACAAATTATAGTCTGATAAACACAATGACTAATATTTGCTTTTCAATGTGAACTTTGTATGAAAAAGACCTAAGAGAAAATACATTTTAAAACACATAACCACATGCACATGTACAGTGTTGTTAATTTACTCCCTGAAAATGCTGAAACTATATTTCAATCACTCTAACAGGTATCCTAATGGAAATATAAGAATTTTTTTTTGCTTTTTTTCCTCTAATATTGCTTAGAAACACTATGAGAAAAGGAACAACTCTAACAGGTATCCTAATGGAAATACAAGAATTTTTTTTCTTTTTTTCCTCTAATATTGCTTAGAAACACTATGAGAAAAGGAACCCAGAATAAGTATCCCATAAATTCAATCTTAAAAAAACTTCCTTTCCAAATAGCAGCGGAGACATGCAAACAAAAGATTGCATGTAGTGACAGAAATATCCACTGCAAAGTAAAAATTCCTGAATTGAGATGTCAGAAAAATTAAGTAAATTAATTAAGAGCTGTGGTCAAATTTTTATTTGTATTCCTGCCTTTTTTTTTTTTTTTTTTTGGTAAATAAGGGATTTAATACTTTTGTAAGTATTTGTATTCCTGCCTTTTTTTTTTTTGGTAAATAAGGGATTTAATACTTTTGTAAAGGAACTGTTTACACTGCTTATATGAAATATTCAAGCAAACACTACACAATGGTCATACATGAGAAGTATACATTTGTAAATTATATGTATGTACACATGTTCAGTAATATTAAGGTGATAATTTCCTTTCTACTTTTCCTGGCATATTATGTTTTTAAAAAAAAAAATTGTCACTTACTTCAAAAAATGTGTTTTGAAATAATGCCTGCAGCTAAATTATGAAGTGCTCACTTTCATTTTCTTAAGGTAATGACAAGGCAGTCATATTTTTATCCTTTCCTAAAGGCAGAAATCCTATGCAAGTCAATTTCTCTAAACTTCAGAAGTGATTTACACACTATCTTGTCTTACCAGAGTATTTCAACTAGCAATTTACACAATGTTTGTCAGTGTAAAAGTAATGTCTAATCACATAGGAGATAAGCATTAAGCTGGAGAATATGAATACAGGGTCCTTGTCTCCATGTTTAGTTCAACACTCTCCCCTTCTCCCAGTAAGGTCCCTTGGGTTTTGTGAGTGCTGGGTACAAAAGCTCTGCCTAGAGTAGGGAGGAGATACCTGACCAGTGTTGCTTTAAAAATGGCATTATCCTCTCCTGCTTTTTTTGTCCATAAACCTGAAATTTGGAGCTGTGTGTTTTAGTTTTTTACAACAAGAATTTTTTTACCTTGCATGAAAATTGCTGAACTCTGTTTTTTTACTGACTTCTTTAAACTTTTTAATAGTTGATGCTGAAATAATGCAGTCATGGAAGCTCATGCATATTTATGACTCCATTCCTTAAAAATTTGATATCTACTACAGCATGTCTCTTAGCCTGTGGCCTACATTTGGTTGTGCAAATTCCACGGTGCTACTCACACAAGCTTCAAGTTCTGATTTCCTTTTTTAAACTCTCCTCTCCCCTCTTTCCCCCATGCTTCCTGTTGCATTGGCTTGTTTGAGCCTTTCCTAGTTGAACCAGAGGTGTGACTTTTGGTCCGAGGAATAAAGTGCTGAGAATTACATCCAAAACTTTCAAAAGATGTGTATTTCACTTATACCTCTACAGAGCTGAAGTAACTTGAGAACCTACCAGAAACATAGACAGTTTCAATAAGGTAACAGGGTCAAAGGAGCTCATGCATTACAGATAGGAAGAGAACTGCACATTGCATTTTTATAGATAAAAAGCACAGACTGATTTAATGCATACATATTTCTGTTCGATACTTTAGCAAACTGTTGCAAAGCTCAAACTAGAGCAAAGTCAAAACTACTTTCAGCATGGTACAGTTAGACCAGATGGCCACGTGTTCTTTTCTTATTTAGATGAGACTTTTCCTTTCAATAACATCTTTCTTCCTGACCTGCTTAAAAATTCCAGCGAATGAAATCAGCACAGGATTTTCAATTCTAATTGACCATGTGCAGAGGAAAGGCCAGTAGAGAAATCAGTAGGACCATTGTAAGGCACACTGCATCAATCTCTCCTTTGTCCTGAATCTTTTCTAGTATGAGCTAAAATAATTAAGTATATTTAATTTCTATTATTTGTACAGCAGCAAATCCATTAACATTCAGGCAAAATTCATAGAGTTCCTCTTTTAGAAATGCATGTAACAAGGAAGATGTATGTCTGACACCAGACAAGCAAGTACTTGACATCATTTAATGGCCAAATATTAAAGCAAAACAAAACAAAAACCCATAAAACTAGAAACAAACCTCCCAAAAGAAACTCAAGGAAAGAATGACTAGAAAGACTGAAAGGTGTGGCTGAATTAAAGCATGAACTGCTTTACTTTTGCTAATGAAGGAAGACGACTGAAGGATATGGTACTTAAAGAAATTTTTGAAAAGCACATTTTAGAAGAGTCTGAAAAATGTATTTTTCCACTGTCCAAAATACTGACCCTTAAAACATCTGTAATCTTCAAATGCTTCAAATCTACCAACATAGATTTTACCCACACCCATCCCACCCACACTGTGTTGGTTGTGATCAGCCTCAATTGTGTCTGTGTGATCTACATGTGAGGTACAGACTGTAAAAACTCTGTGTATCACACACAAACATTATCTTCAGAAATGCACACCCAGAGGACATCATTGCAGTGTTACCTTCCATTTTATTTGTATTTAGTGAGCTGTGTGTGAGGCAATATAACAATATTTGAGATTTAACAAGTAGAGTATGCAAAGGATGCACAATCTACCTATGTTAGGTCTACATAGCCCATGGATAAGGTAAGTGGGTAAAAGGAATCCTTCAGAATAAAGGGGATGGGGAAAAAGACTAATTGAGAGCAATATAGAGCAACTTTGGTTGGTTAAAGTAGCAACAGACTTATGGCTGTACTATTTTGTACAAATTCACTCTACTCACAGTTTAGTTTAACATTATGCTTGAATGGTCAGTAGTTTCATATTATCACTATAAGCTTAAATCAATAAGCAACACCTGTAGAATAGAGATTCTGAAAGGGAGTTATGAAAATGGTTTCATTAGGATAACCTAAAGAAAATAACGGTTTCATTAAAATTCGTATCATTTTTAAACATAAGGTGAAAAACAATCCAGGAGAAAATTCAGTGGGCAGCATGGCCTTTGCTATTTGTCAAGCATGCAGTCCAAATAACATTTGCATGAAGAAACATGCCTGAGAACATAAAACAAAGCACAGACCTTGGGTCTGGCCAGGCAGACATGGTAAAAGGTCTGATTTCAGCTCTTCAGCAAGATGTTTCATAGCCTTGGGCAAGTCATTTAACTCTCTGGCTTCTCATCTATGTCACATTATCAGAATTTAAGTTTTGAATGCGTGATTATAATTACGAGGTCAGCAATGAGATACCACAGAAGAGGATTCAGGAGAGACCTCAGACGCTTGAAAACAACAAAAAATACTAGACTGAACAATGGTCTTTTGTTTTTGTTATTAAGTGAGATTGTTTTTGGTGTGGTATTTCTACAACAAGAAAGATACAAAAAGACAAGATACAAAGCCTCTTTCTCAAGAGATCAATGTAATTCAGCTCTAGCTTAATTTTCTGAAAGTTCTTCATGTGCTTGAATGTTCATTTCTTATTTTTTACTTACTTGCAACAAAATATCAGAATACAGGATAAATGGAAGATACTGCTCCATCTGTAAAGATGCTCTAGACTCTACACTTATGCAAGGCCTACCATGAAAACTCTGACTCCAGTAATGGCTTATTTAACAGACTGTCCCAAGGCACCAGTGAGACAGAGCAGGTTAAATGCTGCACTTTATGACCAGAGTTCAGTGCTGGGCCCTAGACATGCACTGCCTCTGGTGTTCTGCACCAAGGAGCTGACTCTGGAATGGCGTCGAGCGTGTTCTCACCTGTGAAGCCTGAAGGCCACCTAGAGAACCACCTCGAGGTTCAGCATGTGCTCAAGCATTGTGCTGAAACAGATCTTACATTTCTACAGAGCACCCTGCCCTGAAAAGTAAACCTCTGCTGGGTTCTGCTCCTGTTAAACTGTGCTCCCACGTTCACCTTTCTATTGATGGTGCTTTGATTCCCACTGCTGAACAGACCAAGTTAGAAACCCTTCAGCAGCAACGCTAAAAATCACTGTGCAGGAACAGAAATCAGTGAGCCTGCACTGGCCAAGAGACTTGACAGGAGACCTTTTGAGGCCACCATTTTGTGGCTGAGTAATGACCATGTCACACACATGGAACTGGAAACTTTGCTTTCTCTCCCTGAGGAAATGTGGGGGATCTCTGTGCAAAACAAAAAAACCTGAAACACTTCCTTATTCATGTTGTTACTGACCAAAATTCATATATGGTACAAAAGAAATACTCAGACTTTCAGCTATCTTGTATCAGTGCTGCTCACAAGATGCAAAAATTAACGAAAAAGCAATGCGACAGAGCTGCTGAACATCTCAGCAGGTTTACAGAAAGGGTAGGGAAGTGAAAAGCAAGTGAGAGGAAAATATCCTGCATGGAAGTACAGCCTCGTGCAGTGCTCAGAACAAGGAGAGGAAGTGAGCAAAACGTGCACAGTTACGTGCAACTGATGGGCTGCATTTCACCAGCCTATTTTTACTATAGAGGCTCCAGATTATGTTAGGAGTCTATCCAGTCTCTTAAGCCATGGGATGTGGAAAATGGGATCAGATAAAATGATTAAAATCAGTTTGGTCTCATGCTTTCATCTACTAAGTGTAATAGATGCAAAACTGAAAGACTTAATTGTATAATAAAAGTACAAACACCTCTTTGTTTTACCTCTGCATTTTTCCAGTTTAAAGAAATTGATGAGGTTTCTCTCTGTTTCATTGAAAAAAACAACAATGATAAACAACAATGATTCTTCTCTTGCAGCATCCCAGCTGAAACTAGTTTCATCTATCCAAACAAATAAGCTCAGAAGTAGTTGCAGAAAAAAATTTTATACCACATCCCATGAGATATTTTACATAGAGTGTCTGGTTAATAAGCTTCAGAAACAAAGGCTGCTTTTAAGTAGTTTACAGAGTTATTCAACTGCCTTTTTTTAGAAATAAAAACCTGATAATTTCACAGAATGTCTTATCGATACACTGAGTTTGTACTACAGTTTTCAAGCATTGTTTTTTCAGCTTATTTGAAACTATTTTTCTAAGAGAAAAATTTGCAAAGAAAATGATTTTAAAAGTCTACCAAATGACAACAGTGAAGAAAAGCAGTTCCCAAGGTTGATTAAAGACTTGGAAAGGGTTAAAAATTCAGATCTTTATGTAAGAATTATAAATGAAAGGAGAGTTAAAAAGGGGGAGAAGTGGGGGAAGAGCTAAGCTGCTGGTGACTTGAGTGTATTTATGGATTACTATGTCCTGAAAAGAAGAAAACCAGAGTTGTAAGATGACACTGCAGGGGTTGTCTGGACTTTTCACCGAGTGTAAAGTCTGTTTAGTCAGTGTCTTAATGCCTAATGCTGACCTTTGCCCTCTTCACTCCTCCCTGCTCCAGGTGCAACATTTTTGCAAGTGCTTTAACATTACTGGAAGTTTTTGCAGGTTTCACACACTGCAAAGTGCACAGAGCACTTTACACATCCATTACGCCCACCCAATATCAAGAATTAGCACATTTTTTTATCCTAAGTACACACAATGATTTGTTTTACACATTTCTCCTTATTAGTATTACTGCATTAAATTAATAAAAACAAAAGTTTCTTTGAAAGGGTATTTGATTTACATAATTCTATACAACAAGACACAAAATTACATATAAACTCATCTCATGCTCCCCAGCACTGTGAGTTATACCAGGAGTGTGCAACATATGCGGGCAATGCTATTGATCTCTCTTAAATTAATTCTCTTTGCTATGGAAATGGAAGACAAAACCAAAACCCATTGCTACAAAATAGTCAAGGCAATACAGCTCATTTTCCTCAAGAAAAAAAATTGATTTCGTGTAGAGTTATTAATTAGATTTGGAGTGATATAAATTTTAAAGAAAAACAACAATTTTAGAAACTAATAATAAAAAGAGCTAAACTACATAAGGCCTGTATAATTTCAGTTTTGATTTAAAAAAATAAAGATGCTTTAAATCTATAAATTATACAGTTTTCAGTAATGAAGATAATATAAAAGTACACACATAATTATTTCTCTATGTGTTATGCTTAGTAGATGGCTGCTAAGATTTTTGAGGTCAACAATTTAACTTTTCTGAGGAGAAAGTATAATCTGGGTGCCATCATCTCCAAGGCTACTAGAGATGTTGTTTCTGGAAAGGGTACTGTGGGCATTTCTTGCCACTGTGGGCAAGGAACTCTTTTACCCCATGCACCCAATGCTGCCAGGCTTCGGGCTCCTTTGGGCCTCACCTGGCATTGGAGAGGATTTTCACTGTGCAATACCAGGTACCAAAACTCGCCCTTCTCCAGTGGCATAAAGCTCACTGCAAATCCAAGACTGTCCAGGCATGGTTCCTGCACTTTGTGATCCACACTAGCTAACTATGGCCCCCAAAAATTAAAAATTATGATTTAGAAATCTAAAACTTTTAAATAGATGAATGACTTTCACACATTCCTTCCTCACTGAGCCATGCTGACAAATGTTCATTACATTGAGGGAAAAGAAAGGAGGAAAAGCACTGGTTTAAAAGAGGTGAATAGCAGCAGGTAGGCTTTATGGAAAACCCTACTGGTCTAGCCAGAATAACCCAGGATAACACATCTTCTATGCACAGCATTACTTCAAAGTGAGACTTACATAAAAAAGAGTTCAGATGAGGGTTTATATTTAGGGAATTGCTGTGACAGAGACGTGTTTGCATCTGGACTAAATATTTATTTTACTGGATTACCTTTCAGATATGCTAAGCAGCTATACTGCTTACAGTACACTGTGCCTCTCTAAAAGAATATTTTGGTGTTTTCCTATGACATCGCTAAATAAAAATTAGCTTAGGTCATCTTCATTACCTAGATAGTTTTACAGGGTCTGATTTTGGGGGAGATTTTTCTTTAGAACAAAATATGGATCTTAATATAGTAGTTTATTCCAAGAGTAGGCACAGGTCAAGGGGTCAAAATATTCTGGAAGTGTGTCCTGAAATAGTGTTCTTATGTTTTTCAAATTAATTTGTAACACTGCAACTACAAGAGAATAATGGGGAAAAAAAAAAAAAAAAAAAGGTTGTTTATTGAATGACAGACTATTTCTAGAGCTGGGCAGCTTTATCTCAGCACAAAGAGTGCTCCTGTTCACAGTGCAGCTGCTAACAACTCATCAGCACTCCCTGTTTAAGAGTAGGGTACAATTAGAAGTCAAAACTTTAAAAACCTGAAAAGTTATTACTGCAGTAAGCCATGCAACTGGATTTGATTTCTAGCCAGACTGTATCCCTTTGCTCCTGACACTGTTTACAAGACATATTTAGTGCAGGTGGTACTCTCCTTAATTTCACTGAAGGTCAAGTGTACTTGTCATAATTGTATTTTTTGCACAGCTGAGAATTCAACTACTTCTGCAGACTGAAAACAGACATTGTTTCTATAAAGGAAACACAGAGCACTGAAGAGCTGGGCTTGAAATAAACAGAATGAAGTAAATTCTCACAGTTTTCACCTACTATCTCGTCAGGATCATCACTTTGGAGTCTGCTGTGTATGAGTGCAAGCAGCCTTTTGGGTCCTTCACTCCCAGAACATCAGAATCTTCTGTCTTGAAAAGTGGTTTCATTTATCTTGCTTTAGGGGGCTATTTTCAATTTTTTTTTTCTGGACTACAAACCAAGATTTAGGTTTTGCAATATTTGCAAATAACTGACATTACAATGATTACAAGTATAAAAATTAATAGAATTGAAATTAATAAAGATTCTAATTTAAGTAAACAAAAACTACATTACCAAAAACATAAATTCATTTTCTGCTATTTTGGAACATCATAATCATGGCTTTCGTAAAAGACTCAGTCTTTTTCTCTGTAAATTCTAAACTGATTTGTTACAATTGTCAGACAGAAAACTAAATCTGCTGAAAAAAAATAACATGGCAGAAATAGGATACTATTCTTGTGCTTTTATTCATTTACTCTTGTGAATTATCAGTCTCTCCTACGTGCAATACGTGCACCTAAAAATACAAAACATTGTCCACTGAATCTTCTTTTTCCTGTGAATATGTTTCCCTCATCCTCTAACTTACAATCATTCCTGGTGCCTTCACTGCACATTTTACCTGAAGAAAGGAAATTAAAGCAAAACATCTCTGAATTGTGCTTCATTATAATTTTTTTTTCATGTCAGTTGAAAAGAGCCATAACAAAAAACCGCCAAACAACCAGGTGTCTCCTTCTGCAATTCTTATGTAATAGTTCAGTCTTGCATAATACTTAAAAAATCCTCCAGTTTTCTTCAAGCAAATGATTTCCTAATATATCAGAGACAAGGAAGAGAATCATCCTTCTTTCCAGATTCTCTTTATGTCAGGACCAGAGCTCAAGTTTGCTTCAGAGCATCAGTTCACAAAATTCTAAAACTAGAGACGGATTCCTCTTGTGAAATCCATTTGCTGATCAGCAGCTTCTTACCCATCTCTTCTACCCCCATCCAATCTGCTTCTCTAAACAACTCTGCCCTGAATCTCTGCACTCCCCTGCAAACAGCAAAATGTAAAGATGTACAAATTGGAACTAGTTACATAAATACACAATGTTACTCTACAAATGAGAGCTTTAAAAATTTTACTTGAAAGCATAAATGCAAGTAAAATAGTGCCTTTTAATGGAGCAGTTTGAAGATACAGAAATACTTTTGTTAAATTGACGCAAGAAAGATCAGGACTTCAAATCTGTATTTTCATTATTGTGGAAACCTCAAAAAACGGGGTTGCAATCTGATTAATTTTTGTTATTTCCTCAAAACACAAAATAGTACAGTAAAGCAAGCAGCAGAATCTCATGAAATTTTGTTATGTCAACTTATGGGACATTGGTATTTCAATCTTTGGGATTCATCTGACATTTTGTTTGTAAATTCAAGCTTCCTCTTTCCTCACCTCACTGGCAAACTTATTTTTTAGTTGTATTGTAATTATCGAGTTTTACTGCTTTATTTTATAGTCAAACCCACAAAACACATGAATTTTTTGGTTGTTTTTTGGGTTTTTTTTTATAAAGCGGAGAAAATATCCCTCTAACCACTATGCTATGCCAGTTTTGTACTTATATTCAGGGAATAAATTTTACACATCTTCATTTGGTGAATCGTTAATCAGGACCATTCTTTCAGTATCCGTATTCTAGCCGAGTTTCTCAGGCTCAGTATTAGATTTGGGGTAACTTAAGGTCTTTTCCATGAAAAAAAAAAATTAAAATCTAGCGTCCTGCTAATGAAGGAAGTGAAACCTAAGTTACTTAAAAAGCTGATGAAGTTCCTGTCCTTTCCGAGGAGGAATCAAGATGGTTTTTGCTGAGATACTGGTTTAAATTTATACCACAGAAAAAAATCCTGAACTTTAAGAAATGGTTCAAAGGGAACAGGGACTAGCCCTGAATGTGTATCAAGTTCATGAATATAGTTATTAGATGCACAACTGCGTTTTTTTCTCTGAGGAGATGGCAACACACTTGTACCTTTGTAATAACCAGCCCAGGGAATCACCTCTAGCCTCATCCCAGCAGGCTGCAGTGGGGTAGGCCTCCACCGTGTTCCCAACACACTCCTGGAGAAAGGAGAATGATGCCTTGCCTGCACAGGTTGTGAGAAGATCTAGGCCATTGAAAGGACCAGTGGGACTTGGCTGAATTCCCAAGTTTTTATTGTATTTAGAAAAGGTCTCTCCTCCTGCAATGCTTCTCTGATGAGTGACTCACTATGTAGTGCCTATATCCTGTCCTTTTCGTTCCTTCGTTGGGATTTACACAGAACAGACAGCAATGATTTCCTGCTGGATGCCCTCAGGATTCACTGTGTGTTTTGGATGTTGCAAAGGAAGAGGAGACAGTCAAGAAAATTTGAGACTTTTATGGGAGAGGGGTTTGTGGCCTTTGGCTACAAGATCTTAATGAGCTTCCTGCTCCTTTTTTCCTTAGCTCTCTACAACAGGAGGCGGCACGCATAACGAAGACTAGAACTGTGCGCCCCTCCTTGCCAAAGACTTGTCAGCCAGTAGCTTTAAATTTAGAAACTTAAATTGGCTGTCATTTCTTTTACTGCACAAATGTAAAATAAGTGATGTTAAGATAGCATTAAAGAGAAACGTGGGGGAGACTGCTTCTCAATTGTTCTGTTTGAAAACTTGTGCTTTATTTCATGACAAGCAGCGCGATTCACTGGAAAAGGCATTCTGCACTGAAAGACACTGGGCATACTTCATTATACTAGAATATTTCCAAATGAAGACCTTCTGTATTGT
The DNA here is from genome assembly GCF_014805655.1 of Passer montanus. Lineage (NCBI taxonomy): Eukaryota > Metazoa > Chordata > Aves > Passeriformes > Passeridae > Passer > Passer montanus. The sequence goes on from NW_024370816.1 coordinate 1,997,669, forward strand.
TTTCTATTTCCTTAAAGAAGGCCTCAGACTGTACCACCTGTCTAAACATATTTACAGTCTCTCCACACGGCTGCAAGCTCACTGTAGTGGAATTTTTCTAAGGGTCAAAGGTAGCACAACAGAAGAGGTTTTGTTTTGGTTTATTTTTTAAGACACAAGGAGATATCCATGAATTTTCTGCAAATCTAGGTGCAGATATAACTGGCTCATAATAGAAACATTTGTTAATCTACTCTAGAGACACAAACTCTTGAGTGGCTGCTAACCATTCGATATTTTTTAAAATTTAGTACTACATTCTGAAGTTTGCTTTTGACTTATTTTGTTTTCTGCTGCCCTCTTTTTCCACTTTTTTGTTTGTAAGATGCAAGTTGAGTCACAAAAGCAAACCCTGTATCTCCCAGCTTACTTGCCAACTTAATTTACTTTTATTTCCTCATTTAAGGGGAAAAGCGGGGCTAGGGACAAATAAACATTATGGGTCATGTGATGCATCCAAATCTGAAGAAAGGAGCAAAGAGGAGAGATCAAACTTGCCTAAGAAAAGATATTACTGAATCACAAATATAACATATTTATCACTTGAATAAATTGCTCAAAATTTGATAGTTGCTATATTTTCTGAAATTTCTGTTTGGAGGATCCCTCCCCCATTTCTCCTGGAAAGACATCTGGCTACCACTGAATGGAGTTTAATGTTTGAACATCCCATCTGGTTTCATCATGTTAACACATGATTCCAAGTCATTCAAGAAGTATGAACAATGGATATTGTATTCCATATAGTGCCATGTGGATTTAATCTTTAAAAGATGGTGGCACTGTAGAACTCAATCTCTTAGTTAAAAGTCAAAACATTTCATGTACACAAAAGTAATTTCCCACAGCCTCAAAAGCCTCACATTTTATCCTGCTCTAAGAACAACAAGGAGACAAAGTCTTCCTCATATAGTGCCATTCCTATTGTTACCTACCAGAATACCTATCTGGATAAATCAAGAACACTTTTCCTGAACATGACAGTTAAAAGCAGCATTAAAACAGATTTTTCATGAGAATAGTCATTATTTTCATACTCAAATTACTACCAGATTGACTAAAAACAAAAGCAGAAGTTTGCTGAGGCAAATGGGAGTAGAGCACTTTTGCCTTCCAGAGCTGGTAACTCTACCTTTCACTGACATTAGCAAAATCCAAAAAAGTCTTTCCAAAACAAAGTGCTTTAAGTGTAAGTGCTTTTCTCAACAGCACTACTTTATCTCAGTGATGCTGAAAGAACATCTCATTTCTCTATATACTCTCAAATTAAAATCCAAGTTTCAGTTAATAACGTTCTTTATTCAGTCCTTTCACGTTATTTCTTCATAAGGATAATTGACTCAGTGTCCTGTAACACTGACCCTGAATTTTTTTTTTGTATTTCTTAAAGGATGCCTAGTAGGAACAAATGTTCAATAAATGGCTTATTACAAAAACTTAATACAAACTTATTTCAGACTAAAAGAGAATTATATAAACTTCAAGTGTAAGCTGATATTTAAATATTTTCTAGCTGTCCTTTAAGCCACCTAATAAAATTATATTGCTTCATTAGAGCACCTAGGAAAGTGACTGGCTTTACCCGCAAGGGTGAGAAGATGAGGAAAATATAGATATTTTGGGGGTATATCTCTGCAACTGGATCATGAAAAGTGACTGGTTTATCCTCAAAACTGTGAGGCCAGAGTCAGAGTTGTGTAACAAGAGATTATAGATGTGCTGATGAGAGAAGACAATTCTGTAAAAATTGATAAAGGGAATTACACCACCCAACTTTTTCTGAACTCTGTTGATGTGTACGTTTTATTCAGTATCACCATTTTACCAGCCAGCTCAAAAGTTAGTTAGATTAGATGTGTGGATCTAATATAAAAGATGAAGTTAGTTAGATGTGTGGATCACATAACATCAGGATTTTCACAGAAACACCTAAATCAAAAGTATTTAAGAGGGTGCTGTTTGTGATTACTAAAAGATGAAGTTAGTCAGATGTGTGGATCACATGACATCAGGATTTCACAGAAACACCTAAATCAAAAGTATTTAAGAGGGTGCTGTTTGTGATTAAATGATCACTTTGTGTTGTCTGGAAAATTTCTTTACCTGTTTTTCCTGCTGTGTTTCAGCTGACAAAACCTATCTAGAGGATAGGGGCTATTATATTTAATAAACAGAAAGGGCAAAGAAAGAAAAGATGTGCTCAAATTTATGGAAGTGAATGAATTCCTGTGTGACAAACTGGATAAGCTCCCAGCAAAGCTGGGTTGAAGGCTAGCTCCATCAGTTGGAAATTCTTTTAAAAGCTGTGGAGATCACACAGACTGTTAAGACAGTGGATTATATGCATTGAACAGAGTCACTTCTAGCTGATTACATCAGGGAAGTTACTGAATTCCCTAAATTCAGGATGAGAACTATAAAATGCAAGATTGGAATAGAGGTGGCAAACTGGTGATTTTAACTGTATTCCACTGTTCTATCACCTCTAATAACTAAATCCTTAATACAGTAGTGACTATATTCATTGATGGCCACCTCAGTTTTACAGAACTAAGAGAATGGTTTGCTTCATTTGGCAGTACTTCTAATGACTCCTTTCAAGGAATTCTGGTTGTGTATTCATTCAGCACAGATTTATGCAAGCTATAGCAGACAGCCTGTGTCAGAAAGTCTTCAGAGTCTGTTTGTCTAATTCAAGTACTCTGTCTAGAAAGGCATTGCTTTTGAGTACTCAAAACCTATTCATTCAGTTCCTTAGGTTGGCAGGCACAAAACACACAATACTTTTCAGTTTGTAATCCATCTGCAACACCTGAATTACTACAAGCACTTGTCATACACTGAAGAAAAAAGGCATGCTGACAAAAGGAATTTAAGGAAACCGAAGTCCTAAACTGAGTCTTTCTGAAAGCATTAAAAAATTTTATTTCTGTGCCCTTAAGCTGTGAATGTTTTAAAACATGCAAGATCCATGCTTATAAACAATGAAAATTCTGTCTTCTAGCATTTAGGTAGTCACTTAAAACTTGTCGGTTCTATGTAAGTATTTTGTACTAGTGGAAAGTTTGACTTCTCAGACAGGATCCAGAATTACAGTTGGTTCTACTCAAGATCAATTTCACTTAAGATGTAGCTAGAGAAATTTGAAGACATAGCAAGACTTTCCCAGGGAGATAAAATTGATTTTAATGCTTTACTTCAAGATAGACTGTGCTGGCCTAGCTAGACGATATGAAATTGGTGTCAAGTGATACTCAATTAGATTAGCAATATATCCATTTAAAAGGGCAGTGATACAGCACATGGTAGAGCTCTTGTTGTTACATCAATGCACTAATTTACAAAAATGTGTGGGATATTAATACTAAGTTTTAGTTCTTGTATGGCATAAGGAGCATTTATTTCCTAGAACATTGTATTCCATCCTCTTGTTCCTACCTGTGATATTTAACTTCAAAAACTAAAACAGAATGCCTTCACAATCCCATCCTTCATTAGGGGAGAAGAGCATCTGAGCAGTTTGACATAAGTTTCAGTATTAAGAGAAAACTCGAGTGGGTTTATTGAATCTATCCATTCTTCTGGGATATCACATAAATTCCACATTAAATGAAATTAACAGGTTGTCCTAAAGTGAAATCTCACAGTGACAGTCTGAGTTCTAATTTGGACTTTGGTTATTAGTAACTCATGTTTAGCCTCACAGATCTAAGTGCACTGCGATCCAAATAACTAAATTCAAACTTAAATCTCCTCTCCTTTCAGTAATCTAACTCAGAAATTTCTGCACTGCAGGCATTTGATATCTCACTCTCTCTCCCTGTTGCTAACTCAATCTTGTTTTCCACATATAAATGGCAAGCTGCCAATTAGGGAAGTACACATGCTGCAATGCAAAGGAAAATAAGTAGATATGTCTGTATGTATTAACTACAAGTCAGAGAATTGTCTAGTGCAGCTGGAGTGAAAAACACTCCAAAAAAGCTAATTACAACTCCAGTCTTTATTATTATAAGCAAAAGCTTTTGTGAGATAGGGTTACAGTCCTCACTGCAGTTTATTTCTTGTTTTTAAGTCTTTGTTATTCTTTTTCCACTGATTCAAACTCATGAAAATAAAATAGTCTCAACGCTATTAAAACAACAACAAAAATCTTAAAACAAGGCAATTTATCAAACTATAATAAATAAATAAAATTCTCTTCATTCATTCCATCACCTCTATGGCCTTATAGTTGCTTTTATCCATGTGTAGAACACAAATCCAACATAAACGCCAGAATGACAATTACACAAAACCTATTCATGTAGATTGAAACATTTTTATAAGCTTCCTTAAGGGAAAACCAAGCTACTGGTGAAGCCAGCAGGACACCCAGGTTCATCTGGGCTCCTGTTCCAGATTCAGAATGATGTAATATGAGAAACTCCTCTTTGTTTATTCCCTGATTCCCAAGCTGTGAGAAGCTGTGTTAGGATTACTCCCTTTATTCATCCTACTATAAACCAAAGCAGACCATCTTTTGGACACTGCTATACATTAACAGAGAAATCTAGGTAGTTCTGTATGGTACATGATACACAGTTATAGATCACCCTCAAACACAGCAGTAATTTAGATCAGGATACTGAAGTTAACAATCTAACCCCCCCCATATTATCTTTCTCCTCTCTGTACTGACTGTACAAGTTGTGCAAGTATATTGAACAAGACTGATTAAAAAAACCCTAATTATATTTCATTAATTCTCCTCTCTATTTGAGAAAAAGAGACTTAGCATAACTAAATTTTGTGGGCTCTGTAATCTCCATGTGACTGTGCTGCATTTTCTCCTCATGAAATGCCTGGCATCTTCTTGTGCCACACTACTCAGCATAAGCTGCTTTTCTGTAATTCATAGGCCACTTCTGTACAGGGCTGTTGCCATTTTTCATTTCCAAAAGCAACTATATGAAGTGATAGAACTCTCAGAAATGGAAAAAATGTGTCCTACTTTTAACTTAACAGAAAATGGCATTTCATCTTATAGCCCTGCCAGTGCACTTGCTCGCAATGTGATGTGTCATGTAGGTTGAAGTGAATTTCTTTGCCTCAAGGATCAAGTGCCACTTCTCACCAAAAACATAAGAAGATTTCACTTCATGTTTGACTCCTTATTCACAAGTACTGCAGCCTTTGAATATCAGCTTTTCTGTCAAGCTGGAGGATGGTGATTCATAAAGTTAAACTTCATGTGGAGTGGTACCATTTTAAAAGAAAACTCCTTCAGAAAACATTTCCAGGGATTAAAAGGGAATTTATAGTCAGAAAAACAGACACACTGACTCCAAAATAGCTGTTTCGTATTTAGCAGTAAATCGACTATTTCAGACAGATCTCTTCATTCTTCCTAAATTTCACTGAAATTCAAAGTAGAACAGGACTAGTTTTGAACTCAAAGTTTTGTGGGCTGGAAAAAGTGAGTTTTCTGCTTACCTGTGGTCATGAAATATTTATCAGTTTCCCAGTTAAAAAAAATAGCAATGAATGGTATACAGTGATTCATTTCTTAATGTGAAGGACTCCGTATAAATTAGCAATCTAGCATTCAGTGGTCACATGTATTCAACATACTGAGCAATGCTACTTTATCTCACCCTCATACAAGCACAACAACGTGGCCTCCACTTCTTTATTTAGTGCTTAATGTAGTGGGCCAGAAGCACCTCAAAGTTGTTTGGCATAATTAACAGCTCAAGATGCAACTAAATACAAAATTTGTGAGGAAATTTGCAAGCAATCTTATGTGCAATGGTACCGACCTAAATAATTTCTAATGAAGTTTTTAGTTCATTTTGGACAAGTGCATCTACTTATCCCAGCTTTTCCAATTAAATATTGAGTAAAACCATCTAATAAAACATAACAATGCCCTAAGATCAGTCCCCCAGATAAAGTATATTCACCACAATCTCAGACCCAAAACTACTTTTCAGGTGTTTTAATAGAGAATTGCAATTGCTACGAGTTATGCAAATTTATTCAGGGGAGGGGAAGGATGGCTTTTGTACTTTAAGTAGTGCAGTTTGAGGGGGAAGAGGAAAATATATGAGATTCATCTCTGTTTTAAAAATAACTCTGCTGCCAGAAGATCCCACCATCACAAAATAGGTGATACCTATAACAAGCCAGAGAAGACAGAGACCTTTTCAGCCTCTGCTCATGATCACAGCTAAGCAAACATGCAGCTGACAAAGGTACCCGAGACCCTTCTGCTGGGCCTTCAAAACTTTCACCATGGTATTGTAGATGAGAACGTTAAAGAGATGCTTCTCTCTCTGAGAAACAACTTCAGCCTTTATCAAAGTTACTGCAGGCTTCCATTTTCCAAGCCATACTAGTGTGGTATTTAGTTCTAATTGCAGAGGACTTCTCATGGAGAAAACTCCATGTTTCACAGGAATTCAGCAGAAGAGCCTTTTACTACAGCCTTCATCTTCCATTTTAAAGCTATGAAGAGGGCAAGGTATACACATAAAAAAAAAAAATTAAAAAGGAGGGGGAGTGTTTCAGAGAGTCTTCAAAGATTTCTCTGACTTGTGAAATTAATAAAAAATACAAGCTCAAAACCTTTAAGTATTTTAAGCTATCATCAAATTTAAAGCAAATCCCTTAAGAGAAATTTCTCACTGTGAATCATGTGCTGGACTTGCTTTTGTTGGTTTCTAACACCAGGAAGTTGTCTCCCAAGTTAAAATGCTGGTTTGTTTATTGCAGTATCATTTAAAAAAATACTATCCAACAAAATATATAGTTATTTCTTTACAAAGACAAGATACCATTCAATTAGAAAGGTTTATATGATTAAAAGGGACACACACAAATATTTAACTAATATGTATCTTCCTTTATCAAGTAGAAGCCAAGTACATGGCAGCAGGCTTGGGATTAGAAGGTGGAGGATGACTAAAATTTCTTCTTTCAATGGAGTCTAATTAAGGTTAGAGATCTCCAGATTAAAAAAACAAAACAAAAAAAACAAAACAAACAAAAAAAAAAAAAAAAAAAAAAAAAAAAAAAAAAAAAAAACAAAACAAAAAACACCAACACAAAAGCCTCTCCAAAAAACAAACACCAGTAAAACCTTAATGCACACTGCTTTATATACTTCAAATCATCCTGGCACTTTAGGCTATTGATTTTTTCCTTGCATGAATTCTTACAAAAGGTTCTCCACACATTTTAAGGCAGAAGGTTTGGTGTAACACTTCATTTTTAGAGAAATGAATATGCAATTCTGCATCATTTAGTGATTAAAAGGAAAAATGGTTTTGACAGTCAATCAAAAAGAGTTACAAAAGGAGCACAAAGGACATCTCAGTTCACCAAGTGAACTGCTTGTCTTTGCAGGAAGAAATTTTGTCTAGAAGCATTCAAAATGCAGAGCCAAATCACTCTTCTGCAATGTTAGAACTCGGTGTCATGAGGCAAAATGTTTTTGCTGGATAGAGAGCAATTTAAAAGCTTTCCCCCTAGTTGAAAAGAATTGAAATGTACTGTTGAAACCTCTTCAGTGAGCCAACACCACTGGCCAGGCAGTAGTACCTGCACAGCAGCAACACTGGCCAGGCCATGCACTGCTCTGCTGCCTTCACCAGTGCAGCTGGTGGTGGAGGAGCAAACAAAAGGCCAAACTGTTTCAGCCACTCAGAACCACCCCCAGAGTGTCCCAGCCATGGCCTTGCTGCAGGTGAGAAGCAAATCGAAACTCTGAAACTGAAACAAGATGGAGAAGAAACTTTGACAAGTACAACCTGCCCTAACTTGAAGGCAAGAAGCATTTAGATGTTAATGTCTATAGATGCTAATTTAATTAGTAAAATGAGGTATTGTATACCATACTACTTAAAAAAACCACCAAGACTCACTGCATACACCAAAATATTATTTGGGATATTATACACTTATGAAACAAGTTTGCCATCTCTGTCCCACTTCCTATAATGACTTCAGGGAGGAAGTTCTGCACAGAGCCAGGCAAACAAAGGGTTAAAGTTGTTTAACAGAACTCCCTTTCTGTACCATAAATGAAGGCTTCTACTACACCTGTGTCAATAATACAGTCTAGTAAAAAATGGGAACTTTAAAAAAGTAAAAAAGAAAAAGCACTGGATACCTACAAAAGAGAATAGTACTTATTCTTTATGAAAATAGAAAATTACCTCCTTTCAGGGGAAAAGTAGAGGAAGAGGAAAATATCACTGTCTTTTGTTCTACATTCCTATATGCTTTACTATAAAAAACCAAAAATATATTTATTTAACTGATCACATTATATTTAGGTCACCTGGGAGAAATAATGCTTCTGGAAAGGTGCCAGTTCAAGGTAGCTACAAAATCCTTTACAAGAACATTTAAGTAAACAAATAAAAGTCCTGTTTCATCCTCTCATATTCCCATCTCCTGGCTTTTCAAAAAATACAGGTAGCTGTGGTTAAAGGAGTGAGAACATGAGGCACATTGATTTAGTGAGTCTGAACTTAAACTAGGACATCAAGAAATAATATCTGCAGGTATTCCCTTACTTCTCTGCTGCCAAAAAAAGATGCAATTCTACTATTCCTTCCTCTGATTACAGTGGTGCATTTGAGTTTCTAATGGCTAAAGAGGGCATGACAGGAATTTTTTTTTTCCCCCCAATTACTGTTCTGTGTAAAGCAAAAGTTTTAACTTCCAGAATCTGCACGTGAAGTTTTGGGATTTCTCTCAATTTTTGACTCCCAGTACTGACTGTCACAATAGTGAGAGCACAGTGAAGACCCTCAGGGCATTGCCCCTCCTTCTGAACCCCTTGTAGGATGCATGACAGAAAGACTTGGGGGAGCCAGGAGGCTCTCACTACACAGCATTACTGAAATAAATGCAGCACCAAGTCTCTTTCAAAGATCTTTTCTAATGTTAGCAGGTATCTTCTTTTCTCTTTTTTACAAAGAAGAAACTGAAAGTCTAAACCTCTTTTTTAATTGAATCTCTAAAGTGAACACCTCTGAAAATTAAATTCCTGAACTCACATATCCTATTGGCTATCCATGGATTTTATTACCTGATGGCAGTTCAGAACAGTATTTCTATTTCACTTCTGTTCTGCTCCCTGACAGCCTGGAGAGCTTTTGCACACAGTAGGCCAAACTTTCCGAGAGGCAGCCAATAGCAGCCGTGCTAAAAGGAACTTTGGGGCAAATTCTTTAAGTCTAATCCATCTGCTTGCTTTTACTTTAACACCTTCACAGTAATTTACAGCATTTTCACCCATACAATCATTATTTAATTTAAAAGGAGGATGAATAGGAATATCTTCTTCAAATTGTATGTCAAAGTAAAACTTTGCTCAAAATAAATAAGCAGAGCTTACCAACATGTATGAATTAAAGGGATTTTCAAAGACTTCCTACAGTAAATGTGAAGTACCATAAAAATATATTCTTAACATATTTAAATAATAGTATGGAATGTAATTAAAAACTTTTATATTTGAAATTTAATGAAAATTCATTTTCCTGTACTTTCTTCTAGTTAGGTTTCTTAGAAGGAGCCTTCTGTTGAATCAGAAATAAATCTTTACCTTTAAAGTAGAAAATATGGAGAAGGGATCAACCAGGTCCAATCACAAGCACACACACAAAGGAAAGTATGCTAAAAGTAATTAAAAATCCTCGAGGACAAAAAAAAATATTGTATTAAAAGGTGAGACATAATCAGGGTACCTGCAGTTACTTTGAACCTTGTGACATAACAGAGTAGGGTTTGGATAATGCCCTGTTAAAAAGAGTCTACATTCTTTTGTAAAAAGTCACAAGATGATCCTTACAATGCCACATAAAGTGAACAGGAAATCTAGAAAATAACCTGGAAACTGCTAGTTATCAAGAGTTCCACTTGGAAACTATGTGCTATAAGACTAAAGATAGCAAAATGTTGCCACTAATATCTAATCCTGTTAGAACTGTAGCTTTTCATATCAGCACCTTTTAGATTAAACTGAGGTTCTATCAGGAATCTTACTCTGCATTAGTCTAGTATTTACTATAGTCATTAATCTCTCTGAAATACGCATTTAAACAACCTACATGTACCAGTGCACACAGCACTGGTAATATGTAATCTGACAATTCAAAGAATTCAAGCTGTTCACTGATGGATCACCTTTCTTTCTAAAAGAAGCACCCTAAACATGGAAATTTCCACCTTTTTAAATGCAATACCACATCAAAAACTGAATACAAAGATCAGGCTCAATATAAGAATGTGTTCTGGGACATGACATTGAAGATACTCAAGTTTGGTATTAAAGAGACTTGCATATTGTTTCCTTTTTAATTAGGAAAATTTCTAACCCTATATGCTGCACATAATAGATCTAGACATATGATTTTCAAAGGTCCAAAATAAATGAAAAAGTAATGCAATTTTATTCACAGCTTTGCTGTGTAGGGTAACTTTTTCTGTGGCAAAGAAAATGCCATTTTCACAATAAACTTCATTGGGAGCTCATGAGGTATTACATCTCTGAGGTAGGGAAAAAACTTGATAAAATACCTTGTAGGTACCCTGAAAGTGCACCTTCAACAGTTGTCTCTGACTTTTCCCCATTACAACAGGCATTTGCAGTGACATTTGAGCTATTTCTTTTCAGTAAGAAGCCAAGCACTTGTGTCAAGTAGCACCACATTCCACAGGTTGTCTCATTTAAAAGCTGTAAGTCTAGCTAGATATTGGCATGCATGATTTAAGTGGACAGAACTCAGTACTGAGCAGGGGAAGGAAAGGCATTTAGAAGATCACAAAAGTCCAATTATGAACTGCAAAAATATAGAAACTCATTCAGGAAAATGGGAGAAGCCTGTGCTTAAGGTTAGATGCATGTGCTCAAATATCTCACTTAATCAGTCAACAAAAAAAGAATAACTGCCAGGAAACATTTTAACCTGCTCAAGATATTGTAAACAGCGTGGTCCTCTTTTGGGATATAGTTTTGCTTTCATAGTACAAGCTACAGTCAGTGGAAAAAGTTGTGGAATACAATGTTGGGGTGTCTTTGAATTTACTGAATTCCTTCCAAAATGCCTTATGGTGGACTATTTAGTATTCATCACCATGCTTCTGTGGAGCAACGGCTGTTAATCTTCTAAAATATACAAAAAGGAAAAAACATCAGCTAGACAAACAAGCTTATTTTGTCCCATCTTGTCATTTTTAGCTGAAAGCCCAACAGCTCACCTACGGGGGGAAATCAAATGGCTAAAGCAGGAATTTACTGTCCAGTGTGTCTAAGAATCAGTGAAACAAATTCACTTTTCTTCTCTTTTCAAGGTCAGCACCAAGATGACAAACAGTCTGTATTACACAGTTGTATCATATAGTCAGCATGCCAGACGATGAACCCATAATTCAACAAGCCCAGACTTAAGGTCCAGCACAAACACAGAGTTAAATGTGCTTCCCAGTACTCCTGAATATTGCATTCAGTCACTGCTGCTCCCTAGGAAAACAACCGATCCCCCAGCCACACAGACAGAAACCTCCTCCTTTTCCTGCTCCTCCAACCTGCCCCTCCAGTGCAACCCAAAAAAACAAAAAAGAAATCAGAAGTATGGCAGGCAAGGGCAAGGCTGAATTTTTGTCTGTGCAATGTGGAGTTACTGAAATGTACTTAACAGCTCAGTGAGATAAATAGCACTGCTCTGGTTTTACACTGGTGCAGAAGAGAGGAGGGTCTAACTCCCCTTTTGTTGTTTAACTGATTTTAACCAGAGGAATTGGGAGGGGGAGAGAAGGGTTTCCAACTACTTTCTGAAAAGGTGTCTTTGAAGGGAAAATGCAGTCTTCAAAAAAGAAGAAAATGGAAAGCTTTCTCTCAGTTTCCTTTCATTTCTTATCTTCCTAAAATATATATATACAGTTTGTTCCAGGAAATGTCTGAAATGCCTTCTGGTAGCTTTTACATAAACATGAATATCTCCTTTTGAGTTCAAAGAATTTCAAATAATGACAGGGAAGGGTTCTTGGACTGTAACACAGTTGTAAACAAAGGTCATGAATCACTCTCAATAATTACAATGCATTATCATTACTTTTTGACTTTTAGTCTGCTATCATATAACTGAATTAGACTTGAGCAAAGCTCTACTGTGCCTCCACAGTGATCTTTTCCTGTACACCAAAATCAACAGACCTCAGCTACATTTCCCAGCCAGGAGCTAATGTTTCTGGGTACATGTTACTGTTGCTGTTTCATTTGTCAGTAAAGCCTTATTTACTTGCTTCCTGTTATTAATTATGGGAAACAGGATCTCTTCAAACTGTAGGAGAGGCTCTTTTAACTCCTGTCTAGACTTTTCAAGACAAAATATTGATGAGCCCTTTAATGTTTGTGCAGTGACACAATCTGAGCAAAAAACCCCCATAGTTACCTCAAACAGCTTAAGGCTCCTTATCACACATTCACAAAAAAAAAAATCCTTTAAATCACTCGGGCTCACATCCTTATTGTTAGTCACTGAAGTAAGGTTTCCTTTCATAGTTGGATACTTTCTTCATCTGTCACACTGATTAATTAACAGCTCACAGTATGAGCCCTGAGCTTAAATAGCCTACTGAAACGAGGAGAGATCAACTTTAATATTCCATAAAAAGCTGAAGAGGAAAAATGCTTTCCTTAGTATGAAGGGATCTGTCTTCTAATAATAAAAAAATTAACTAATTTCTGTTCAGTTACATTACATGAGGAGATGAAAGCACCCAGCTTGTGAAGGGAGATTGCAGGAAAGGATTAGGACAAAAGTTGGAGAAGACTTAAGGATTTTAAATTAAACTGTTTGTTGGAAACAACCAAGTCTTGAACACCAGTGAAATTATTTTCACCATCATTAAGAAAAGCCAGTTTATCAACTCATAATGAGCAAATCTATAAAAACACAGTACTGTTGCCTGTAAAGATCTATTTTAGAAAATGGAAAAGGCATGCAATTACATGAAATGGAGAGTTGCTAAAACCTTAAAGCTAAAGCTGGTTTTAGCCAAAGCATTTGTTGTTCTCTCACACGCACGTCTTTCCCAAACTGTTACAGTCTGGCAATTATTTCAGGAGTTTGACTTTCAACAACTGCAAGTTCTCCCCCTTTTTTAAGCCCCTCCAGTACTGCTGAGTGGGCAAAAATTACAGATGCAAGAAAAGCTGACAAATGAGTGCCCCTCCTCTCCAGTGCCTCGACAGTCAGAGCCCCTGCCAAAACATGCCTGAAAGCTAGTGAGGAGACAAAGACACAAAGATTCCATTTTTTCAGGGAAATAGATTTCATGTAGAAACTACTAGGGAGAATAGCACATGGGCACACATGTAAACTCAAAAGCAGAGCAGAAATGAATGTTTCAAGAAAAAGTGAAATTATACGTGCTTATTAAGTAAGCTCAACAAATACTATTTGACTCATGGCTCTTTTTAAACTGCTAAGTGCTACAGGGGTTAGGAGAGGGAAAGCTCTCGTAAAGTCAGAAAAACATTTTCAGTCATGGAGAACCTTCAGTTTAACATGATCCAAACTAAGAGTGCATGGCTGTTGCTCTAAATCATCTGCCAATAATGCTGTAGTACACAACCAAAAGAAAGTAAATCCAGCTTTTCAGCTCAAATCTGTTCAACTGTGTTTACTACTAAGAGATGCTTCACCCAGGGTGTTATTAATAAAGCTGCAATGAGTTTAAAAGCCTGGCACCTGGGCACATCTAAGTTTTCAAGTTTTTCATAACAAGTTTACTACTTTCATGACTGGCACTCCTCACTGAGCTGGAACAGGTCTGCCTCTGAGCAGGGAGAGCAGCAGTGAGGTGAATGCAGGCAAGCAGAGCAGGAGGAAAAGCAACAGGATTTTTTCCTGAAGCAAAAGCAATAGGATTTCTTCTTCTAGTCAAAGTTGGGGGAAAGTCCAATTTATGGTGGGGAAGATTTGGGACAACTCAAGGTTCTCACTAATTTAAAAATAAAAAGGATATTCACAACAGCACATAAGATTAGAAGCTATTGTTTTAAGTGTGATTTCAGTCCTTTAGGATTCAGTGGCAAAAGGAGGTATTGTTAAAAATAACCTCCCACCACAGGGGCAGTTTAGGAAGTAGAGGTGTAAAATGGAGTTTTTAGTAATCAGAAAGGTTTTCAAAATGCTCCCAGCTCTGATAATTAGTGCTCATCAACACATAACATTCTTACAAACTCTCCACTTGTAATATACTTTGTCTTATGGGAGGCTGCTTCTACAGAGGCACTCAAATTCAGGCAAAGTCTTCCACTCTTGCAGCAGAACACTAATGCAGTATAAACAGAACACAGAAAATGTTATATAATAAACATTCTAAGAACATGATTAATGCCCTGAATCGACAGGTTTGTGATTAAGGATAAACAAGTACTGAGAGCACTCTAAAAAGCCCCTGAAGGGCCCTCTGCCTTGCAGGAAGAACCATGGGCAGAGAGCTCAGCTCTCTGCTGGGTTCACCCTCATCTTTCCCCTTCCTTCAGCCCGTGAGAGTGTGACACAATTCTGACTCTGAACCCAGGTACTGCCTCTCTTCCCTCCTGTCTGCTTGTGAAGACTGCTCTGCCAAAAGACTTAAGAAAGAAAGGGCTGGTAATCCTTTGACTAACTAATAAATCCCCTTCAGAATATCAACACTAATTGTTACACAAGGATTGGGGGTACTCCAGAACTACTTATAAAGAAAAAAAACCCAAACCAAAACCCAACCCTATTCTCCACATTACACCTGAGGTGAAGTACCAGGAACATCAGAAAACTTGAACACTGCACGTTTAGTTACAAATGCACATTTATTTTTTATGAAATTTCTTCCCATTCCTTTGGCTGTTCCCACTGTCCTCTCACTTGCTAAGTCTGGGCATATTCTAACATTTCATAGCCAGTCAGCATTAAATTTTGGGGCTTTTAATGCATTTTACCATCCAACCATCACTCAGCCACTCCTAAATGAGTATCTGTGTCCACTTGGTCTCAATTCTCACCCAGATGAAACCACCATTTTAATTTTGTTAATACAAAGACATCCTAGATGTTATCTTACTGCAGAGATGAAAAAAAGTCTGATACACCTACTGCCACATTCCCCTCACTTCAAATTCTCGTAAACTGAATCTCAAACTCTTCCTCTACCCCCCCCCACTCTCAAAGTAGAACTGTTGTACTTGTACACATACATCAGGAATAATATGATTGCCTGATTTGTAGGAATATTCCAAGATAAAAGGAGATTTAGTTCTAAGGTCAAATTCTAAACATGCTAACAGAAGAGCTATATGGGGAGGAAAAAAAAAGGGGCTGCAGTTAATGACTTAGGTAAGAGAAACAGCAGAGAATGAAATGAGATTTATGAACAGTTAGAAACATGCTTTATCTTATACACTTATACAGCTGGTAAACTCATTCCTCAGAGTATCATTATGAAGTAACCTTCCCAGAGAAAACTTAGGTTATATCAGATTATAGAAAGAATGCAGCAGTATTATCACTTTATTTCACGCACGTTCCGTCACTCACCTATTTCTGTCTATATACTTTTAAAGATTACTTGAAAAACAAATGTTAACATTATTCCAACCTATAGAAGCTGTTGAAAGTCAACATGAAATCTTGCGTCTGTGTCTAATGTCTGTCTTTGCAATGGAGCTCATTTTAATGGCCGCACGTCCAGGCAGAGTGTGGCACGGGGCTTGAAAAAGAAGGAGACTTATGTTTTCCTTGGCACTGGTACAGCATAGGTCCTTAGCATGAAATTTATTAGCATTAATGGGCATTGTGTAATTAAAGCACTGTGCTTTAATGCCCTGAGGGGTGATGGGGCTTTTTTCATGTCCTATAAAATAGACAAATAAAAAATGTGAGACTTTTTAAAGCTATTCAAAGAATTCAAATGCTCATGTTCCTCCATTAATCATAATAGAGAAGGCGTAGCTGAACAAGATGGATCCGAAATTCTCAAAATGTCTTCCATGAAACCACACGATGGTTAATACTAGACACCAGTTTTTTTGAGAGCATGCTATGTAATTACAGTATTTTTCAAGGCCACAAGTTCTTCAGAAAGTAACCATTAGACCACTAAAAAATATAGAATTGAAAAAAAAAAATTTAGATCTAATATACCGTACTTACTTGATACTAAACTTGTTAAAGGAGTCCAATTTAAGAAAGTGGCTTTGAAAAGCAACTCAAATATTTGTTACTTGAGCCCTGGCATTTTCTTTCCTGAATGCCAAGAATTTAGAAGACTTTGAGAATCCCATCACCTAACCCACTGCACTTCAGTGACAGGAGGAAGCATTTACATAGTTCCTCACGTGCTTTTGAATATCACAGGCTGAGATTGGAATAATATTCAGCTACTAAAAAAGTGCAGGAGTGGTGCAGGTTTCATTAGGACTGATGCATGTCAGAAGTAAAGATCAGACTATTGCCTAGACCTGCATTTCAGTACATAAGCAGGATTAATTTTCTGTAAGAGAAAATTAATTCAGACTTACACTATGGAAAAAAAACCAACATACACAGTGTCTAGTATTTGATTTTTCAGAAACTGATCTTGCCAACACTTATCTGTATTGTAGTGCAAAATAATCCTGGAGTTCATTTTCTGGCAATTTTTTATTGTTTCATATGTCTGAATGATCCTGCATGAACAGCAAGTCCAAACAGAATGGAAAAAATACCACCTATTTATGATGTTTAAAGTATTGAAAATATAAGGACTATTGACAGTATTGTGTCACATCTTAATATTCTGAATAAACTAATTTCACTTAGAGCTGGCTTGAAGCAAAACTTATTTTATCTGAAAATCGGAAGAAAAGTATAGATTGTGCAAAACCACTAAGACCTTTACAATGACACTAGCGATTTTTCCTAGGGGAATGTCAAGATCAATTATTGGCTGATCTTTTGGACATATCCTGAGGTATCAAACAAAATTCTTTATTTCTTTATCTTCTAGACAAATCACCACAGAGCTACAGACCAGCAATGAAGAGCTGAGGGCAATTTGACCAACATCATCCGTGTCAGTTCCCCAGAAGTCGATGAAACACGTAATCAGGTCTCCAAGGTACATCCCAGACATTAGCTGCTGTGCCATTCAATTAGTAAATTATTAAAACAAGATGTTTTCTTCGATTACATTAAGATAGTGGCAGCAGGGAGGGCTATTACCTTCCATCGAAGAGCCTGCCTTCCCAAATTACATTGTTTATTAACACATCATTAACAATGTGCCACCTCAGCCAAATGATCAGTGGTCTCAGGTACAAAGTAAAGATCATTACAGAACTCCACCACCTGCCTCATTTGAGCAAATCAAGTAAGTACATCTGAATCACCAACTGCACAAAAATATTCAAATGCTAGTTTTCATCCCCAGCTCTGTGCCTTTTTTGCCGAGCCCATAAGCCTTCTTCTGAGGAATCAACAAAACCTTGTAGAGATAGAGTTAAACAGAGAAGTTCTTGAAACTAAACCATTTTTCTTTTCCAAAGCACAGGACCCCAGGTAAATGATGCCTTTTAATACAGCACATGAAAATTTCAATTATGGAAATCATTATTCTAGGCATTATGTGCCATTTTATATTCCCAGCAGGATGTTTTTCATCTCATCAAGAGTTTCCAAGGCTGTTTAGTGCTCCTGTATATGCAAAACACATTTAAGGGCCCCCAAGAAGATCTGTTAATTAAAAAGCCTAGTCAAGTGGTCAGACAGATTGGAACTTGAGGATTATAGGTAAGAGGGATGAAATGAAGGCTTGGAAATTATAATTTCTCTTTCTGTGGTAGCAGCCAAAGTAGCTGTTATAAACTGGGCAAATTAAAGATGTGGCTGACTAAGCTAGCAGTCTGGAAACAAGACATTGCAAAAACATAACAGCAAGTCATCGGCACCCCACTTTTAAAAAGCCAAAAGTGCTGACCATTTCTTTTTTACTCTCTTCCTGTTATTCTGATCTGTCGTAAATATCCTCCAGCTGGTACCCTTCCAGCCCTTGTTCACCAGTTCTAGTTTCCCACCCCTATCTTAGGGAGTTAGTAGTAATTCCCAGGACTGTGGACAAGTGCTCCCATAGTGGGAGTAGTCAGCAAACAGAAAAAGATATGTTTTAGAGAAGAGCAGGTGAAATAACAGAGTTGAAGTTCTATTCTTTTTTTTTTCTTCATATGAGGGTTGTTAATGTAAAAACAGTCTTCTCATACTGAACAATATTTATCATTCCTTGAGAGCTGTTTCATCTGCCCAGTACAGGCAGCATCTAGCTACAGAAAGGTCTCCATTTAGAAAAGACAGATTGTCACCACACTTTCCAGATAATTTATTAAGTGTGTTTTAATTGACTATTTTCAGGGGGAAAAAAGCACTAACAATCCAATTCTTTTTCTTTCTACATTTTCTAGTCTGTTTTCACAAATAGTCTTAAAAGGGCTAAAAATAGTTTTTGCCATGAGCTAATGAGGCTATATATATTTTTTCCATATCAGAAAGTGATGAAACATCTATAAATAAGTTACTTAAAGACCCCAAAAACCATCCCAGAACCACCCTTTGTCTTTTCTCAGCAGATAGAGACTTCCTTTTAGAAGCAGAATAAACATTAGTTGCTTTGTTTAGACAGCTTTTAGGTCAGTGTTGCCAAGCTAGAATTTGTCTAAATTTATATTAATATAAACCTGTGGCCTATTTTTGATCTCATTTTATACATCATGAATGAATTCCTCCCAATCTATTTCCTCTATGTTTATTTGCATTCAAGACAAACTCATCATTTCAGATTTGTGGTAGATGAATTTTTAAGTGTTGCCATTTCAATACTACACTAACGATGCTGTTAATAATATTGCTGCATTGAAACGTTGCATCTGATTTGAGGCACACTCAAGCCCTTTGCAAACAATTATTCATTAAATACATTTGCAAACTGTTTATGAGATTCATACCATAAATCTTCAACAGACACAAAATTGATACAGGCAAGCTGAGTACTCCATTTTTTATCAGAAATTAGTTTTAGGTGGCATGGGGCCTTTGTCTGATGCTTTTACCTGAAACAAATCAATTGCCATTTTGCATTTTCATACAAGTCTAAGAGCATGAGAGAACAGAAGAAGAATTCTAAAGGTTAAACCCTGTATTCAGTACAGTCTCTCCCCCGCCCCTCTGTTATAGTGGGTATTTGAGGAGGTTCTTTACATCTCCTCCCACACAGTTTCTCTGCTTCATAAGCAGAAAGCAGCTGCTGGTTCTTTCAAGTCTAGCGGTTAGTTGACATTTACCAATAGTTTATGGGTTTCATTCTACCTTAGCAAGGAAAAGAGCTAGAATATCAGTTTTAAAGAGTGAATACTAAATCTTTATATTTCTAATCCCCTCCCCACCCCAACTGCAGCCAAGATTTTTGGTGGGTCTTAAGGAAGGGACAAAAACAATGCTGGGAACCAGCACAGAGAATAGGACCAATGGGTCCCTGCTTTACTGGTAAAATTCTTTCCCCTGGAAAATACCCCAATGCAACTCTTGACCAGTAGTGCTGATTTCATTTCCCTTTCTATCCCACTTTCTAAAAAACAGCTGTGTACAATGTTGGTTACATATATGACTTGACAAACTTGGCAGCATTATTTAGAAACTGCCATAAAAAGAAATAAAAGTCTTGCATTTACACCTATGATATGATGCTTTGATGGTAGAGATTAGAGGAATGAGAAAGCTCTAGGATACATCACAGAAAATACAATTTTCTAGAGCAGGGAGAAAAAAAAGCAGCTGAAACATACAAAGGAAGATGGTATGTCCTGCAAACACTGCCTAGCACACTCATGTGAAAGGTTACCCCCTACAGTTTAACTCCCCCATCCAGGCACAAGCACACAGGCTGAGCCAAAGTCTTGATGTCTGACTTCCCTCCCAGAAAAATGCACTGATATGGCTCTGTTTAAGGTTTGTCTTCCTGAAATTTATCTTGAAAATAATGAAAATTATAATTTGTTAAATACATGAAATTATTCTATCAAAGTAGAGATGAAAAATAGTACTGTCCTGGCCACTATTTCAACAGTGGAATGCTCTTGCTAAAATAATTTTCAGATTTCCAGGTTTTTGAACTCATGATAAACAAAACGTCAGAAATGGCTCTCTTTTAGGATGAGTTTATATGCAAGAGAATCAGAAAAACAGAGGTGATCTGATAAGCAAAATTCCCCCAAATCAGAAGGTAAAAAATGCCATACTGTAGTTTTTAACAGCCTGCTAAAACCCTCAGTAAACCTAAACTCAGAAGTCACTCAGCTGGTAATACTGTGCGGATTTCATGGACTTTTTCAGAGCAGAAAACCAGAGTACAAAAACCTTTTATCTAATGATATTTAATGTTAAAGAGGTAACATTAACAGAGTTGCTGTAGATGCAAACAAGGAACTTAGAACATGCAATTACTGGATGGCTCCAAACTTTACCTAATGTGTTTAAAGCCACAAAAGTAAACCATCCCAGACAGCTCAGCCTACAGACAGTGCAAGAAAATGCTATACTGTTTTTTCCAGTTGTAGGTCAGGACATTTGGAGACATCTATGATTGAACTGGGTTTCTTCTTCCTAAATCAAGGCTTCCATGACTGAACATCATAGAGACAGTTATAAAAGTCATACTGGCTCACAACATCTGCAGGAGCTCAGTACTGCAGCAGTTTGCTGCACACATGTTAAACAGGCAGCACTAAAACCTATAAAAACAGGTCAAAGCAAAATGAAAAAGTACTTGAAATGAAGAGTTTCACATCGATAACAGGAAGAAAACATGGAGACAACCTTTTCTACAGGTCAGCAAGTAAAAAACTGTAAGAGAAAAAGCAGTTTGCAGCAATCCACACACAATAGGTCTTGAGCTTTACTTCCTTTTATCATGTATTGCACCTACGGGGCACTAGATTTTTCTAAACAGTAACCAAAGCATACTTTCAAGTCCATCCAACAAACATCTGAATGAATGACATAGCAGACTGAAATATTTCAAAGAGATCAAACATACTCCAATGGCTACCTCTTGTTGCCTTGAATTAAAAGTGAAGAACAGCTTATCTGGAAAGCAGAATCTAATTTTAAAATATCTTTTCTAAAGAATAAAGGAGAAAAGCACCAATCTTTAGGCAAGGTGGGAAATCAGCTGGAGATGGACTGCAGTGTCTGTTTCTTTTTGCAAAATAGTGATTCAGAAGCACATTCAAAACCACATTTAAGCGGTAAACATTAAAACATGAAGTAATAAAAATGAGGATCAAGGGAGCATGATCCAAGGACCACCTTTCTTCCCCCATTGACAGAAGCTTTAGGAAAATCAGATATACCAGTATTCAAGTACATTAAAAAAAAAAGATCTGGAGTATCTTAGCACACATGCCTTTAGACAGATATTTGACTGATTTCAATTAACATTTGTACTTCAAAAGAGATGATGTAATAGAGTGGCTAAGAGTTTTTTCATGTTTTTGTATGAATGGAAAGGAGATCTAGACACATCAGACTGTGACACAGACACATCAGACACATCTTCCACAGAGAGTCACTGTGGCTTGATGAAGAGGATTTTTTTCCCCCTCAAACTTGTTTACTTCTGTTTGGTTTTGAATTTTTTTATGAAGCCCTCACATTTTCAACATTTGCTCTAGTTTTTCACTATGCATAAAATAAAATAAGTACACCGAGAAGTGCACAGACAGCAAGGTGTTTCTTTGCACTCAGTAGAATAAACACAAGAATTTTCCATGGCTCCAGAGCTCTTCAGCCACAGCATCCTCCTTACATACACATGCAGTTGCTTCAATTTCATTACTAAGAGTAAACTATATCATTATTATATTTTTTTCAATACTAGACAACATGAACAATGGATCTATGCATTACTGTTAAAACTGATCAGAAAATAATATTCCTTTCTTAAAGAGATAAAGAGATTTCTGAAATTTTATTATTAGACTAAAGGGAAGTATGTCTAACTTATTTTAATTTTCTTTTGGGAAAAGGAGCTTATCATAAAAGAAAGAGGAGGAGAAAATGTAGGCAGCACAATTACTTTCCAGATAGATAATCTGATCATCAAGACTTCCACAGAAAATATCAGAAATCCAGGTTTCCAGGCCCTTCTCCAATGACAACAGAGCTCTGACATTCTGGAAGCACACCAAAACACCAGGCCATCAACCTTTCTAGGGCAGCAAGGGGGCTTTTTTTTCCTTTCCTCACACAAAAGACCTTCCCAGAAAAACTTCCACTAAAATATGTATTTTTTCAAAACCTCCTGAATTTTCCCTACAGAGGAAAAAAAGTATTAAGTTTTCAACCAGATGTAGTTACAGTTTTGCATAGAACTGCAATTGCCGGGCAAAACTAACAGAATGAGAAAAAAAATTCTATAAAGTTCTAGTAATACCTTTAATCATATTACAAGCTTAATGCATTAATTTTTTTAATTAACACAGTTGGACTTTTAGATCAAACAGAGAAGAAAAAAATATTTTAATCCAACAAAAGCATGCTATAAAAACACTGTTGTTCAAAACAGGTCAAGTATTTCCTTGTGCTTGAAGACTAACAAATGGGGTTTTCCGTAAGGTAGTCATTAGGTGTTTTCTCTTTATTTTTGTTACTTTTTTTTAATGGTAAGATATCATTTCTACCCCTCTATTTAATACAATCTAATCTGTATTCCTGGGAATAGCAATTTTCTTAAGACACTTCTTTTGCTATTAGTTGTGATAGGGTTTCTTTCTCATGTTTGCATTTTGCAGACCACAAGACTCAGAAGATCACTGTGGGCCAACCCACTCTGTTGACATGACACAAAGTACAGTTTGGTATTCCTTTGGCCCTGAAGGAGTCTCACATCAGGTAGTAGAAGCTAACTTGTTTCTTTGCTGTTGAATGACTACCCATTTTTTCCCCAGTCTTCCCCCCTTAGGTTAAATTAACATTTTCATATTCTGGAGAACCTTTAAATTGCTGCTGTCCAAAGGCCACAATAAGATGGGCAATTCCACCCAGTCTGGGGGAAGAAGGGGGCTGGTTCTGCAGACCCCCACACCTTCCCTTTCTCACAGAGCCAAGGAAAGTCCATTAGAACTGGCAGGGCATACAGAGCACAGGAGAGAGGGCTAATTGAGTTTAAAAGCTCTGTAGCTGCAGTCTCATTTAGGAAATGCCTCCAGGCTTGCTCAAGAGTTTAGTAATAAACCTAGACCACAAAGCAAACTGAATGTTCAACTCTACATGCCCAGAAGGGAGAGAAGATCCTTTTCTCCACACTCCTAAGCTCATGTTGTTAGCCCCTCCAATCCTTCTCCCACAAAGTAGGGTTCCAGGAATCATCACCATTTTTCTTATCCTGAAGGCAGAACTGCATACTGTCAACAGTTTCTATAACCTTGATTATAAATTTCTATTACAATAAAACATCAGTATCATCATGTGAAATCAAGAATCTATCTTGCTAAATTTTGCTAAAAAGTCATTTTCAGCCTTAGCAAATGTGGAAAATAGAAATGGCCACAGAGGGTTACAGAACAGAAAAAAAAATCACATTTGATCTTTTCTGTCACAAGTGGCACCTATAGTTGGTACAAGAGAAGATTTCTGCCCTAACCAACTGATCACTAAGACATTTAAATAATCTGTAGAGATTATTTAAAATGGGATAACCCACAACCAGAATATCCACAGTATTTAATGGAGCTATTAAGTGTGGAAGGAACCTGGGATGAGCCCCCAACCCAGTCACAAATATATTCAAGAAATTTGAACAGATGCACATTTGACCATAGTAGGACATATTCTGAAATAATACCAAAAATATGGGAAAAAACACAACTAAAGTTGTTCTCACATGCTTTGTTTTTACTGACTCCAAGCTGTATAAAACTTTCAGTGTCCTATAAAAACAGTTCCATGGAGCAGCAGGAGAAACACTTAAAGCTGAACATCCAGAAATTCTTACACAGATATAAATTGCAGTCATGACTAGAGCAAGAAATTGCACGATTAAAGTGGAGGGTCTAGATACCAAGTCCACCCAGGAGCAAGTGAGGAACTGGGACTATGAAGTCTGGAGGCTCAGGGGAGAATTTATCACTCTCTATAACTACCTCACAAGAGGTTGCAGCAAAGCAGGTCTGAGTGGCAAGTGTCCTTTTTTCCCCAAGTAATGAGTGTTAGGATAAGAGAAAATGGCCTCAAGTTGCACCAGGGACCATTTGGATTTTATATTAGGAAAAAATTCTCCACCAAAAAGCCTGTCAAGCATTGGAAAAGGGTTCCCAGAGAAGTGATGAAGTCACCATCCCTGAAGGTACTTAAAAGACATGCACACATGGTGGGCGCTCTGGGACAAGATTTAAGTAGTAGACCTGGCAGCGTTAGGTTAGCTGTTGGACACAATGATCTCACTTGCCTTTTCCAATGTGAATTATTAAATGAGTGACAGGTTCAAATCACTGGCTGTGTTACCATGTAGGCTGCTATAGATAATGGCTAATTCCTTCCTTACATGATACTTAAAATGTCATAAATATATTCTCAAATCCAAGTGGTTCTTGCAATCACCTGGGCCATATGAATGCATTTAAAGACTGAAATCCATAATATAATTTCCTTCCTAATGTACACACACATTCCTACAACCACAGTACACATTCCTACAACCACAGTGAAATTATTTCTACAGATACAGCATTATCACAGAGCCAAATTGTATCCTTGCTGTCCAACAATTACAGCACCGCGCCATAGAGCAAAACAGGAACATCTGGAACTCTGCTCTTGTGAGGGCAGCTGGGACTGCACTGCTACATCAGGAAATGAACTGTGCTCAGGTTATAAAATATACTTCAGGTTGATCACAAAAAAATTAACAATCATTCTGGTATTGAAGAAATTATTTGTGTACAAGGTATAAGGAAAAATGTTTCAAAGTGCATAGTGACATGGAGAAATTGTGCAGATTCACTCTGTATTTAAATCCCATTGAGTGTGAGTAGTTCCCTTTCATTTCAGAAATTATTTCCTAAGTAGGAAAACTTAGGAAAGTGTGATAACTAAGACTGATTTTACCAAACCTGCCACTATGGAGAGTTATTTCATGAACTCATATTCTGATCTGACTAAAAAAAGTTTGGGTAAATGCTATCTATTACTTCTCTCAAGTTCTGCTTCGGTTTCATGTTACTCCTCAGAGTTTGTGGCAACAAGTGCAAGACAAATTATTAACTTCAGACAAAACTGAAAAGTACTGATTGCAGTAGCTAGGAATAGTGGCCCAAGTAAAATCTTTCTTTATTAATAGTATTGAGTGCAGTGGTTTGAAATGGCTTGGTGTTTGGTTAAGGGAAAAACCAAGCTGGCCAGGCCAGCGCTGAACCCACTACTCTGAGAAAGAAATAAACTAAGACAATTGCTTTCAGTTGGCCAATCGTACCATTTTGTATTTTATTGACTGTTCTAATCAAGATTCCTTCCAAGATCAAAACATTCCTAAGATTCCTTCTTTGCACATACTGGCATCAATATTTTGGAAGAACCTGATTTCTATGAATGCACAGGTTTAGTAGAAAGCCATTTTGATGATCACAGACTTGAAAGACCTTCTTTCTATACACTTGAGACACACTAGATAAAGAAAATGCCCAATAAATTACTTCTGCTAAGACACAAAGTTTCTAAGTTAATACAAAATTAATAAGAATAAATAAATTATTCTTCTTCAATTCTATTTACCTTCAGTATTAAGTAGATCCATGTCTACTCCATACACTTTGAATATTAGGTAGGATTTGTTTTTAAGTGAGAAAAGAAAGACATACCTAACTACCCACATTTACCACAATTCAAATTTGAGACTTGTACTATAAAGAGAAACAACTTTGCTGAAACTCCATACCTGTGCCTTTAGCAACTTTTAATATTTGTTATAGTTCATGAAATATTAAGTTGGCTCTAAGTTTTGTTAACACTGCATGAATATTTTGACAAGAGTTCATCCACTTAGCCAAAATTGGAAACAGCTAAGTATTTGCATGATACAGTACCAGACCTAGACACACAGTGAACCAGTTTAAAGGGGGGGAAAAAAAAGCCTGAGTGAGATTTACAAAGGCATTCGATCAGGATAAAGAAATAATGCAACTATTGTAACAGTCTCCTGCTAGAAGTGGTGGAGCACTTTAAACAAGTTTTACTTACACAGCATTTCTTCTCCTCCTTTGAAATATGTTCTGAAAAAAGCTTCACAATTAATATGTTTTATACATTTTGCAAGGTTTTCAATGATCAGGAACTGTTTCTGGAAAGACTCACTCCAATTTGGCAAATAATTAGAGCAAACATTACACTAAGGTGCATAAAATGTTTGACATCTGTGAGGGTACAGAAACATGTACTTACACACAGTTAAGTTCAATAATTAAAACTGTCAGATACAATTTTAAATGGGGGCAAGAAAGAAAAAGGAAGAAAGAGAGCAAGGGAAAGGACAAGAAGTTTAAGTGGTAGAAAACATTACAACAGCCAAGTGGAAACAAATGAGATATTATAGCTGGGGTTCAGTCACAGGACTATGTGTAACTCTGTTACAGCTGAACACCAAGAGCTTCTGCTGAAACTAGTGCTGTGTGTGACTTTAGGAAAAGTATAAAGAAGCATATTCAAAAGACAACGAGCACAAAGAAAACACAGTCATTACTACTGACAATAGTGAATTCTGTACTGAATGTGTGAACAGGACATGAGTGAGGCAAAATAGAATCAGCCCCCCTTGGCCTGGGATTTTTGTAGGGACACAAGCCAAGCAACCTAAACAGAAAATGTCTGTGCTAGGAGAAGAAGACATAAAACAACACAAAAACAAACTGCTTTCCTCATGGAAGAATGGTAACTTTGGACAACACTTGGCATTACAAGTTCAAGGGGTTATTTCATCTGCATTATAAGACAGACCCAGAGATTTTACAGTATTCCTGTCTCCACACTATTGTTTTCTGTGCCATTAATGGCATTTAAATTATAGACCTGCTGTAGCCATGTAGTCAAAACACCACATCACCCGATGAGACACTGCATTATAATGTCAGTGTGTCTGCGTTTTAGCTGTGCTTTCATATACTCTACTTCTCTTCAATCACCCTTTTTCTCTGCCAAAGAATAGATACAAGAGACAAGTCTATCTTTAGCTCCACAAAAATTTCTTACTCAGGCAGCTGCAACACTTCATTCATCACATATCCAAGTCTCCTGTTTACAGCAATGAAATTTTTAGACATACAAATAGTACAGAGGCAAATTAAAAAAAAAAATCATGGAGAACTTAAAATGAAAATACAGGCTATGGCCAGGGAGTCAGAAATAATATGCTTCACAGCAAACTAATTTCTAAATTACTTCAGGTGGGATTTCTCATTTCTCTTGAGTTATTTTGAGTATTAGGTATCTTCTGTATTTACTTTCAGTGAAGTATTTAATATTTACTGAAATACTCTTTCCCAGAAGCATAATACAGTACGTATTGACCTTTACATACAGTTATTCACAATGACAAATACTGATTAAATAACAACTTATTCTTTGACAGAACCATAAAAGAAAATATATTGACATTTCTAAACATTTGCATGACTAAATACGAAACATTTCTTTTTCTAAATTATACTAATAAAAAGCTAAATTGGTCATAGCAAATTACTAAAAAGCTAGGTACCAAATTCAGAATTTTAGCCAGCATTTTAATTTTTTTCAATCTCAAAAGCCTCAAGCAAGCTATTTCAAGGTCACAAAACTCCTGAGGGTGTGTGGGGGAACATCTGCTTCTATAAACTGGTCTGCTGGACAATTCCAGTTAAGATTGTTCCATATATAAATACTTAATTCTCCAAGATTCCATGATTTCCTACTTTCTGCACGTGCAATTCATAATTTCAAGCACTCAGACTCTCAAAGTATTCACTTTAAGTAAAAAAATGCACAACATTAAGTTAGTCAGCTAATTTTATTCTGTATCAGCTTATTTTTAATACCATATACAAAACAGCACTGATTTTTGCTTATTAAAGCGTAGTCTCAATTCAGAAAAGCTAAATATCAGGAATTCATGAAAACTTTTATGCATGTTCTAAACTTACTAAGAACATTTAGGGCAACTGAATGTATTTAACAGTTCAACTAAACTTTTACAATTATTTCTGCTGAGCAGGGGAAGACAAACTGGCCTACAATTTTCTTTCAAAATCTTGAAATCATTTTACTTTTTTCTAAATGAAAAAACTTTCAGCATCGTTGTGCTGTGGCTTCTTTACTTCTTTGTTTCCCTTCCCACCAGTTTGATGTGATTTTTCTCCTCCTCCATTTCCAATATCATCCCAAGTTACCATGATTTGGCATTGGACAGAGGACTATGGAAGCATGACAAAACTCCACCCAGGTTTTCACTCACCCTTTCTCACAGTCAAACCACAGCAAAAGGTCGCCCCACTATAGGTATTGGTGAAAGTCATGCATACATAGGAAGATCCTAATTTGGGGGATCTTTGAGGTTTTTTTCAAGTGTCAGCAGTCAAAAGGATATATTCACTATTCCTGACCTTTAGAACAGAAAGCTCAGTATCATTCAGGTACAGAGGCACTCTGGACATAAGTGAGGTTGGAAGGGACCTCAGTCCCTTAACTAGTCCAGTGTGCTGCTCAAACCTGAGGAAAACCTGGCCTTACCCTGGGCTGGGTGACTTGTCCAAATCTGAAGTATCAGCAAGATGGAAGACACCAGCTTCATCTCCCATGTCAGTAATAACACAAGGCAAAATGTTATATATTTATGTGATGAAAAATGTACATAGGACCTTATATTAGCCAATGACTGAACTGGAAGAAATACACATTTTAGCTGTAACATTTAACTATTCTTTGTGACATGTATTCTCCTTTGTGAAAACAGCTGTGCTATGTCAGATACTACCCATGGTAACTGCTGCTAAAGGCACTCAGTTTAGACTAGACCATTAGATACTGGTGTATTAGGTGACTTGGTATGATCACTGAATCTTGATATGGATGATCCTTTGCAGATACTTTCAGTTTTTGAATTGTTTTAATCTGACCACATTTATCAATGCCCCACTAATATTTAATGTTTTTATCAATTAATGCCATTCACTACAACTGCTTCTAAGGCTCTTAAGGAGTTGATGTAGTCAGCCTGGACTAGATTAATTCCAAGTACTGGTAGTTTGTTCTGACAATTCAAACAGAAAATCCTGCTTGCACAGAAGTAACCATCCTTTCCTAAACTCAGCACAGAAATTTCCATTTAGCTTCACTAAGAGGAAAGTAAAGTAACACCAGGCCCTTTTCAAAACCTACTTTGAAGACACTGTTTAGCCCAGAGCTAGCCCTGGAACAACTCACTCTATATAAGTTTTTGAATGTGACAATCCCCCCCAAAAGAATCTATTAAAAGATACTCAGTTTGAATTCTCAAAAACTGGAGATCTTCTGTATAGTTTGCCTCCTTTAGTTGATTCAGTAAACTTTATCTCTGACCTTCAAATAAGGGTTAAAATACCAGATATTTTCTTCAGACATCTTTTCAAAAGATGTGGTATTGCCTGGCACACCTTTGAGTAGGAATTTCACTCCTACTCAAAATCAGCTGGCTGTAATCTGTGTTTCAGGTATAGAATGAAAGAGCTTACTTGGGAAAAAGTAGAACACCTTTTACTCTACCCCATGCTCCAAATTGGGATATCAGGTCCATTTTTAAACTTACTGATTTGTCCTATTGATGAGGCAACAGGAAATTCACTGACAGAATAGGAAGGGCTTGAACACATTTGAACACAAACCAAGTGAGAATGATCAGTACCCTCTGCATTCCCTCTTACAAATCACAAGTCCCATGTTAGACTACATATTTCCAAGCTTTTCAGGGATATTAATGATAGAATGCATTCCATTTTACATCATGTTATATGTTCTCATATCTTTTTTCTTTTAAATTGAAGGAAAACACCATTTTAGTATACAATTTAGGATGAATCACAAAGAAATGGGTGTACTACTTTTCTAATGCATGCGTTCTTCAATATTTGTATAGAAAAACACAAAATTAAATGTTTAGATCAGTATATTTTCTAGCAGATATTATTGGTGGAGTGCTGATACAAATAAACCTTTAGAAAAAAATCAATACAAAAATATTTTGGTTCTCCTGTCAACTACAACTGTGAAGTCCAACAAACAAACAAAAATATTTGACACTGTAAAAATCCTTTTCCAATCGATTATATTGTGTCTCAAAGACCCTCTTTTATTCAGACCTGTTTGCACTCAGTCATGTTCTTGGTGACCAAATTTTGGATTTCCTGATAAAATATTTAATGACTTACAAATTTTCAGCCATTTCCCTGGTTTCTCCAGATAAACTCTTTTAACTACATCTTCTAATTCCAACTTGCATACAATGATAGCCCGACTGTCTGGAATACTTATTTGTGCAGACAAAAATCCAACTGCACATCTTTAATCATTTCCTAGCACAGTCAAGTAGCAACCACCTATGTTCATGGACATGTGATGGGACTGAAGGGGACACAAGGAGGTAGAAACTATTCCTCCTATCCACACTTTTCATTACTCACCGTCACTCAAATGCATAGGGTTGCAGAGAAACTTGCTGCAGGCCTACCATATCTATGATTTTTAAATAATGATATAGATTTAATGATATGAAAATCAAATAAATTTGAGTAAAATTTAAGCTACCACAGTAGAAAGAGTTTGCATATCAGTTCAATAATTGATTACTTTTAAAATCAGATTATTAGATATCCTCAGGGGTGAACATGAATTCACATAATCTGGGACCTGTTTTGCTGAGTTCATCCAGACACCTCTTTTTAAGCTGCAGGTTTGGACAAACATTTTCTATCACATACCTGGCAGACGAAACATTATCAGTTTTCATTATTAACTGCCTATGTTGAAGAAATATGGAGAGAATACCTGAAGAGCAAAGAAACCAAAACCAACTCCAAAAGAAAAAAGACTTTCCAAATCCACAGAAACATCAATGCTTGCATTCTGGTCCTGAAAAAACTACCTAATATAGGAAAAGCTTTCTGATCATAATTTTCCCAAACATAAGAAAAGCAGGAAACTATGTAAATGCAGTATGATGAAAATGCCAACCCTAAACAGAATCACAAGTGAACATCCATGAAAATTTTAACAAGAAATTATATAAATAGTGCACTGAATTATCTTCAGTTTATAATTACCAACTAGTCATAAGCCACAGACACATAACCCCTTGCAATGCAATTGCCCAGCTGCCACAGTTCAAAACAGAGAGAACTCCCAAGGCTATTATTTCCCTTTTTCCAGTGCATTTCTGCAACATATTTTTGAGTTTTATCTTTAGAGTCCAGCTGGAAGCACGCTTCTGTTGGCAGCTAGTTTTCCCCTATGAACTCCCTCCCTCATGAAGGGAAAAAGCAGAACGTGGTAGTGGTGCAGTGGTAGGGGAAGCAGGAAAGTAAAGGGGAAAAATACTATCAGAAGGAGTAGAAGCAGTAGTTCTACCAGACCTGTGTATTAGGCAGCATCTTTTTAATCATAATAACTCTTCAAATGCACCTCATCATAAGCTATTACACACCACACCTCTCACAAGAATAGGCATGTTTGCTATGTTTCTGTGCTCTCATTTTACATAAGCAACCTTTGTTCTCCTTCTCTCAAAGTAACAAATGAAAAATCAAATGAAAGTCAGCGAGATTCATACTAAAGCACATTTATACATGTAGTTTTTTCAAGTATGCCCAAAAGGCATCTAGAGAAGAGTAACTAAATTAATTTCAATTACCTGATCTTTTGAACAATAAACAAAAATCAGCACAAAGTTTCAGTAATAAAGCAGTCAAACATGAGTAAGGAAGCTCAAAACTCAGTTCACTTCTTTCAAAGTCAATTTAAAAGGAAAATACCTTAGGAAATCCCCACCTGAAAAGGAAAGTACTCCTTTATTAGGCCAACTCAAGTTAGCATACACAGAGTATAAGAAAACTGCACTTTTTAAGGTTCAGCTTTGCAGATAGGAAAGGCTAAAACTCTCTTACACTGAAGGTAAATTACAGCATCCAAAATAAAGGTTATCAAAGGGGAAAAACTGCCTTAAAGGTTATAGGTTGCTTCCACTAGTAATTCTCCATATTGATAATCTTTAAACAAGAAATTTCTCTCAGAGCTGTTTTCCAACATTTTATCTCCAAAAAAGAACATGTAAGATACAACAAGCCTTCTGTTTTTGTCTGTCTTGTTGACAGATTAATAAATCCTACAGTTTGCTACATATAAATATTATTTTCTTTTATATTCTCAGGTTTACCTTTCAGTGTAAGATTTAGCAAAAACATTAATTTGCATTATAAAAATTCTTTTCAGACGTTCAAATTCACATGCTAACATTTTCAGCTATCAAAATCATATGCATAAACACTGGGCTTGTGCCTTTATATTTCAGAATTAGCAGTTGAAACTAAGCATTTTGATAATGGAAACAGACTTTGAGGCTCTGGTTTACCTGCTAAATCTCTTTGTGGTTAACTGTGGTGCTGGAGAAAACGCATCCTGCATGCAGATTTCTTGGCTGTGCAGTGCCACACATCACCCAGGAGCTGTCACTTCAGCAGAAGGAGCAATATCAACTTAGACCTACGAAGAAAGCACAACACAAGCAAAGAACACATTAACTTCCTAGTTAAGGACAAGAGGAGCCAACTCACAATCACTGAAGCCATTTCCAAATTAGAAGGCAAAGGGGAAGAGTCCTGGAAATAGGTTAGAGCAACCAAAGGTCTGAACTCACAGATCAGCTAAACAGGGCAGTTATCTTCCAAGCATCGATACCCAAAATATCCACAGAGATTTATATCTAGGCAATACACGGAGCTGCCTAAAGAACTGCACACAGACAGATACTCTCAGAAGCCAGAAGGTTGAAGATAGTCCTACTGAACTATTTGGGGGAATAATGAGAGCCACAGGCCTAGAACTGCATCCTTTAAACTTTTGCTAGTCTTATAACAATATGGCCAGAAACTCTCTCCTGGAATTTGGCCCTGAAAACACTTCTCTGCCAACTGACAAAAGATCAGGCACTTGTACTACCTCTCTCTGAAGAGACTACATACC
The DNA here is from genome assembly GCF_014805655.1 of Passer montanus. Classification (NCBI taxonomy): domain Eukaryota; kingdom Metazoa; phylum Chordata; class Aves; order Passeriformes; family Passeridae; genus Passer; species Passer montanus. Next base: position 2,031,010 of record NW_024370816.1, read on the forward strand.
CACCCTGGGCACAGACCTGGGATTTCAAACCTAAACCCACCCCCAGCTACAACAAGATAATGTGATTCAGGGATGCTCCCAAATGTTTCCTCCAGAAGCAAAGAGCAATTTAAACATTGATTTGGCAATAGAGAATGCACCTGGTAATCGAGACACCATTTTCCCTCATGTTTAGGATTTGCTCTGATGCCTGTCAGAGGAGCAGAAAGCAAAGGGAAAGCTGACACACTGTCAGCCTGCTGTGCAAGACACGCTGAAGTGAGGCCAGTGGGGCACTTCTGCAGAGGGGGACTCAGCTCCAGCCTGGCCCAAGCAACACAGAAATTGTCTGGCAGATATGTTGTGGGCAGTGGCTTTGGGCTCCTCCATGGTGCAAACAAGCACTGAATGGGCTGTTTTAAGTATTCAGATTTTTAATTTGGTACTGCGTGCTAATTAAGCACCTTATCCCAGCTATGGAACACATTTAACAGAAATACAGGAGCTTGATCAGTCTTACATAGGCTAATTTTGTTATGCTTGTTTTAAATGCCTACTAAAAACTATCTGCATATCCTAAGTGTGATTGAAAAATTAATTCTATTTTTTCTTATACAAACAAATGGCTCTTAGCATTTCAGAATGGTCCCTACATTCTGTAAAACCTAGAAATGCCATAAAGATACATTCGCAATTATGAACAAATTTCTTTGCACATTTAGCATCAGCATTAGTTTTTCCAAGTTTAATTTTAATATTACACCATTTTAATTTTCAGCATGGCAAATGTGCACAAGCATCATCTGGGTGGTGAATGCTGGGAGTAGCTGAACTGCTCTATAGGAACTCAGCTGGGTGGTGTTCTGTGCATGTGCAAGGCAGTGTGATATCTGCCTTTCTTAGACTTGACTGCAAGCAAGCCAGTTCTTTAAAACAGAGGAATTTCTAAATTCACAGATCCAAAGGTCTGGCAAGTGAAGAACTAAATGACAAATACCACATCAGCTGAACATAGAAGCATTCCATGTAACAGAAGATACCCACACTTTAAAACTAGAGACCAGTTTAACTCCTTAACCATGCAGGATAGCAAAACATTTGTTACATAACAGCAACTTCACATGGCATTTTTACATCCTGCCATCTTTTCACAGAAGAACAGAAGATTAGACTTCTACCGACTCTGAGAGACAGGGAGTGGAGCCAGCAGCAATATTTAGCAGAGTGACTGATTTCTGGCACCATCTAGCTTCTCTGCAACAGGAATCTGGCAGCCTGGTAGGTGCTTTTCAAAGACACTGATTGAATAATTGATACTAGTGCTGTACAAATGTTCAAGACAGCACAAGAAAGAATAAGAAATAAAGTAGTTTTGGGGCTTAAGACCTACTAATTTTTTTCTCTCCAAATAAAGATTGTGAGGTAAAAATCCTGGGCAGAATACCAAAGCCAAGAGAATGCAGACTCTGTGTATCATTCAGCTTCTGACTATGCAACTCTGCCAAATATCTATAACATATTTGAAAGTACTAGACAAAAAGAAGCTATAATGCAAGCAAGACTTAATTGTTCATTTTCATGAAATATGGTATAATCTGAAAAGAACAGATTTGTTTTGACCAATGGAACTATTCCTAATTCCACTCAGGAACTGCAAAATTCCAACGATTGTTTGCAACTATAAGACAGTGGATTTATAGTCATTCTCTGCACTTAAGGGGTTTTGAACACTGAAAACTTCAATCCCCCGCCACCAGCTCTGTACAGAGAACTGCTGGCCATTTGAGAAAAGCAGTTTGACATGTTTTGTGCTGAACGTCAAAATTTGTTAAATGATGAGATATACAGCCTTTGGATGCTTGTGCTCTGTAAAATTTTGCAGAAAAACATCTACTTGTCAGCATGAGGACACGTTTACAGACCCACACATTGGTAAACTACAAAGGAAGACAAATAAGATTGGTTTATAACCTCAGCAGAGAAGAAAATGGCAGAGAAAAGGGAGGCAAAAGAAAAAAAAAAATCTTTCTGGACTATACCAGATCAGCAAGCAGAGTCTTTCCAATTCAGAACTTTTCTCCAATTCCCACAGTGTAACTTTCCATTTGCCCGAAATCACCTGCAATGTGCTTTAGGAGCTAATCCCTACACATTTGGTTTACTCGGCATAGGCCCAAGAAAAGCAAGGATTCTCAAACTCATTACAAGCCCAACCCACCTTCTCACTTCGTCTCTTCAACTGCATGTGACCACAGCTACTGAAAATAGAAAATTAGCTACATTTACACACAAGTAATACATACGAGTCTCCTAGATGGAAAAAATGGAACATAGTTACATGCTTTTTCCTATAATCCACTTAAAGTAATATTTCTCTCAGGGTCATGACGTATTCAGTTAAGGCAGTTTCTCAGTAAAGAGGTCTAGGGCTATTCTGCTGTTGATTCATTCATGATCACCTCTGGTTCTGTGATATCATTGAATAACTGAAGTGTAAATGGAAGAGAGGCATAGCTGTCTATGTGTTTTAATGTATTTCAAAGGTTTTTTATTTAAAGAAGTCTTATGTGCTCTTCACCCTAGGTATGCTGGTTCTTTAGACTCCATATTTTCCAATACTTTTGGTTATACAAGACTAAGGACCATATATTTTTCATGACAAAGGGACATAGGATTACTGAAGATTAATAAGCCAGTATTTGGTGTGGCATGAATACGAGTATCCAAGTGGAAAGGAATTTCAAGATTTAGATCTAGAAACTCAAATACACCCAATTCAGAACCACAGGCAGAAGTCTAAACCAAAATTTGAAACCACCCTCAAAGTCAGCACCCATTATTTGGAGACACTTTATATTCACTGAACAGTTACAGATCACAATGAAAGAGCAAGCAAAGCAAAATGAGATAATGAGAGCAAAGCAGAGAACATGCTCACAGAGGGGAAAAGGAAATTGAGACATCTGTCATTAACATCTCACTTGGATGTCTCTTAATGGGTTTATATTAAGTTCTATGTTATTCAACTGTGATTACTACAAAGAATGAGTTTTTTCATCTCAGAATATTCTGGGTTGGAAGGGACCCACAAGGATCATCAAGTCCCATTTGAGTGAACAACCCACAGGGGACTGAACCCACAGCTTTGGTGTTAGCACCACATGCTCACCATGTCTAGAACTAAAGCATCTTGGGCTATTGCACTCTGTTCACCTGAGAGGCAAACTGCAAGGAATTTAACAGATTTCTGTGATATTCCTACACTCAGATTTCAATCTTCATTGATGCACAAAAGAAAAGCACTGGGATTTTCAGAAGCAATTCCCCTGAGTGTCAAGGAAGGATAATTTTTTTAATCCCTTGGTCCTTTTGAAATTCTCTCCATGCCATTTCAGGGTAATGTATTGTTTTAAAAAGTCTAGTAGGGAATTCTCTAGAAAGCAAAAAGTTAGATTTCCTGATATGCACACCTCTGGCTCCTGCATTCTCATGTACCAAAATGTTGCATATTTAGCCAAAAAAAATCTAACCCCAAATAAAAAACCATCCCAAAACAAACAAAACACAACAAAAACAAAACAAAACAAAAAACACCACACAAAAAAACCAAAACCCATAGCCACCATAATGTACTACATTTAGGTAAATATTTTCAGAAGATACATTATGCAGGTAATCCAATATAATCATAAAGAGATAAAGAGCTGAATGAGATTTTAATCCTGAAATTAAGGTACCCAGAATAGCTGCTTAAAGATAGAAAAGAAGGCAAAGAACAGAGGAGACAGTTAAAGTGCTAAAAGCATTATAGGAACCATTATATTTTATATTCAGGTGGAGTTTGTCATGAGCAGCCCACTCCTTTTTGGCGCTGAATAATTCCCAGCATTTTCATATCACATCTCAGATACACATATCAAAGACAACTTTCTAATCTTGCAAGTATGCTTAGAGAAAAGGAAGAAGAGAGCAAAAAATATCAATAAACTTCGCCTTTCTCCCTTGTCCAGGCCAACACTTCTTGTTTTTATCAAATATCTGTAGAATTCCCCTCATAGACTGAGGAGAAAACTGAAAGAAGGCAACTGATTTTTATGTGCATCCTATCATGCTTTTATTTTATAGATTAAGATCAATTATATATATATTTATCCAATAGCAGGCAAAATTTCAGTTGTAGACAAAAAAGTGTGTAGGATCTGCTGCTTTTATTGATTTGTTAAATCATTTTTACATTACAGAAGAATCTAGATCTCAGAAATCATTTGTCTTCCAATTCCTCCCAGTTTTTACTGCAGAAGTATGGTGAATCACTAAGTATTTGAGCTGTTTGTTCTCCTTCCTCACCTCATTGTGTTTGACATGAGATTCATAGTGCTGTGAACACCACGTGACAATAATACTGAGCTCAAGACAGGGACCCTCATGTGCCAAGAAAAAAAAAAATCTACATTTCACAACCAGAAAATTAAGTTTCAGAGACATGAGACTGGTTGTATCTTTCTTTGCTCGTATTCTGTTCTTCCTTCCATCCCATTAACTAATTTATTTCTTCCTCAGTCTTGTACTCCATCTCCCAAGCCTTCAGTGACAGCTTTTGGAACCTTATACCAGTCTCAAGCAATAGGTTGAAGTCAGCTGTCAGATCCTTGGGATCAGAAAGATCAGAACACATTTATCCAAAGTCCAAGTGGAGTGCCTTATTCAGACAGCTATGCTGCCTGCTAGTTATTGGGTGGAATTGAAAACAAAAGTTATATTAAAAGACAGCAGGATCATTATTTCTCCTTTCTGCCCCACCTCCTCAAGTGCCTGAGGTCATTTTCCACAACAAAAATGAAAGCCCTTCTTGCAAGTGTTTTTGTGCTAAACAGCAGTGGTTAATTTCTTGCAACTAATTAGTTATTCAAGTGAAAGTATAATGATCCTCCAACATGATTGAAAGTGCTTCAACTGAGTTTCCTGCTAACAGCATACTTCTAGAAAAGATGCAATAAATCAGCAGGGTTATGGAAATCTTTAAACAAAAGCAAGTCTATGACAGGAACCCATTAAAGATACAGCCATGTAATATTTATGCACCTAGCTGACTTGTGCTTTTAACCCAGCACTTTCAGCTATAGCTTTTTAGCACCTGGGTCATATTCAGTAAGAATGAAATTCACCCTATCTGCTAAGAGCCAGCACAATGTCTCTGCTTTAGGTTTTGAGTATAGGGCTTAAGGGATGGAAATTCCCTCCAAATGGAATTTCATCCAGATATTTCTAAATAAAAATACAGATAGAACACCATTGAACAGCACAGAAAATATAATCTGTGAGCCTCAAGCTACCTGATTACCTCCAGCAGGAAAAGAGGCAAGCACTGACACAATAATGGTTTATAAATCCAGGGAGGTATTGATGCAGAAACAAAACTCCTCAGAATAGCCAGTATCACCTATGATGGTTCAGATTATGATTTGTGATTAGGAGTGGTTACCACAATGGTGAAAGGGACTTGAGACTTTTTCTGTAAAAGTCTGACAGTGTAAAATGCCACCCGCTTACTCTTAAACCTACTAATTCATTTCAGAGTTTGTATTTAAATGTGTTGGGTACTGCAGAAAAGCAAGACCCTGTGGTTGAAAAGCACATTTTGATAATGTTTGAAACTTCTGGTTGCTACAGATGTACCAATCTGTTTAAATCTTCAAAACAAAGAGATATTTCCCTTTCTTTTTTTCTCATTAATCTGCCTGCATGTGTGCTTGCATGTATTCTTCAGCTACACATAAGTGCACAGAAAGCAAAAAGAATTGTTTAATTTATTAACTTATTTGGCTGTACATGCTTTCTCTCATCCCATTCAGCCATTTACTTCATTGCCCATCTCCCAGTCAGTCTTCTCACAGTCTTAAAAGACAGAATTTGGATTCACAAACCAGTTTGAGCTGAGGACTCAAATACAATTTCCTGGCCTACCTTTCCTTGTTGCAGAAAAAGGCTGCAAAAATGGAAACCTTGCTGCTGTGAGGTTGAAAAAGGGAGACTTCAGGGAAAGATGTAGGATCTGCAGTTTACTTGGGACTCTGGGAAGGACAGAGAAAAGGAAACCAGACATCAGTCCCCCTTCCCACTAAAATCAACTTTGTCTTCACGATAGGTTTTTGGGCCAATGACCACTTTCAACTCACACCTTCTGTTGGAAAAATAAATTAGGAGTCCAGCTTTATTTTGTCAATAGAAAGTTTAAAGTGGTCACTGGAGCAAAAAGCTTTTCAAAGGGTAGCTGAACTCAACAAGAACAAGGAGGAGGATGTTGAGAAAGCCGCAAAAACACAGGCAGATTACAAACCATTAAAGGCTATGCCATTTTTCAATAATAAAGATAAGGCCTTTAGAACAGTTCTGGTAATTTGTATCTATTTATTTCTTTAGAAGAATATGTATTACTTTAAAAAGCCTCTCCCAGAGCTGGATATTTTATGTTGTGTGTGTCAGTTTTGATAAAAAAGAGCCACCAGAAAACAGTAAACTAACTAGGCATTTGCTCCCTGAATACATGGGATTATGCTTCACATTTGTGCTGTAAATCATTGGATCCTGTACAAGTAATTGTACTGCAATGGGTTTTGCTATGCTAAATATTTAAACTGTGTGCCCAGTCCTTCAAAGTCTGAGCTTATTCTGTGTTCAGAGCTTTTTAGAGTTGAGTCAATAGCATATTTGTTTTGAATGGCTGCTCCTAGATAACAGTAACAAAAATCCAAAACTTGTTTACATCATTTAACATGCCTAAGAGCTTAGCCTGAGACATTAAAAAAGCCACACAACAAGCAAGCAGAAAAATGCAATCCTTTAGCATAGTCTCTACTGGTGAAAAGAAGTTACACCATCAAAAAGCAAAAAGAATGTTTTGCCAACTCTGGACCAAGAATTGCTTTGGTTTTAAACTGGAGCAATGACTGGCATAAAAAGACTTAAAGGAATTTCCTCTTCTCCCTGAAGATAGTCATGAGCCTTTCTACTGCCCCAGACTTTGTGTTGTAGTGATTGCAAGGATAGGTGTCTCTTGTGGGTCCTAAGCAGAAACCCTTGTTTATCAGAGTGTGCAAAATGTGGAAGAGTCAAAACAAAGCAAATCAGGCAATTCTGTCAATCCTAGGAAAACTGTTCCCATCTGAGCAGTACCTTCAGCTCTAACAGGCCCTAACATCAGCTGTGTAGCAAATAACCCTGGCCTATTTTCTTTACTTGAATTGCTACCTTAAGAACAAGACCTCACCAACATGTACATGCCAACACTCATGGAGTGTTCTACACATTCTCAAATTGCATTTGTGGTCTAAATTCTGTAAAGTAAGGTGATATGTATGGGAACAAAGATGAAGCATAATTTCTCATCTGTTTCAAATTACACATTAAGAATACTGAGGATGTAACTAAGAGATAGATTAACATACAGAAATTTCCCAAAGGAAAAAAATGCAGAAATGCCAAAATACAATTATAGAAAACGAAATAATGCAACCAGGCAATGATTTACCATCCACACATTTTTAGAACCACAGTTCTAATTGTTAGAATCCAGTGCAGTGTAGTAGGCACAGTATTTGAAAAAACAAGCCTTTCATATCTCTATGCTACCTCGAGAGCTCCTGATACCTAATCTGGAAGCAGACAAAACTCAAAAAGGTGCCTCTTTTCCAGTGAAGACGTGACTTCCCCTCCAAGGGCCTGGGGCACTGTGCCTCACGTGCTAATAGCTTGAGTTGTGTGCAATAGCCCTATATTGTTTATATAGCACTTCACATGTTCAAAGCACTATGAGATATCAGCCATCACTACACTTTTATGAGGCTGTAAGTATTACCCACTAAACATCAGGGTTCAAATGACTTGCTCTTGATCAAAAGAAACTTTGTGCAGCAGGACCATAATTATTTGAATTTGGTAATTCTCGCAGACCATTCCTATGGCAACACAGAATGAAGAGGGGGGATGGGATATCAAAGCCAATTGCTATCACACTCTGTGCTGGCAGTGAGATGGACACATGGAGGATCTCTTAAGCAAACCTACACTCACAGCACCTTTTATAGAAAATTCTAGACAATTATTTTTAAAATAAGGAGCAAAAATTAAACTAAATGTTTTGAAAGCCCACAAGCATGTTTTTCTAAATGTATCTATTTCACATATTCACTGTGAAGAACATAGCAGACAACATGCAAATGGCACTGAAGTACTCCAGAAATCCCAAAAGGGAGTTCTGAAGCAGTTTGGGAGTTTTTATATCAAGAAGATTACTAGGCAACTTAAAAGCAAATAAGTCCATTTTCTGCAGAAAAAGAGCTACAGTCTTGTGTCCTATGGCTAACTACAGTAGGACTTAACTTCTAAAAATATAGAATGTTTTTGCTCTCCATTTTTATACCTATGTTCTTCCTATGAAAATTCAACTATGCTGACATTTATATAGCTTGTCTCAAAGTATCAAGTCTCTGTTCCTGAAAAAGAATACAAACACAAAGGAGATGTTCAAAAACAACCAATGTACCCACAGTATATATGACAACCAAATAAAGACTCGACAGGATAGATGCTGAAGATTCTTCTCTTTGAATCTGAAATCGATTTATCCAAAAATCCTAACACTGAGATTGAAGACAGAATAAGAAAAATTTATGCTCTGCCTTTCCATCCTGTCCCCATCCTATCCCACAATACTGTCTTTCCCACCTCTCACATTTTGCCTCATACACAGCCCTGGTTTCCACACACACCATATGTTTTCAGAGCACAGCTTCACAGTTATTTGCCTTAGAACCTTGCCTGCAGAATCACGTGGGAAATAGATCATACTACTAAGACAACAATGTAGACCACTACACACAGTCCAGATTCATCAAATAAGAAAAGGGTGCCTGTTTAAAGCTATCACAGGAAGGGGGAGGGAAAGAAATTCTCTTCAAAGGCAGCAATGAGTGCAGAGAGAATTACTAACAGAACCTTTTGTGTTTTAGCCAGGTTGATCATGTTGCTGTGAATATTTACCCTCTTACAACTTTCACTTGGCATTTTTCAGGTACAGGCTATACAGAACTAACTCTATGCTTGCAATTTCTACTGTTTTGATTAATATTGCCTGAAATGTTAAATTACTGAAACATTTGCTAAAATATTAAAGTTTAACATCAATAGGTGAGCATTACTTCATGGCTATTAATGTAAGAACCAGTTACTATACCCCATCTACTGATCTAAAGAACAGATGTTTGCATATGATTTATGGACACTGAAATATGTGCATATCTTCCATAAATAGTAATGTGTTCCAGTAACAAAGAGTAGAGAATTGTGATCCATGAGACTGGGAAGTTGCAGGCAGTATTAGAATTTATTTACCAATTTCTTGGCTTTAAAGAAAAAGCAAATCTCATAGAGCCAGGGCCTGAATCCTGTAGGCTGGAAAAGTGCTTACAATGTCAAACAGGACTAACAACATGAAGTAATAAATTGCAGTCAGGCTCAAACAGGCAGATATAAAAGTCCTTTTAGAACATGAGTGTAACTATGATTTGTTAAATAAGAGTAACAATTTATATTGATTAAGATGCAATAAATCTAAACAGTAAGTAAAAAGCCAATATTACTGTGTGTACTTTCACATTAAATATGGGCTTGGAAGTTTCTTTAGTATCAAGATTTAACAAAATACTAATCAGGTGAAATTCTAATGGGCGAAGCATAGTTTTGAGCTCTGCAATTAAATTATTTCTGGAAGTGCAATCAAATATCTGATTGAGCTAATATACTGCTCCTCACATTTGTTCTGTTCCTAAATTAGCTTGGCTAATCAGTATCCCACCTCATAGCCTGTGTTGTAAACATGTAATATTAGCTGATGGGTTTCATTTCAAGAGCACAGTCAATTTTTGGACAGCAAATATAACCCAAAAATTTAGTCAAAGCCTACAAACACACAAAGCAGCATGTTTGGAGATGTCACAGTTTCTGGGCCATCAGAACTCTGATAAGACTGAGTGAACTTCAGATCACTCCGTGATGGCTGTGCATGTTAAACAAGTTTTGATTTACTTTAAAAACCAGTTTTGTGGACAATATTTCACCTCAAAGTGTTTTCTGTTTTTCCACCCTCTTATTCCATGAGCAAGAACCAGGAATGTACAAAAAAGCAGTCTTGTAGAATGCAGAATTTAAACAGCAATCACAATTTTTTGCTTCTGTCTCAGGCTGGCATGCACTAGTGCTTCAAGATGTTATGCAGCTGCTACTCTTCCCCAGAGATGGCTGTACTCCAGTAAATGGTGAAATACTCCCTCAAACTTTTTTTTTTTTCCCAGCAGAGGTTAACAGAGATGTTTCCATAGGTCTAAGGCAACATGAAAACATGGTGATTGTGTGGTCAGATTTCTTGAAAAACATTAGCCTTAGATTTACTGCATCAGTAATTAGGAGCTGATGCTACACTCCAACACACTGCAGAAATTGCAGGTAGTGTCTGTAGAACACAGTGAGAGTCTTAGATTACAGTGATTGTTATTTGATTCTGTTCTTGCAGTTTTTTAGATCACAGAAGAAACAAATACTTTTCATTTTGTCCTCTTGATAGCTGCACAGATTTTTTACTTTCAGCATATAACTCAAAGTCATCTAAGAACAAATTGAATTTCTAATAACTACAGTCAACTGGATTTAATTCCTTTCAGTGGAAGCACAGCAGTGTCAATAGTTACTGAGATTTAGTATTACTGCTGATTTATTGAAAGTAAAATGTCAATACAACATGAAAATTTGTCATTTTAGAAAGGTTTCATAAAAAAGATGAACACAACACAAAAAACTGAAAATGTAAGAACCAATAACTGATCATTCTAATTCACTTTTTTCCAGATGAGCATCCAGGTGTCAGCTGGTGTAAACCCAGATACCACTGATGTCAATGGAGCTGCATCAGTTTACTCTAGCTGAGAATCTGATCCCAAGTGTGCTACTGCCATTTTTAGATGCTGCCACTGGAATTGACTTTTGCAAGACAATTAAAAAAAACACATCCACACATTGCATTTCTTCCTGTCCCCGAGTATTTAACTGGAAGTCTGTTGACAGACTGTGGGAGAGGGCAAGTGGGAGGTGGAAGTAGCCAACAACTGCATCCATGAGATAACTTTGCAGTATCAGTATCAACACTGTTCCGCTGTCTTCCTTTTATACAAACGAATATTTGGCTTCAAAAAGTTTTAACTCCACCTTCCACTAACAAACAATTCCATGTCAGTGAAAGAAAAATGATGCTGTAAACCACGTGAAGTACCTACCTCATAAATTTGCTAACATGGTATTTTAAGCAGTACACATTCTGAATAGACATTCTGTTTTAATGCAACATCAGAAAAAAGTACCTAAAGCTACAAGTGCCCCAAGGCTGAGTTCTGTGTGTTCACCTAAGTATTTGTTCCTAAGCAATCTCCCTGCTGTACGAGCAGAAAGATTGGTAACAGTTCCAAGGCAGCTGTTTGAAGTGGCCTGCAAGCCAGACTTTGATCTGGCTGACATCTTTCATATCTCATCGAACATATGTGTGGGCAAGAGAGGAGGAAGAGAGGAAAAGGTGGGGCAATAAGCAGGGCAGAGTAGTACTTGACAGCTCCACCATTTCTAAGCAGGGAGAGGGAGCTTTTGCCTCTGTTTCACATAAGACAGTTGTTAACACGAATGCATTGTATAACAGCTTCCCAGTATTAACCACTGCAATGAAGTTGGAATGTTGGTCTTGTGATTCAACATAGCAAGGTCAAAATGGAAGAGGTAATTAATTAGAACTGAAGATGCAATTCACATAGTATTGAAATAATTGCCTATTTGTGCAAGCACAACAACCATATCTTCAATTTAGGTCAGGCCATCAAGAGGAGGAAAAGGACTGAAGACTGAGGATGAGATGCTCTACTTCACACAGTTGCCCTCTGGAAGGACTTGCAAAGGCAGTCACTTAAATTAAGTACAGGTCATCAGACAAGATATTTAATCTATTCCTAAGACAGGCAGCTCCAGCAGCCCAAATCCCTATGGCCTTTGCAGCAACACGATGAACTACTTCCTCATGTACCTCTGTCAATTCACGTTAGGTTGCAGTTTTTTTAAAGCGATATTTCATGTACATCATGACCCTATTGCTCAAAGCAAGGAAAGTGCTTTGGTTTATTTATGACCTACTAACCTTAAATAAATAAAAAAATACATCCAATCTGAATGCTCACATAAGCCTGCAGATCTAAAATAAAATTTAAAATAAAGCTGGCATTTGTAACAGCTAGCTAAGCCCAAAAAGGGATTTAAAAAAAAAATGAAAACCAGATGAAAAGATGAAAGCATATTTACCCTGCATAACCTGCACACATCAGGAATCAGGGCTGGAACCCAGAAATACCTTTCCTACTTAGAAGTTTCAGCCCATTTCCCAGGCTAGGTGACCAAGGAAATACCGATGTTTCCCATGATGGGGGTGGGGAGGCATTAGTAACAACCTGTGAAAGTAATTCCTTCAAAGATGTAATCCACCCGGCCACAAACTCTACACAGCTCCTCTCCTTCCCCTGCACCCCATCCCCATTTCCAGATATCAGCCAGGCAAGCCCCCATACTGAAATATGAAGTGACAGATGGAAGCAGGGAATAAGGGCATAGGAATGAGTACTGAAAGAAATGGTGTACAGAAAACAAGCTAATAATAGGGCAGATCTTAAACATGAGCAACCTAAACTGTAAAGTTAATTCATTTGGCTAGAACAATGTTGAAAAGATGCACATAAGACTGAGTTGGAGAGCCTTATTCTCTCATCACTCATGCCAGTGTGCAGAGGTCTTCTCCTAACATCCATGGAATTAAACCTTGGAAACTTCAGTACAACTAAATGGAGAAATAAAAATAATCACAGCTAAAGTATTGGCAGCAAATGTCCTGCGCTGCGGTACTGGGAAAGAAAGGTGGGCTGCCACATTTAGTTAAAATGTATTTGGCTTAGCTATATTCATAATCAAAAACAGAACACATCTAATCCACCTTAATAGTTGATTCTCTTCTTGTCTACTTTTCCAGTAGGCTATATTTTAAAGATTTTTCTTTTAGTTGTATTAGATGGAAAATACAGTTGAGTTAAATGATGCAATAAATACCTCTACAGAAAACAACTAGTTGAAAGAAACAGTTAGGACCAAGTTCTTGTCATGGTATTTGTTTACAAAATAGGCTCAAGCAGCACACTGATGATCTTTAGTGTGGGTTCCCTTTACACAAGTACAGACAAACCCCCAAACATTTTTAAAGCCTTATAAATAACAATGGATGGAACAGAGAGAACAGAGGGCATCTTTAACCAAAGGATAAGGTAAACAAACACCAATGCACGTAAGTCAATGAATCAGTCACATAATTTCAGCACGCTAAAGAGTGGACCTAGCAGAAAAGAATTCTAACAAGCTGAGCTTCAAGAACACCTGCATCAGAACTCTGCTCGCAAATGAAAATAAGGTAAAATTTCTGGATTGTAATGTTTTGTCTCTAAAACTCTTCTGCAACACAAAACCTACTACCTTAATTTTTAAGTATTTTTATTTTTATTAATAGTTGGGACAATTGAGTTGGAAAGCTCAGAAGATGAGGAAAAAGTGCTGTATTACTGTGGAAATTCTTAAGAATAAGGACTTTACTGTGTTGTGATCAGCTGGATGTGCAGAACATGCTGACACAAAAAAAAATTTTAAATAAATATAGGGCAAGCCTTGATATATAGTCACCTTTTTTCCTCCTGAAAACTATCACAACAGGTTCTGCATGTGTGAAAATTTGCAAGGAAAAAAAGGCTGTCTCTGAGATGTTTTTTGAAAAATTAAGCCTTCTTTAAAGAAAATTTATTTTTCATCAATCCTAAACAAGTTTTAATCCAATTGAACCATGTCAATAGAAGAAATTTTGCTCAATTGAGCAATCTCTAATTGGCAACACTAATTTGTAAAACTCTTAGCCAGCTCCGTTCATTTATGGGATCTCATGTTTTGTTTTACTGTGAAGTTCAGTCTTGTGAGATAACAGACAACATGAATCCACTCGTGCCTGGATCTCTAACCTTTATTTTTAAAGCCTGAGTAACAGAAACATATTTTCTTTTCATAGAAAGAAGCCTGGGAAACTGCCAGCTCCTTGCAGAAACACTGAAACATGATCAGCAGAGAAGGGTGTTGGTTTCGGTAAGAGAAAAATGATTGAAGTTGCATCATCTGTATCATTAAAACCACTGTGTGAATTTTGATTTTCCCCACCTACTTTCAGACATTTGAGGATGCAGTCAAGTCAATGGAGTTCTGTTGTAGTGGTTGCTTCAGTGAACATTCAACGCTGTCGGTGAGTTTGGAATTAAAGTGAAAACCATCGACCGTTGATTGTACCCTCCAGCTAACCATCCTCCTCCTTACTTCATGCTTTCAGGCCTTAACACCGAAGATAGCAACCTAACCATCATAGGATGTTTCTCCCTCACCCTGCCAAGCTTTACAAAAAGGTCACAATCAACATTCATTGCTGTCGGTGGGTTTAACTATGTGGACAAGCTCACTGAACAATGAATGCAACTGTGGCCCCACATTGTACAGTTGCTGTTGCGAGGAGCAGCAGCTCTGAAGGCAATAGTGAGAAGCAAACACTTCTTATAAGCTACAGTTCTCTGGTCAGAAAAATAGTTGGGGGTATCCACGTTTTGCTTGCTTGGTTTTGAGTGTATTTAATTTAGCTGACTAGAAAAAAGAAAACCCACTGCCTTGTCGGGAATATTGTCCTCACAGGGTTCAGTACCATTGAAAATGTGAAAATTCTTATTTATTATGCGTGCAGAAAAAATAACAGGACAGGAAGCTCTGTATATTCACTCCTAAGGATTCTGGCATAAGAGGAAAGAAGATTTAATTGCCATTTAAGTAGGCATTGCTGAAGAGTTCAAAAGTTTATTCTATACTTGTCATGACAAATACAACTGGGAACAAATGGGATTTAAGAGTTATGGATTAAAAAGTTATATAAAAAATATTAATTAATTTTACATTAAACTGATTTTAAGACCACAAATACTATTGCATTTACTATTTTTAGGGATCTGAAAGATGGTAAAGAAATGTATATCCAGAAATAATAATGGAAAAGTGGTTAATTTTTAAAGTTACTGTGTATTAAGTACCTATGTCACATTCTGAGTTTTGCAATAAGAAAATAAACTGTAAATAAGCTCACAATTGTGTCCGTATTTCTTTGTAACCCTTTATTAACCTGGTCAGACACAAAAAAGGACCAGTCTACATTTCTCCCTTCACACAATCATCCAAGGTAAGTTCAACCTTTAGACTCAGTGCAACTCAAATGCTCTGCAGCAAATTGCTTACAAAATCTGGAAAACTCACAGCATATCATCATATCACTCATATCATTCTTCTCATTATGGGAATGTTTATAAACAGTACTTTAGTCTGATTATTTACAAAGTTTCCTTAGCATACTAGTCACACAAGTAATCTTGTGTACTGAGCTTGCTTCACTGTGTAGGAACTGAACAGCAGAAAAGTGTCAAGGCTATCATGGGGCAATACATCTATAGTCACTTCTTGAACTGTTATCAATTTAATTAAATGGTAGGAATGCATTTCAATCATGAAAGAAATCAGTCCTCTGTCACATGTGAAACTAATATTTATGGACTCCTCCTCCAGTTCCTCAATAAACATAACCACACTAGCAAAATAAATATTGAAATTATTTGGACATTATTTAAAATCAGTGTTTGGGAAGATATTTTGTCATTCCAATATTCACTGGAGAAGAACCCACATGCTGTGTTGTTCACTGGATACTATCATGGTCAGAGACAGAAGAGTAAAGTATTAAAAGGAAGAGTTGCTGTGGATAAATGATTTCTCAGCAACGCTGTTCAGAGATAAGCCTGTATCTTTATGTTTACCCATTTCTACAAAAATGGGAATTTGAATTACTACAGACTTACATATTGGAGGGAGATAAAGATCATATTGAAAGCAAGACTCAGAGGTATATGTTCTGTCTAGAAGAAGAAAATTTCCAATTAAGTTGTAACTAGTATATTTTTTGCTACAAAACAGTTCTTTACTGAAACTTAAAAACCAGCTCTTCATTTTGCAAAACACTTATTAATACTAGTTATAGATGTGTTATGTGCCTTTAACAGAGAAAATACTTATCGAAACAGAAGAATCTGGAATTTCTCATCACTGGGAAGAACTAATGTCCTGGAACATGAGTGGTTTCTGTAGATATGCTTTCTCTGCTAACTGATAATGCCTGAATGATTACCATTGAGGAGAGACAGACTCCACTGCAAGAAAAAGATAGTGTTACATCCTTTTTTAAGGCAGTACTTTTCCTCAAAAATACACATCTCTGCTGATTTCTATCATAATTTTATTCCATACACTTACTAATGGTATAACAGCTATTCCTACCCTACTAAACTGGGGTGCAGAAACCTCAGCCAGCATTGACCTAGGTACAGATAGTCCAGCCTCATTACAAATATAAAATATTTCCACCCCAACTGCAAGTTTTTACTGGTTTCTGAAGAGAAGAATTTGTAGGACTTGTCTTTTTAATGGTGCCTAGCATGGGAATTTATCAGTGACTTCAGTTACACCATGTTTTCATATAGAAATAGAAAAATGTCTCCTTAGTGCACAAATATGTAGTACTTCATACAACTTGAAATCAACCTCTACAGACTAGTTATTTCATAATATCTTTTGGAAAACAATACCATTATTCCATACCCCACAAGAAATGTTGGCCTGTACATGTGTTTCCTTGTGCTGTAAAGCCACAGAACAATCCCAATTTGGCAATGATAACTGTGATATACTGTGGAAAGGTTTCATGGTAATTTTCATGGGTTTTGTTAATAACATACATATGTACTCAGTACAATGCCCACAGGCATAGAAACATTCTAGAAAATTGCTCCTCATTGTCATTGTAAATAATTCACTCACAGCAATATTTTTAGGTCAAGCATATCAAAGTTGCAGTAAATGCAATGGACCTTGACATAATAGGAGCACTGCTTTTACAGCAGTGGAGGAAGAGGAGAGGGAATGCACTTCCCATCCATGAGAGATCAGTTGCTGCTCCCCCGTGTGCCTATCACCGTGCTGGAGGACAGCAGAGGTGCTACTAAGGGCTTGTTATGAGCTTTGCAGTTGTTGGGGTTTTTTCGGTGTGGTTTTTTTGTTTGTTTGTTTTGTTTTTTGTTTTTGCCTTTTTTGTTGGTTTTAATTACCTCTAAGTTCTTTTTTCTCCCTGGCTTCTGGCACAAAATAATTTAAAACATCCAACCCAACAGCTTCTGCATCAATTCTATAAATTCTGCTTAGCAAGTACAGAAACACACTTGGTTGTACCTCTAAAATTACAAGTCAAAGAATTTCTGATAGAAATAGTCTGTGATATTCAGGACCACGGCAGGATGAACATGATAGACTTGCTTTTTGGCACAGGTGACACCACCACATTAACATCTCTTTCTTTACAGATGGTGAAGTGACACAGTAAGTTAAAGAGTTAAATATAGAAGTCATTTATAGTTGAAATAGAAACAGTATCTAGACAGTTTTAGACTCCAACCATGTCTTTCTGGGGAAGAAAAAAAAAAAAAAAAAAAAAAAAAAAAATCCTCCCCCAGCAACCATGTCTTTCTGGGGAAAAAAAAAAAAAAAAAAAAAAGAATGCTCCTGCAATTCTGACTTTTACTTCATGTAAATACCTAGTTTTCTTGCCAACTACCTTTTTTTTCCCCCCCTATTAACATATATCTTTGTTCCTTGCCAGAGTTACAATGGTAACCAATTATTTTTCCCAGTACTGGTGTGGTCACACCCATTACAGAATAATTTTTACATCTTGCCTTCTCTTTTATTTAGGTTTGTATAATTTTGTTTGAACTTTACTTTTTTTGTTCTTCCCGTACATCCTCCTTAAGTGCAGAAAGTGCCAGAAACTTAGACCACATTCCAAAGAGCCCAGCCAGAGTTAGCTGAAATAACCTGATGTCTCTTTATTTTACAAGAAATCACTGATCCTTTTCAGCCAAAAAAGCATCTGTAATGGCACCACACAGTTAACACATTATATTTATCTGACATTACTCCATAGATACAGCATCCACAAGTTCATTCCTAGTTTAAAATAGATTATTTCATACTCTTGAAATGCAACACATGCAATTTTTTGAACTTAAGAGATTTTTTTTCAAAATATAGCTCCTCCTTCCCCTCCCAACCCCCTCCAAGTCATTAATGTTTTGCATATTAGTGCCAGAAATTACATGGTAACACATAGAAGTGGGGATGAACTTTGAACACAAGCAGAAGCCTCTCATGATTTATTTTTTAAAATGACACTTTCCATTGTACTACATTTCCCCCACATTATTTAGGAGTACAACCTGAAAAAGGGGAAGCAGAAGCATAATGATTAACCTTTCCTGCTGTCTGCACCTAAAGGGTATTTACAAGCTCAGTATTTCCATGGCTGTGGTAGAGCCTTCACTTCATAACAGGCAGTAATCACACACTGAACACAAACACGTCTGACAAATACACATAATAGAAGGTTTATGTTTGAGTTTAGCAATTATTGATCTGAGGAGGAAACAGGGTAAGTCTTCAAATTGCACAGCTTTCAAATACAATTCTTATGAAAACTGACAGAAATGCCCAGCTTCTACATCTTACAAGACTGCATTTGCACTGCCACTAGAAATGAAAACACCCTTCCCCTCCTAGGTTTGGATATGAACTAACACCTGAAAATTAGGGAAAGCTTCAGGTACAGAAACTAATCCACACAAGGCATGAGTTAGAACAGAAACTGTCTATATTTCACAGTAAATCAGAAATAAGCCCCCAAATTTGCACACAGAATATAGATCCATAGTACATATTTTCTTATCTTTCCTGATTTTACTTCATAAAATACAGCTGCTTCCAAGATAGCCCTAAAATTTTTTATGTTTTAATAAATCTGCTTTAATCTAACAAATTCACAGAGATTATAATGAGACCTGATGATATAAATTTCTGAGTTGTGTTTTGTTAGGTGGGGTTTTGTGAGTATTTTTTTAATCATCATTATTTTCTCCACTAGGAATGTCACATGACATTTTTATGATGAAAAAAATGTCAAAAATGGACCAGAGACCACAAATCTAAGATACCAGTGCTTAGAAGGTACAAATACCAGGCCAGGTAAAGAGGAGAGAGAACTGGAAAGGAATGTGTGCCTGGCTTTCAAGAGAGTGGATGTTTTACCTTGCACTCAAGAGAAATGACAATACACATAAACTGCATATCTCAGCTATGGTGTCACCTCTGGGTACCAGCAACTTGTCCCACTAATCCTACTGTTCAGCTAATTGATTGCATGGATCTGTTATTTAGTGATTAAACAGTTAAAGTATTTTACCAGAGGCATTTTGAAACACTGAAACGAAAAGAAATACAAAAATATTTGGTTTAGCTAGTGAGAGTTGAGTCCAGGTGGTTGCCCTCATAAGTCAACATCACCATCTGATGTGTAAAACATTCCTAATTATCATAGAGTACACCCCGTGCTAATTACTGTGCTTGCCTCAGAATAATGAGCCGTGGTAAGCCTCGAGTTCATGACAATAGATTTACATTTAAATGCCACCCAGTTCACTCAGTATCAATATGCTGCTGGTTACCAGACCAACAGACATGATGAAATTAGGCTCTCCCACAGACAGGGACAGGGAACACGCTTCAGGGAGGCCACAAACTGCTAGAGGGATAACAAAACTGAAGGAACTTTGAGAGATATTCAGGATATAACTGTAGGAGACAGCAGGAGAAAAAAATAAGACATGACTTTATAGACAGCAGCCAGCTGTGGCCTACAGCAAATCTTAAAAGAAATTTTTGTAGACTCTCCAGGAATATCTCTGTACACCCCCAAAACAATTGCAGGAGATTGTTACAGAAGTTCATGTGGATCATGGACTGCTACTTAATGAATTCAGATTCTCTGCTGGTTTTGGAGTCAAAATACTTTTATCAGTTTCAGTGAAATTATGCCAATTTGTACAAGCTGAGGATTTGGTAAGCCAACACACAAGAGAACTGTAAAAGAAGTATGGTCCCACACATCCTACACTAAGGGAGAAAATACAGAGGTAGATGTCACTCCTGGGGGAGGAGGAAGAGGAGAAACAAAATAACATGTACTTGAAAAAACACACGTTTCCACCTACAGAGAGAGCACTTCTGCCCACACACAAACTGTAGGTGCCCCACACAAACGGCACTTGGACACTTCACTACTCCATTGGTGCAGATTACTGCTCTGCAGGTACAAATAAGGAGCTGCAGAACACAACAGGCAGGAGAGTATTTTTGGGCAGAAACATCTCACCCACATTATGATAATCTGGCCTTTGCCACCACATGACAGTCTCCTTAGCTTCATAAAGCTTGAGCTATGTGGGTGGGAAAGAGCTCACAGCTTATTTTTGGCTGACGATGGCTCCCACAGCACAAGTGTGTATCTTTAAGCAATGTCAGCCTGTTTCCTCTCTCTCCCTTCACATTGTGCACTTCCATCAGTTCCCATTATTTTGACACAGAGCTAGCAAAGCAAGCCACTCATTGGTTACATTTGAGAAAAAAAAAAATCCAAGCAAAACATTGTCACATCTTTTAAAATACCTCCTGTCACAATACCCAGGGCTTCTTTATTTTGGGTGCTTATTGGCATCCCTCTCTGGCCTAGAGCTACAATGGGGACTTCAGATGTGTATCAGCCTTCACAAGACATGATTTATGTTCTGCACAATTTAGGCAATGCAGGTACATGTACAAATGCTGGTAAGTGCTGACTGGAAGTGCCTCCTGGAACCAGCTGACACGTATCAAGAGTGAGATAACCAAACCACAGGTCTGCTCAAAGTGGATACCACAAACTGACTGTTAAGAGTGAATTCTAAAAACAAAACCAAACAAAAAAACTCCCCTTCTTTCATCTCTCCACTGCTACACCACCCGTCCCATCAATGCCTTTTGTGGAGGCAGACAGGCATTTAAGACACTTCATCCTTTCAGGAGAAAAATAAACCAAAACCAAACAAAACATTACATTTCCTTCCTCCTTATAGAGATTCCTATCTATATGGGAACAGGATTTCTGCTTTAAACCTTGTATGGAGATTCTAATGCATTACTGTGTCTATTGCTAGCTGGTCAGGAGCATTGCTGAGGAGAAATCCAAGTCTGGGACATGCATGCCTGTGCAGAAGTGTTTGTTGATTGAACTTAGGAGCGTGCCTTTCCCATCTTAGTGTCTAGCACTAGAGGCTCCTCTCTACTTAGGTGAGTACCAGAGTTATATTTTCCCAAAATAGAAGTCTTTCTACCTTATTCATTTTCTGTGAGGAACCGTCAGATTAGCTCAGGATACTCATGACAGAATTATTTGCGAGGAGGATATACGATCCTTTGATGAAGTGAAACAAAAAATTAATTTCATCAAAGTGCCTACAAATAATAGGCCATGTTTTAAAGACTATTTGTAGTTCTCAAAACGCATTAACATTATTTTGCCTTCTTTCTACCACAGAGTTATATATAACAAGTGTTTATATTATATATAAGGTCTACAAAGAAATTTTGACTTGGATCCCAAATCAGTAAGATCACATTAGCAGCTTCCTGTACTTGAGCTCACAGGTGCTGGCATCACTATCCTCCTCTAAGAGGAGGACTCACAGCTGAACAGGCAGACCCTCCACACCTGCTGAGAAAAGAACTTGGTATCTCTGCATGGCACCCAGACTGGTGGGCTCCTGGCTGACTACAGCTGATGTACCTTCATCATCAGCAGAAGCTGTAAGAGCCACTGTTAGAGTGAGCACAGAGCCTGCACAGAACACTGCAACATGAGCTCAGGCTCTGTGTTCACTTTAAGACTGTTGGCTGCTACATTTTATCAGCTCTTTTGGAAATAAGGCTGCTCAGTAACTGCTTTCCAAGCTTTCACATATGTACAATTCCCATCAGCTACAAGTGTAAATTTGCAAGCAATGGGAACAACACGCATGCAATCTGATGGAATCTGAGAGAAGGTAAAGCTGTCACCAGATGGCATTTTTAAGTTTTGTAGAACCAGATATACAGAAGAGTCATCTGAATTTTGAATGCTTCATTGTTTTGGGTTTTTTAATTTTCTTAAAAACTCCCAAAACACTGAATTTGCTCCTAGAAATAATCTTGTGATATTCTGTGCCTAAACCTCCAAGAGCTCATTTTTCATGACTACATACCTAGACTATAAGAGCCCTAAATTAGTACTTGGGTACAGACTGCTCAAAAATTCAGTCTAAAATGTCAGTAAATAAACTTCTTATGAATATAATTTTGAGTCAGCCCTAACAGTAGAAAAAATAAGTAGGTTGCCTGTTCCTTTCCTACAGGGAAACATTGCCAAATATATATAACTGTCACTTTTCATCTTTGGAAAAATGTTAGCTACTGAAAAAAAAGATTCACAATGAGCAATTATGTCTTCAGCTTTCATGTCATTTTACATCATTCCACTATCAGCCATGCTCAAAAGCTTAGAGGCAACATTCTAGGTCAGTGACTTTTGCAGGCAGTGTATTCACTGTTTGGTAATTAAATTAGATACACTTTAAATAACCAGATTCTGAAACAGACAGCCACTTACAAACACGTGACCAAATGTATCACTGCCACTGATGACAGTGGATGTGGAAAATTATGCATTTAGCAATCATTAACTATCACTGAGGATTATAAATTTAAGGATTATGATATTAAGAATAACTGGATCAGCAAATCACTGCAGAGAAAAATCTTTAAGATGTAGCTAAAAGCCATACTACCGAAGGACTGACCTACTTTTCATCACCAGTTTTATTTATACGTGTATAGAATTTTTTCTTATGGTTAACAAAACAAGGCCCACCAAGAAAGCTCTCAACTACTAAAAAAGCTAAATAGAGAATGAAATATTGCAGTAGATGCTCAGCTTTTAATAAGGTTTTAGCCTGCATCTCAGGCAATAGCCACAAGTGCTGTTTCAGATAAAACTTTAAACAGCAAAATACAGACACTAATTTTCACTTTATGTGGAATTTTTCTGGCTAAATTATTAACTCTTGACATAAAACTGGAATGTTAAAAAACTATTTCATATCAAACATGGCTCAGAGGCATCTATTTGTTAAAAATACATAGATTTGCCACTTTTTCAAACCTTGCATTTGGAAATTAACATTTAATAAGTCAGAAAAAGATCTGGCAGGGGCTACATGTTCTTTGTAAGAGCAGATCCTATAATTCTTCAAGGGACAAACAGTCCTTTAAAAAAGACCAAAAAACTGAAAAACCAACAACACACCAAACTAAAACAACCAAACCCACAAACAGAGTAATTTAAAGAGGTACTGTAAGAAGATAAGCAGTAATGTTAATGGACCAAGGCATGCAAATGATAAGAACACAAGTTGAAGCCAGTCTGGTAATTCATGTGTTTTCACTTATTTCTCCACGATAGCAGAGGTTATTGCTATTCCATTATTTGAACAGACGTTCTGCATCCACAAGGTGAAATTCATTTTTTGTTACCTCAGTTCCCTTGCCCCTAATAAGCATTCATATGAAAGTATTAATTTGTGACAACTGTGCAAAAAGGTCTAATTTTAAAATCCCCTTTTTTAATCTGGAGACTGAACCATTGGCTTTTTTATTTCAACACAGACACAAGACATAATCCACAGCCACAGATTATTAAAATATCCTGTCCACTTATGCCTGCAGACCACTACATTGAAAGCGGCCCACAAGCTAAAGATGTCACAATTCAATTGTAGCATTGCTATAATTGCTTCCAAAGTTCTGAACTGAAAAATTATTCTTTTCTGTTTGCAGGTCTTGTGTTGGCTGAAACACATGGAAAAACTGGCTTCAAGGAGGAAAATGCAACCCAGCATATGTATATTTCCGAGTATTATAGAACATGAGGCCGAACAAGGGGTTTCTGTGTCCCTTCCTGTGCCACAGGTAGAGGTTTGCAGGGGTGTCACACTCAGCTGCCAGCAGGTGTTGCACTGGCAGCCATGTAAAGCCCCTATTCACTGAACTCTGTCACTGCAGTTATGTGCTCTTTATGGCAAGGAAAACACAGAAAACAAAGAGCCTGTTATGTTTTAACTTCAAAGCCTCCTACCCCAAGCTTCAGTTCTATACCTCAGGCAGTGCAGCCCAGAAGAGAGGCAGCATAGTCTCAGGTAAAGATATTTTTCTGCTCTAATAACCTAACCTCTGTAGTACTTCTAAGATATTTGGAGGGTTTTTTTAAATCTTAAATATAAGCATAGTAATAGCAGAAGGTCATCTGACATTTGTCATTTGACTGACAAGTAAATTTTACTCTGAAGCTTTCCAAGTTCACAGGAAGGTTTTGTCTGAAAGGTCATAGAGGAACCTTAAGTTTACCCACAAGTGCTGCAAGAATCTTGCTGCACAAGAACTTAGGAGATAGTGATCTTCCCAGGTTACAGTTATCATTCTCCAGTTGCACCAATTTCCTCCCCATCAGGGGTAGAGCTTTTATGAAATCCCTAAAGCCTGTGTGCAATATTTATTCTGTTAGTCTAATTAAAGGTATTACTATGTACATAGCTACTGAAGCTGTCCCCAGTGGTGCTTCACATCATAAATAACAGATGTGAAATGTTCTCCTACTGGGACAAGCACTAGTATCAATTCTTATGCTATCTCTTTAACCATTACATCACCTCACTATTTCTTAGGATTTTTCTTAAAATGAGAGAAAACAGTACCATGAAAATAATATTAGTTTGAGACAATTAAATTCACTAGATCTTCACAGGCCCATATAAAGACATAAGCATTTTGATAATGTAACATGAAATAGTTTTACAACACAAATGAGCAATACCAAATTGCTGATGTTTAATTGCACCTGTCCTGCTCCCCCTGCTCCCTGGATATTAGTTATCTAGCACATAAAATCTTTGCTAGTTTACTCTCAAAATAAGCTTTCCTACTCCTAGCATTGCAATAGGAACTGAGAGTTAGAAGGATCAAAAAAGTCAATACACTTTGCTTGTACAACTACCAGGTTTTCTTCCCCTCCTTGTGGGTATTTTTCAAATTTGAAGGAGTTGACTGTTTTGAAGGAAAATAATGTCTGAGAAATGCATTGTGAATTCTGGCAAATCAGTATTAGTTCTTTTGTAGCCAGACCAGGATAAAAGGCCTTAAACTTTTCATTGCTCTATTTATTTATTGAAATGTTTTGTCTCTGGGTGGAGTCTTTGAGGATGAACATCCCATTCCTGCCAACATGCTCAGACAGCCATGTCCGTGCAGAGCTGCTGATCCCATGTCACACCAGGCAGTTGCCTGCACTGCCATATCAAAACAAATAGTCCATTTTTTGTTCTCCACTTTGGTTAATCAAGATTTCTCATTTCTTCTGTTTTAAGAAACCTTCACAAGTTATACTTATGCTGCAGAACTCTTCACTGTGTGATGTTTTTATATGCACAAGAGGATGGGCCTCATCCAGAAGGTTTTAGACAAGTCACAGCAGTACCTGGCTAAATTCTTTCATCCTCTTGAACTACTTTGAAGTTGCTTTGTCCTAAGACAGCTACAGTCAGACTGTTTTTGCTTTCTGCCTCAAAATGTAGCAAAAACATAGAAACAAATGAACAATAAAGGCATTTGTGATTTTCTTAAAAGCAGCAAAAACTGTTTTCCGGGAGTTAATTTTTTTCATCTCAGTTCTCTTTTCTTTGAGCCAACTTCTTTTTTTCCCAGACTGTTAGAGTTCATAAAAAAATCTTCTGGCTTCTAGCAAACTTATGTTCTACTTTCATCTAGAAAGGCATAAATGTGTTGAGCCAAAACCACAGTATTCACCACTATTTGAAACAATCTGTGTAGGTTTTTTACATCCCTGTTTGCAGCGTCCTGTGCAAAACTCAGTCCATAACCACAGCACTAACCTCTCCAACTGTCCCCACACGTCGTGCTCTGGGTAAACACTCATATATAGCAGCAGTTTGTGGAGGGGTTTTTTATGACCAGGATCAAAATAGCTCCCTCAACTTGTATGTGTGAATATTGCCTTTATCATATAACCAAGACTCCAAAATTAGAATTACAGTGGGTATTTCTGCTGATCTGAAAGATTTAGCAGCTCTTTTCTCATAAAAAATTCTATTTGAAATAAAAAATTAATGCTCCCAAATCTAGTACTACTGTACACAATGTAGGAAAGAGACAGTAATTTGGTATCTCAATAAATTTTTTAAAATAATATTGCGCCAAAAATCTCAATACCCACAAATGAGACATTGGAGAAAAATTTAAAAAGGCTGTGTGACACGTTCATTTTTTTGTATTGTTTTATATGGACAGACCTGACATTCAGTGCAACTCTGGCTTAGAAATCATTCTTCCTCTATCTTGAAGAGCCTATAACAGCACTTAAACGGTTCATTTTTTTGTATTGTTTTATATGGATGGACCTGACATTCAGTGGAACTGGCTTAGAAATCATTCTTCCTCTATCTTGAAGAGCCTATAACAGCACTTAAACATGCAATAAAGTCCAAATTTTGTATAACTGGACTTCTCTGTCCTGTTACCCCTCAAAACAAATATAAAATTATTCTTAATTTAATACATTAACTTCAGAAGATGTATTTGAGTTCACCCAAAAAAACTGGTAGGAAAGCTAAGCCCCACCTTCTTCCATCTGGTTTGGTTTGTCCTGAAACCATTTCCCCTCTCCTCCTTTCAAATGCATTAATTCAATCACTGAACTGTAAAGGTCTGGCTTTATGTAACATCTGTGCTCTGATGCATGTATATAACTGGAGGATTGTAAAGCTTTTTGCTAAGCTGTGTTTATACTGCAAAGACCATCTTTAAATTTGTTAGGACTTTATTAGCTGTTGTCAGAGTCACACACCAAACTGATAGGCTGGGGACAGAATCCATGCTCATCTTCTGTGCACACCTCTGAAGAGAAAGTTTGACAGGGACAAACCATCACTTCAGGGACCTGCTGCAAAATTCAGACAGACCTGAGTCACTTTCTTGCTTCCTCTACACACCTTGCACTCCAGGAAGCTCAACTGCTGCTTTCCCCATTTAGAAAAACTAAATATTATATTCTACAAGCTGTTTCACTGGATCCAAGGACTACAATTGAGGAAAGGGAAATAGGTGTCTGCTTGATTAATAAACATTACATACAAACACAGGAACATGAGCAAAAAGAGACAGTGTCCACACTGAAAGCATTTCCTGCACTGTTTCAACTCTCCTTCAGACTGAGGCATTACCAGAATCTATGGGGTTTTGTTCTACATACAAAAATAGTATTTAATCATAATAGAGTCCAAGTAAATGGTGCAGGAAAGGTGAAGATATCCTATAAATGATGGCACTCTATCATACTCCTCCTCTCACTAATTACAGCTGTCACTCCCGACAGGCATTTTGAGAAGCAAGTCTTTCCATTCCTGAAGAAATCTACATAAAATCTGATCACTAATTACAGCTGTCGCTCCTGAAAATTTCCAGGCATTTTGAGAAGCAAGTCTTTCCATTCCTGAAGAAATCTACATAAAATCTGAGTAGCCTGATCAAAAACCAGCATCTTTTAACTATGATATATAGTGTCAATGTTAAGGGGAGGCTGCATGACACTATGTGATATAGAGAAGCATTTTTATTCACTTGCTCCTTGCTCAAAATTAATTTTTTTCCTATATCTGCTAATTTTAAAAATTGGTCCTTATGAGAGTGAGCTAAGCTTTTATCTTTCACAAGAAACTATATAGAAACATGCCTCACAAAGATATCTTCAGGCAACCAGCATTCAACTGTGTCAGAACGAAATAAAATGTAGCAAATTAAAATATTTGTAATAAGTGTAATTTCAACTGCCTGTGTGAAACACAGAAAACTTGCTATTGGTTTGTTCAGTTACTGTCTGAACATTGATTTCCAGTGTTTTAGGAGTGAAAACTGGCTTAGTCACCTTTGACCATTCCAAGTAGTAATAAATAAAGGAAAACTAAATAAACTAAATCCATTATTTTAGCACCAATGATCCAGTATTTGTTTTCTTCCAGGTAACTGCTCAGGTACTGGAATCCTGGTGACACGAGATGCTTGCTCTCCACCACAAAGAAAAAAAGACCACCTTATTCAGTCGCATTCCAAAGCTGTTACCTCTTACCCCAAATCTGGAAACTGAAATGAGATCAGTAATATTTTTCATCATTGTTTCTGGAAAAGTGTTTTTTCCTTATGTGTAATACCCAATGTAATATTCTATCTGAAAACATCTGATATGAAATTGCCAAATGATAGTGCATATGAGCACAGAACAACTAAATCTGCACAGCAGAAGACAGGAGAGGGCATGGACTGGCATCAGAACCCCCGAGTGGAATGTACATCTTGGTTAATGTAACTTGCAATTTACTTTTCAGGGGTGTGAAACTGAGGGGGAGAGAGGGTAAGAAGTTGGTGTGGTTTTAGGGGTTTGAGGGTTTTAAGATTAAGGAATGAACAAACATGAGACTGGGTGCAGATTCTTTGGCAAATGAAAGTGCACAATTGTTCACAAGAAAGTAAGAAATCTTAATTTCTTAGGACATCCTTACACATAAGATGTGCATAACCTGGCAGAAGTCAGACACAAACCCGGGTGGCAGTGAAGAGTTTATCATGCACAATATATCATTAAATTAGCTGTGAGGTTCTCCAAACTGACACAGGATAACATCTCTAAAACACTGATTTTATGCATGGCTGAGACTCTTAGAGTGGTCCAGGAGTGAGTGAGAGTGCCGGCACTGGTTTTACCTGAGGCAGCTGCATCATTTGACACCCTGCCTGAGCTCACCAAGTCAGCACCCAATACCCTGGGCATCCAGGGAAATTAAGGATGTCAGTTTGCAGTTTAGGCCACCTTAGTGCATTTGCAAAGGAAAAGAAAAAAGCATCACTCTGGGATCACAGCAAGCAGTGATCACACCTTGCTATGAAAGAGGGCCTGAAAGAACCTGATGCAGGAGGTTGCAAAAAGACTCCCTTCAGCTCTATCACAGCTCCCACATGAAACAGGAGAGGCTTGGGCAGAGCCACTGTTTCAGTCCACCAGCAATGCCTCAACACCTTGGGGGTTGCTGAGCTTCCAGTCAGCTCCCAAACCACAGGAGGTGAGGGTGAGAAAGCTGCCAGCTCACACTCCAGACTGGAGAGTCTCCAAAGCTTTTTAAGCAGAAGCCACACAATTGTGTGACACAGATGAGGTTACTGTGAACCTCAAATAAGTCACAGACCTATAGAAAAAGAGCAAATAGCAAATTCTGAATGCTAATTCTGGAAACAGAGTACCTGTGGTATACACTATTCTTAAGCCTATATTTTGACATGTTGTTAGAGGAGAAAGACTGTTTGGGATCATCTTTCTCTATAGAGGGGGCTGAAAAATACACATAGTAAGCAAAACTAAAAAGAAAAAAATTAAGTTCGGGGTCTTTTTAAGTATCAGATACAGCAATTTTAATGCTATGCAAGGTTTAAGGAAAAAAAGTTCAATTTCCAACTTGAATTAGTCATATTGGGTTCAATAGGGTATGGAAATTAAAGTCTGAAGTCTCAAATCATACTTAATGATACATAAGGCTTCCTCTTTAAAAATAAATTACTGCTCTTTGATAAGTCTAAGAACTTCCCAAGCAAGAAAATGACCCTGTTAAAACACAGATGTAATACTGATAACCCAGATTTCAAGT
The DNA here is from genome assembly GCF_014805655.1 of Passer montanus. Lineage (NCBI taxonomy): Eukaryota > Metazoa > Chordata > Aves > Passeriformes > Passeridae > Passer > Passer montanus. Next base: position 2,060,949 of record NW_024370816.1, read on the forward strand.
ATTATCTAAATACATGGTGGGTTGCACTGGTCAAGTGGGAAGCCAGCTCTTTATGAAAATGTCCACCAAGATTCAAATGAGCATTATTTAAAGTAAATGAAAAAATAATTAGGATAAGTCAATGGACTTCTGATTATTAGCAACCCCAGATATTAGATTATGCAACATAGTGACAAACCTTTATTTAAGCGCTCACTGGTTCCTCATCAGGCATTCTGAGTTAGGTGCTAATTAAGTAAGTCCTCACTAACAAAACAAGAAGTGTTACAACTTTAAAAAAGGTCTTAAAGAAGAGAGAATTCTCACTTGGTATCTTTAGGCAACTATTAAAAACAGAGTCCCATTTCTAAATCTGTGTTCTCAGCTCTCAGAAACAGCCACTGGTACTTTGTATCCTATACTAGAAAACTTTAGCCCTTAAAGCAATCTTTCACACATTGCTTCCTTACTTATCTCTAAATATAATGAGCAATCAGCCCCCACAGTGGTGCCTTGCTGTCTGTCTAGAACTACTCCTCTATTGTAAAATTTTCAGACAGTGCTTTTGCCTGTTAATAAACAGAGCAGCAAAGCTTGCCTCTGAGAGTTTAATCTCACAATATCTAAACTGCACACATACCCATATATCTTTATGAGCAGATATTTGGAACAGAAACAAGCTTTAGCAGAGATCTGCATTTCAAGCTACAAATCAGGAATGCACTTTTTGATGACCTCTCTTTATATACATAGAACAAAGTACACTATTAATAAACAAACATATGCCCTAAATTCCCAGAGTCAGCTTTATAGCAAAGCTGTCCTTATGATCACAATGTTAGGTCTCCCTCAAAAACCACATTTGCTTAATAAAAAAAAAAACTGTGTGGCAGAGTACATCTGCACCCATACTACCAGAACGTACATATATAAATTGAGACTATAAATGCACATTCACAAGCCTTGTGAGACAATGCTCCATTTCAGTTTAGCCATCTCCCCCATAGGGACATAGCTGTGGATCTCTTGTTTCTCTTGAGTTTTTCCATCCATGTTCTAAATCCAACAAACCTGCTTTGAATCATGCTGTATTTAGTCTACTGGAGGTTAAGACAGCTCTTAGGAAGACCCTTCCAAGCTTTAACTGCTGGAGCTCTCATAGGTGGCATTTTAAAGTGTTACAATACCAGACATGGACACAGTCCTGAGTCAGAAGCTGGAAGATGCTAATGGGCAGCCAAAACATCTGGATTCAGCAGGGCAGACATGCATTGCAGCTTTCCACTCCTTGCAGATGCATTTAGGAGAGGCACCACCTGTTTGCCCAGATGCTTACGTGCTCCTTTCACAGAAAAATCATCAACCAGCCAATCAACCCTGATTGTGTTATGAGAATTTTACAATTAGTGGATACTCCATATAGAAAACAACACCCAAACTTATTGCATTTCATCTAGCCACAGTAATCCCATGCAGTTGTAAAAAATTACAGTTTCATCCACGCTTAGAGGAAATAAACCCAATGAAGCACAGAAGAAGCTAAAATTAAGTTGTTGAAATTTTTCAGGGGAGTTATGCTCCCTGAAGTTATTTTACAGATTGACCTTTTTTCCAAAGGGGTTTCTCAATGCCAAGACAGGCACTGCTCTTATGGCTTTACAGGGACTGCAATCACACTATTGCAGTCACACTGCCCAAACTCTGTGACATTGTTCAGGTTACACAGCTGCCCATTTTCTTAGTTCCTGGTATTAAAAGCAAAATAGGTGTGATCTAACGGAGTAATAGGTATTTCTTCTTACATTACTAATGTAAGCAGAAATACCTAAAGAAAATGCACCATAGATCAACTAAACAAATCTTAGGCTTACTACACATACTTCAATTAAAGTACCACTTAGGCCAAAGTTTGTGAATATTTTGTAGTTTAGGAATCTGTACAAATATTTCCAACTTATATAATGAAATAGGCAACTTAAAAACAGATATAACAAGAGCTAATTATCATATGGACACTTGTAGTTCATACACATTTTCTAGCTCGTAACAGAGAATCTGAAATGAACTAAATCTATTGCTTTCCTTTATAGCAAACAACAATACGTGATGTTTAATTGGTATTTGTCTTGAGTTATTTTTGTATATGTTGATAGATTGGTTCAACTTCCTGGCTAAAGCTTTTTGACCCTCATTTACTAGAAGGGGCTTGCATGCTGACACAAACTGAATGTGTATCATTTCCTCTGCATTTATTTTCTATGTTTGTAATCAGTTTCTAGTTGGAGGGAAACTAACAACAATTATGGAGGAAACAGAGCCTTTTCTTTCCCAAAAACATGACTTCACAATATACAGATATACTCCATTTGCCTATTTGGGTGTTTTTATCCATGTCCCCTACATTTTCAGAATCCTTTTCTGTCATTTTTCAGGAGCTGGATTCAGCTAAGTGGGAAAAGAATTTATTTGGTTCTGCATTTGGGTCTTTTAAAGTCTTTTTAAAGCCGTAATTGCCAAAGTGAGCTCAACACTACATAAGAGTTAATTACCAAGAACATGTATTTTCTTTCAGTTTTACATTAAAGACCCACAGATGCAACACACAGAGGTTGTTTGTCTTGCATGTTACACAGAGCAAGGCCTTTTCTGAATGTTTATTTCATATGCTGGTTTTTATTTGTTCCCATGGCATACACACACTGATGGCCAAGAGCATAAATTATTGCAGTTTTCTCAGACTCAGAGTTCCCTCCCTACAGCAGTAATTACCATATTACTTTTGCTTCACTAATTCATTCTGTAACCAAATTCCTCTATCAAGAGAAAGTGATCTTCCTGGGAAAATAGTAAGATGTGGGTAAATAATAATCCAGCTTTTGATTATTTCAAGACTAAGTTCTCAAACTTAACTTTATTTTGACCTTATTCTCAGTGTATAAAAATTCCATAGACAGACTTTAACTTCACAAATTGGAATAAACTTGCTTCTCCCTCCCAACCACCGTCAATCCAAGGAACTGCCACTAACTAGTTTCAGGTGCAGCTCTGATGTAAAGTAATTGCCCATTTATAGTCTCTTTGTCCATGCTGCAGAGGAAAGGGATAAAAATTTTTGATTTCAAGTAGAACTGGTAAGGGAAAAAAAATCCCAAAAACCAAAACCAGAAAGTCTTACTAGTACCAAGAAAAATTGCATGTATAATTGGATTGTCAAGAGTACATACGTTCCAGAGGGAAAGACACACCACTGAAGATTTCTCCTGATTAAAAAGCTTTAAACACTTTCACCTGCTATTCTGAGCCCAGATTGGCATAAAAATATCTTACCTGAGCTCAGGATCTGTGAGAGCACCAGAAAAACAAATCCTTGTGAGACAACCAGGGATACCAAGAGCACATAGAGGAGGTGAGGGCACATTCAAACTTCCCTCGTAAACACTTGTTAGGAATCACTTCAGCCTGCAATTTCCTTTGGAAAACCTTTCCTAGTTTCCCTGTCCACACCCTTTAAAAGCCCAAGCCTCCTCTCCATGTCAAACACGGGCATTCCAGAGGCAGAGGTGCCCAAAATGCAAGCACAGTTAAGTGAAGAGCCTGGGGCAAGACAGCAGAGACTAGGCTTACCCAGGGAGGTTCTCCCAAACACACACAGCAGCAGCCTTATCCGAGTGTGAAGCCAGAGCCTTTAAAACCTCAAACTCCAACTCTCTCCAAGAAGAAAAGAAACCTTCCCCTCCCCTGCTCCCACCACCCACGCAGATACTCCGGCAGCAGGGCAGGGCTTTGAGGGCAGCCAAAAGGAACAGCCTACCTGAATGCAGCAGCTCTTCATGGGGCACTGCCTGGACACTCTTCACAAAGAGTTTGCTACTGGCTGGAGACTGCTCTGGAACAGCTCCTGCCAGAGCCTGAGGGTGGCCTGAGTGCCGGTGCAGTCCCTCAGGTTCCCAGTGCCACCCCTCAAATCCCAGGTGCAGCCCCTCTGCCCTCAGGTGCATCCACTCAGGCCCCAGGTGCATCCCATCAATACTCAGGTGCAAGCCCTCAGGTCCCAGGTGCATCCACTCAGGCCCCAGGTGTATCCACTCAGTTCCTAGGTGCATCCCATCAGCACTCAGGTGCATCCACTCAGGCCCCAGGTGCATCCCATCAGGTCCCCGTTCCACCCCTCAGTTCCCAGGTGCATCCCATCAGGTCCCACCCCTCAATTCCCAGGTTCATCCCCTCAGTTCTCCATGCCACCCCTCAATTCCACCCCGCAGCCCCTCGGGTCCCAGGTTCATCCTCTCAATTCCCATTGCCACCCCTCAGTTCCCTGTGCCACCCCTCAGCTCCCAGGAGCCTCCCCTCACTTCCCTGTGCCACCACCCCTCAATTCCCATTGCCACCCCTCAATTCCCATTGCCACCCCTCAGGTCCCAGGTTCAACCCCTCAATTCTCAGGTGCAGCCCCTCAGGTCCCCATTCCACCCCTCAGTTCCCAGGTGCAGCCCCTCAGGTTCCCGTTTCACCCCTCAGTTTCAGGTGCAGCCCCTCGCCCTCAGGTGCCTCCCCTCATGGCCGGCAGCCTCAGCCCGGGCCGTGCCCCGTTGCACACCTCTGCTGCAGCTCCTTCGGGCTCTTGGCATGGGCACGGGGGCTCAGGGGTCACTCCAAGAGCCACAGCAGGTGTTCCCAGGTGTTCCCCTGCCAGGCTCGTGGCAGGCTGTGGATGAGGATCTGTCCTCCGAGATGCCTCCCCAGGCTGGAGCCATCAGGCAGCAGGGCCTTGACTGACCACAAAGATATTTTTTTTGTGTCTTAAATACAGTTACAAAACCTAATGTCTCCTATACTGCAAACTGTTTAGCTGCCCCATCCCTAGTGTGCTCCATGTGATCTTGCCAGGAGCAGCTGCTCTCATAGTGGCCAGCTAATGGGAGCTAACAAATAAGCTTTTTGACAATGGGAGTTCACCCCTGATATTAAACAGCAAAAATAAATTACATTGTGCAGTAATCTGTGGGCATAGTGCATTGTTAGAAGTTTTCAGAGTACTTTCTGATTAGTGAAAATAATTTTGCTTCCTGAAAAACCGCCTATGAGGGTGGCTTTTTTGAGTGATGCAATCAATCATTGGAGTTACATAAATTCTTAATTATGTCTGTAAAGAACCTGCATTGTTTAGCAGCTTTGTCCTACTGTGGCTTTAATAAATATCAATTCCAAATTTCTTGAGTACTGTAAAAATGTTTCTGCATCTAATACTCAGCATCTGTCTAGAAAACATATCAATCATATGATCACAAACAGCTGTTGCATTAGACTTTTAATCAGCCATGATTTTCAGCAGAGGCAAAGAATGTTGGATGCAGTGATGGAAAGTTATTGCAGAGAATGCCCTACTTGAGAAATAAAAATCCAGTCTCAGGGACTCAGAGCATTGTAAAAACTCTTCCGGTATACAGACAGTAGAGTTATCTGATAGAAATTGGAATAAAATACTATGACACAATGCATGTACAAGCTAAAGTGTAAAAGGTGCTCCAGGCAGGTATTTTGTTATTAAATGTAAAAGGTATGTAGCACCAGCTTGCACAGTTTGCAAAGAATAAAGTTGTTGCTCAGCAGTCTGTTTTCAGGTTTCATAAATCTCATTAATGAGGGGTTCTGAAGCCCTATTACAGATACAACATATCTCTTTTCTTAGAAATCATTGATGTCCAAAAATGGCCAAATTCTCCTCTCAGTAATGTTAGTGTAAATCGGCATTAGCTCTGCTGGATTCAGGAGGTATTACAGAGTAGCTCCTGACTCATTTTCAATAGAATATGTCAGTTTGAAATAGTAATATGGCTAACTCTGTGTTATCCCATCTGACACAGAACCACAAGACTGAAGAAAATACAGGCTACTTCTAGAATTGCTTTGGGGTTTTTGTTTGGGTGTTTTGGTTTTTTTCATCCCAAACTCCTGGCATTCAACTACTATAAATAGCTTCATAAAATACTAGAAAGAATATATAATGCAATCCCTTTAAAATACTTTTAAGTTCAGAGCCGTAAGGCATTCTAAACACATCCACATTGGGAACTTCATGTGTGGTGTTTGCTCCACAGCCATCCTGCATAAGCTTTCCTAGTCTTTGACTTGATCCTGCCTCACCTCCTGACAGCTGCCTGACTTAGATGTTGCCTGCTGATCCGTTTTTTTGCCCCAAAACAGGAGCTGGGTGTCCTGGCATCCCTCTCCTGGACAGCCTGTGCCTGCAGCAGAGGTCGATGTTGCAAAGGCTGGTGCAGCTGCTTGGGAGCTGTTGTCTCTGAGTGAGGGAGAAATCCTGGAGCTAAGGTCCACGAGCACTTAGCAGACATAATGTCAATCATCAAGTGATGCAAAATTCCTGGCAATAACCAAGAGCTTCTACTTCTGTCCAAGACCTGTACTTTTCCTTCCTTCCTCATAGGCAGGTGAGGGCTTTCCTTCATTTTGGGTAGCCCGGGCTGCTTGAGGAAGGTCACAGCAGACATTTCTCTGCATGCCTTCTCCAGCTGCTTATTCTTGCTGTGCCCAAAGCAGTTCAGGGTCAAAACACCCTGAATAGCAAAGGCATTTTTTTGTTACAAAAGCTGTGAGATGGGCAGTGTAGACCCAGCATAAAATTGTATCTTGCAGCAAAAAAAAGAGAAAAGTTTATTCTGACACACCATCATTTGTGGATCCATCTAAAAGAACAGCCATAGGATCATGAAATTCTGCAAGCCTGACATTGAAACCAGTCACCCATGATAAATGTTATCTAGAAAGTATATGAGAGGAAAGAGTGGGACCCAGAAGCCCTCCCATGTCTATCTGAGACAACATTAGCAAATTCTTTTTAAGTGGTCAGAGACCTATGAGCAGTAGGTTGACTCTGTCTGAGCACCAGGTGCCCTCCAGTGCCACTCAGTCACTCTTCTCAGCAAAGCAGAGCAGAGAAAATGTAATTAAAGTCTCCTGGGTCGAGATGGGACAGAGATCACTCAGCAGTGAGCACTGTGACAGGCAGAACAGACTTAACCTGGGGAAATTAAATTCTTAGTAATTAAACTGGAATAGGATAAGGAGAAATCTTAAAACAGCATTCTCCCAGCCTTTCCTTATTCCCTTCACTCCTGGTTTCTGTACCTCCTCCCTGCCAGCAGTACATGGTGATGGGGAACAGAGGCCGCTTTCAGTTCATCACGTGTTGTCTTGGCTACTACATGTTCCTCAGGGGGAGGACTCCTCACACTCTTCCACCAGCATGGGTCCCTTCCATAGGGTGCAGTCCCTTGGGAACAGGCTGCTCCAGCATGGACCCCAGAGGATTCAAAAGTCCTGTCAGCAAACCTGCTCCAGTGTGGGCTCCTCTACCCATGGGGCCACTGATACTGCCAGAAGCTTTCTATGGGAACAGCCTCTTTTGGGTTCCACCGGCTCTGGTCTGGGTTCCAGGTGGATCTCTGCTCCCCATGGACCTCCCTGGGCTGCAGGGGCCCAGCTGCCTCACCATGGGCTGCACCAGGGGAATCTCTGCTCAAGTGCCTGGGGCACCTCCTGCCCCTCCTTCCTCGCTGACCTCGGTGTCTGCAGAGCTGCTTCTCTCACATATTCTCACTCCTTTTTCCTCTCTCCATATGCAACTGCACAGTGTTTCCCTCCCATTTCCAAATATCCCAGAGGCACTACCACTGTTGCTGATGCTGCCTTGGCCAGCAGTAGATCCATCTTGGAGGTGGCTGGCATTGGCTCCAGAGAAGCTTCCAGCAGCTTCTCAGGTAATATACCCCCAAAACACTGTCCCATGCTCCCCCTAGCAACCAATGCAACACAGTGGATTGTAATTTAGTTTCTGATACTGTCTCTTCTACAGAAAAAAAAACCCACAGGCATAGATGCTATAGATTCCTTCATATTGCAAACAATCATGTGAAAGACAGATGGAAAACTCATGGGAATGAATGTTTCTGTGTCCTTTAGAGATTTTTCCTAAATAAGGTGCATTTCCAAACAGTTCCCAAGAACAATGTTAATTATCATTATAAATCAGATACATAAAATCAATTAAATCCTAAATTAATAAAACCTGTAGAATTACATAAGTGTGAAGTACAGAATGATTGTTAAAAAAAGCAATAACAAAAAAGCCCACCAGCATTTGTTCAAGGCTGATTACCATGGAGCTGACATTACCTGATCTCATTGGCTGGCTGAGTTCTGCTACCAGCACCAGTGATTGTCAGAATGCTTTCTGGAAAAAAAACACTTTGGGCATTTCTGATGTGATCTGGGGACTTCCATTTTCAAAGTCTGAGTTGTACTGTTTCCACCTGCCTTGATGCCCTGCTTTGTGAAGGGGTCAGCTCTTTATAATTACCAGGAAAACACTTTAAGATACCAGAAAATTTCACTATTCAGTATCATTAATCAGTCTCACATCTTTGGATGCCCTAAGTACAGCTAAGAGCGGGGTTGCTTGTTGAAAAGAAAGTAGCCAAACTAAGTGTCACTTCAAGCTTTTCATGATAATTACTGCCAATAATAAGCCAATTGGTAAAATAATCCTTGAACCCTGTCTCAATGTTTAGCATCAAATGTTTTACCTTTTCTCTTCCACCCTTACTAAAAGTTCAGGAAGGTGAAAGGTCTGGATGTTTTACTAGCAAGATACCTAAAAGTTATTAAAATACACAAATAGCTATTTTCCTTCATGTCATGTGCTTAAATGTTCTACCATTGCAGAACATTGGATACTAACTATAAGAGATTAGTGAAGTTGAAGACCAAAATTCTTGAAAGTCATGCTTAATTCCCATTTCTGCTCCTCAAAGCAGCCTTACTGGAATAGAAAAGTAGTTTTCTCAGGCATCAGTCACATTCAGGAAATAAAATCCTATCAAAGTCTTTGGTTCCTCTGCAGTACAAAAACAGGTCCATAAATTAAAAGAAATGTCGCACTCAGAAAATAAAAGTGGTAAGAGAGCATGTGCATTTTTTTTCCCCCAGGGCAATTATAATTGTTCTAAAACATATCAAAAGGAAAGCAAATAAAGGAAGATAGGAATTGCCACAACAAACCAGATCCAAGATACAGTGTCAAAGACAAATGTTTGCCACAGAAAGCAAAAAGTTCTGCAGTAGGAAAGTGTGAGGTGGTCTTTCCACTCTCATCATTCCTGGTTCTTTGTCTTAAATCAAATCACTTGATTTGGACCCCATCGTGCCATTTATGCGTTCCCTGCTAATGGCCACTACTCTGTGTTCTGTCCTGAATGTTCTTCACTCCCACCTGCACTTCCCACTTCCAGTTAAGCCTCCATATTCAGCAAGAAATTAGAAGTGCTTTTATAGCTGTTAGTACTCACTAATAGTCATCTTGGAAATTTGTTACACCTGGGTTGCCAACACTGTGAAACACATGTCTCTGACAGCCTCTTAATTTAGGCGTGTTCTCAAGAGAAGCATGTTCCAACAGATCTTTCCCTCTCCACAGTTACTGCCTGCCCACATTAATGATATGAATCAGCACTCCTGTTAACATGTCCCCCCATTAGTGCTGCTTCTCATAAAAATGTTTGGGTTGTTCTTTTTCTGGGTTGTTCTTTTTTTTTTCCCCCTTTAGGTAACACTGAATTTTTACAGCACATTTTTGCACAGAAAACTGCAGACAGTACCTGCTCTTTTCTGAGCTACCTAAATCTTACCTTGTATTTCTCCAGGGATTCGTAGTTGAGATCTTCAGTCTTGGATTTTTATTCCATTAACTGAATTGAAACAGACATGTAAATTTAATGCATAGCTCTGAAAGTCCTGATTCCTATTCTGTACCCACTCTGCCAAACTGCAGCAGCATCTGGCCCTGAGCACTTTGTAATGCAGCAGCAGCAGCTGTGTGCTGTATATAGCTACACAGAAATCTCACCTGTGAACACAGACTTTGTTGTAGGATCAAGCAGTAACTGTACAGTGTGAAGGATGTAGTCAGGGATTAGCCTACCAGAGCAATGCCTCTCTCCTGATCCCATCAGTTATAGGTATTTATGTGTATATAAAATACTTTCTCGTACTCACATTTTTGTCCTGCTTCCTCTTTGTCACAAAAACAAGACGCATAACAGTGTGGGGTTTTTTCTAAAATGCTTGCATGCTCCCCAGTTACTGAAGATAACTTCACAGTCTTTCAATGATTTTTTTATCTTAACACTTACCCCTAGTTCAAAGTATTATATTCCTCACTTTCCAAATAGCCTTTGTGTTTTATTTCCCAGTAACTTGCCCAGAATCACAGTGAAGACAAGGGCAGAGGAAGGAGCTGAGTCCTCCACCAGTGTTCCCTGGGGAGCAGATAACCCTCCAGGTCAGTCCTTGCTCATAGCTGGGGTTGCTGTGCCTGGCAATAACAGCTCATACACACAAGAACCCCATTAGATGAAAGGCTCACATTACCTGGAGAGGTCTTAACATCAGATTAGGTTCCCAAATTCCTTTCTCCTGGAAGCTAATGAATGTGACTCTAGATCCTTAACTATTACTTAGCTGTGTAGACTCCAGGAATAAAATATAGGCATACTGTTTGCCAAACACTCATTTAAAGGGTTCTACTAAGTAAAACTGAATTATTATAGATTAGTGAGTGTATGGATTAATCTTGGAGATCTCTGATACTTTAATGCATATCTATATATTCCTACTTCTATTCTTAACAGACGTACTTGCATATGAGATGGGAAAAGGAACTGCTTTACTACAACTTAACCTTTTTTGTTGAATTCATAGAGAATGGTTTTTCAAGCAGGATACTCAGACCCTTCCCTCTCTTGAATCTGAACCAAAAAGGAAAAGCATAGGAGCAAACCTGTTTTAGATACAGGCTGCTGCATATGTCATTGAGACAACTGATCTAATAAACAGTGTGATCTGGCACCATTTAAGTCAGTACAATTTTCTCAGCACTGACAGCACTTCCGTATTGCTCCAAATAAACTGGCTCAGGTACCAGGCTCTATAGCTGCTCTATCTGTGCAGTCTGCTCAGGCAAAATCTGTCCTGCCTCTCAGCCAGACTAATTAATTCTGATGAAGCTACTGGAATAGCATTGCTATGCTGCATCTGATTCCTGAGTTCCAAGTGCACCAGCTTGGCATTGGCTGGGGAGCCCCTGTGCTGTGCTCCGCTGCAGGACTGTCAGATACTGCATCTCACATTTCACATACAATGTTCTCAGACTCTTAATAGCATTCAAGATTTTGGCATTTTTGCTTGAGCTAGATAGGAAATAAAAAGAAACTGCAAATCAGTGGGTGACTCATTGCTTCCCCTTTCCTCTGAAAGAGTTAACATCAGGTACATCCAGGAGGCCATGAAGGGTTTGGCACCAGCACTGAGTTCTCCTCATCCGTGGCAACAAAGATTAAATAAATATTTATTTATGCAAAAAATTTGCTTCAGTAGTACATTCTTGATATTTTTTTAATTTGGGGGTAAATGTTAGTGAAGTTTAGTGCTCATAAAAATAAGAGATTAATCCTGGCCAGAACAAGGCTTGGTGCAAGTGGACCCTGTGTAAACTCCCACATGTCTCTGTCAATGTGCCTCAGTCAGGAGCAGCAGTGAAACATGGCTACTGTCCCAGTGCTCAACCTCTCCCGAGGGGAGAAAGCCAAATCTGCTGAAAAGCTCACTGGTTCGCTTGATTGCAAATAGGTTTCAAGCCCACCAGAATAGCACATTTAATTACACTTGCCTGGTTTTGACAGTGTAACAGGTACTTGTGTGTCCTCCAACTATGCTCATGTAATTGTCTCTGTCCAAAAATAAACCATGAGGCACCAGAAGTTGTATCTGTGATAGTGGGGTTGAGGATTTTTTAAATTACGTGTGAATTTTTAGTCTACTGGTCTCAATCCTGGTGTACCAGAAGCCACTTCTAAGAGCAAATTCAGGTTGCTCCTTGCTTTGATCTTGTACAGGCACAAAAAATAATTCCAAGGAACAACTAATGCAGAGGAAGAGAGCACTGAAAAAGAGACAAGTGCATGACTCTAAAACCCAGTATAAGCAGGTCAATAGGAATTTCCCACTGGCTGTTCAAATTGCATGTCTGTTTGCCAGGTAACCAGGGCTAACCACATTGAGTTTCCCCCACTGTGTACTGCTGGCAAGCAATCTTATCACTGAACCAAATTAGCAGGAAAGCATATTCTTAGATTGCCATTGGCCAAGGACCAATTTAACAGTGGGCTCCAGGTAAAACTTGAGACAGATTATTATTTTTACCTTTTTTTTTCCCTTAAAGAAGCAGAACATGAATGTTAACAGAGTCCACTACAAGTGTACCCAGATCTGTTCTCCACTTACAGGGCAACAGAATCCAAGAACTGAATTGTTTCAAGACAAGTAGTGGGCCAAATGCACATTTTTATGTGGATGACCTGTTTTCCCCTTAGTTTTGGGGAGAAGAAAGAGCTTATTAAAGAAGGGAAACTTTTTGCATAGAGGCAGTATTTGTGAGTATCAGTTTCTCTGGTACTGAGGAGAAAAATATGTTGAATATAATCTATTCATACTTGCTTCTCTCATTCAAATCCCAACTTACTGCACTGCAAAATCGTTGGAAACGATCCCACTAATTTCAGTTGATATAGGACAGAGTCCTGGCTCAGAAGAATGCTGTGATCATATTGACATCACTGGACACTTCTAAGCAATATTGCAAAAGCAGTTTGTCCATGGAACTGCTTTCCCCATGCCCACAATGTGCTTTATGGAGCAAAAACCCACACTGGGAAAACGCAGAGAAGGCTATAACTCAGGGAATTGCTTACGCATTATCCTGTTGGGTCAAAAATTTTGTTTTTCAAGAGAATGTGAAATGCATTGGGTTTAAAAAGCTCTCACTTATATAACAGTTGCCAAAGGGCAGCCTATTCATTAGGCAAGATATAAAAGTAAAAAGGCTGCTCCAACGCCTTGAGGCAGCACAGTTTCTTGAGCTGTGCTTCATAACAGCTGCCCTCCAAAGTCTGGTTAACGTCATCTAAAATGCTCTTTAACAGAGGACTAGGATGACACACTTACTGTCACAGCATCCCCTCTTTGGACAGAAAAAAACATCTTCTGTTTCCAGAGCTCTCCTTTCCAGTGCTGAACTCTGACATACTGGGTTTGTCCTTTGCCTCAAAGTATTCACAGCAGGAAAATTTGCTCTTTTCTTCTTTAATATAACCTTCTGCTCTCCTTAGTCCTTGATAAACAATGGATGCTCAGATATTTATTGTAGCATGTACTGCTGGCCCTGCACAGTTCAGTCCTCTATGAAGAGGCTGCTTTGATCTTTTGAGGATCAGGGGCAGCCTTACAGAGTACTTATGTTGCAGTTTTACAGGACAGCAAGTAGGGAGCCAGTTTGAGGGAGCAAAAGGAGAGAATATGTTCCTTCCTATCAGATGATTTTATTAATTTGCCATAAAAATAATTAGTGCACACTGCATTTTTCCTTTTGCTGCTATAAAATTATATAATTGGCTAAAAAAAGAGAACTTTTCCTCTCTAAATCTGGTGTGTCTTTTTCCAATCTAGAAGTCCAGCAGAATAGCTGAACACCTGCATTTATTTTCCGCATACAGCCTGCTACCCTGCCACAGAGACATATTCTGTTCTCACTCCTGAGCTGGGTTATGCAGGCTACCTTCTAACTGGCCTTTACATGTGATCTCAGCTTGTGAACCACTTCAGAAGAGCCATCAGCACACAGTTGTAGCTGTTCAGAGCAGTTACCATCACATGGTCACTCGGTTGTGTTTGTGATGTCCCTCAGCCAAGAGTGTCAGGTTGCAGGGGAAAGTACTGGCTGGGATGTCTACTGTAGATCAAGGTCTTGCCAAGGAAACCTGAATAAACCTTATAAAAATATTCTCTCCTTCCTATTTATCTTAGATTTCTGAAGTTTTAACTACTTAATTTATCAAACTTGATTTATTTAAGTATTTACCTTGGATGCTGTTATACTTGATGGTTTTGAGCAAAGAAATAACTGATTCATAATGACAGTTGGATGCAAAAACTTGCTGCACCAGGAATTAAACTAAACAAACTCCTGATTTATTTATATTTTTAGCTACTAGCAAAAGCTTAAATAGAGTGCTGGATGCAATTTTTTTTTTTTAGTGCAATGCAGAAAAGAACTAAAGCAAAACAAAAAATCCACAAAGATACAGAAGACCATACCCACCTGCTCCATCAAACACTCTGGAGGAGAAAAGGGAGAAGAGATTGAACTGGCTGCTAATGGCATTCATCTGATGCCTCCAGAGCATTTCTTTGTCAGTGTGGGGCCACCTCAGTTCAAGCTGCCTTTCTCCCTCTGCCACAGTGCCTCCTGGCAGGAGCATCCTGCCATGCAGCTGGCACCACTGCCGGCCTCAGGACGGCTCTGCAGCGGTTTGAGGAAGCTGCTCACTAGGAGGACGAGCCTACAGGAAGGCTGTGGAGTGGATGCACCAAAACTGACATTTATAAGTACAAACAACCTTGTGAAAGGGTCCTGATGTCCTCAAAACCAATCTACATTCATGGTGCTCAGCTGCTGACGAGCAGTTTGATTTTCAGAGCTATTGCCATGACAGCAGAACAGACTTTTCCCATATGAACAGGGCTGAGGCCACAATTTCACACATGTTGTCAGTTCATAGCTGCGCCTCTCAACTCTGTATTAAACTAGAACTGCAGCTTAGGCTTCAAGGCCTTTAAAACTCAAAACAGATTAAGACCAAAATTTACGGTAGCCCAGACTTAACCACCTGCTTGTAGTGTAGCCTGTCATGAGTTGTGATGGTGTCTCAGAACATACATCTGTTGGGATAAGGAACCTTTTCCTCCCTGTCTGGGTATAATGAAGAAAAAAAGGAGAAAGTAACTCGTATCCCAACTCTCCCATTTGTTAAAACCAAAAAAGGGGGAAACAGCGGTCTTGGAAAACAGCAGCATTTATAAAGCACGTTATATAGCTTTGTGCTCCAACAAAAGACCAGAAAATGAGATGAGGTGCTTTTTAATACATTTGTGTGCAGCAGTGCCCTGTTCATGACTTTAGAATTTTGAATTAGATACTCAAAATCAGCAAGCCTGAAGCTGTAGCTCTCACAAAACCCCATCAGAAAGCTGTTCCTGCATGATGGAAATGTAGAGAACAAGATATCTACTTTGTGGTTCTTTTTTTTCCTATCTTGTATGAGACAAACTTTCAGAATAAAACCTCAGCTGAGCAGACGATAGAGAGGCAGAAGACACAGAGGTAGCTCTCAGTGGAAATGGGCCTTGAATGAAAATACCATGAGCATCATATCTGTAAGCCAATAAATTCAGCTGACTTGCTTCTTTCTCACCTCTACCTGCACAGGTAATCCCAAACTAATATTTTTTTTCTCAATAAAAATTGGAGTTTAATATACTAAATATTAAGTTGGTACCTGTGGCATTGATTTTACAGGAATCAGTAGTTTTTCTGTCATCTACACATACAAGACCTAAAATATCAGCACTCTTCAGAAGCAGTAAAACAGGGTCCATGGAATCATGCGCTGTGCCACAACTGAGGCAGGTCACTGTCACAGCCCTGCCCTGCTCACCCTGCTCGAGCACAGTGAGACTGTGTCCATGTGGGTCTGTCCCTCTCCAGCTTTGCCCTTGAGCTGGGCTCTGCTTCCCTGGCAGGGCAGACAGCTCTTGCTGCTCCCTGGCACCCAGGATGGGGGGTCAGGGAGCATGGGGACAGGGAGCATGGGGACAGGGCTGGGCGATGGAAACAGAAGTGGAAAACATAGGTCTTGAAATGCAGGAGCTGCCAAATCAGAGGAAAACCTAGAAAGCTGATACAATTATACAGATGAGAAGAGATTACAATTCAGTAACTGAGCAAAAGCTACAGAAGGAACAGTCAGAGTCTTCAACCAATTGGACTGTGAAGATGAGAGCAAAGATGTCTGTGAGGGGGCTGTGAGCCTTGTCTGCCCTGCACTGCCACACCACAGAAAGTCTTTCACTGTGAGTGGAGTACAGCAAGGTGTTATTTGATAGTGGAAACACCTTGCTCTCTTTGAAACAAGACATAACTCTTCGTGGAATAATTTACTAATGTCATTTAAGAAATTGAATTCCTGTTCTGTGAGAATTTTATTTATGTTAAATCAATATATGAAGTCAGAATTTCATTTTATTGCTGAACAGAAATTATATTAAGAAAGCAGCCTAGAAAAAGGAAACACTTAATGATACTGAACTGTTTTAGTCCTGAAATGGTTTCAGTGACATAATGATATATTAAAAAATATATTTAAGTATTTCAGAAAATAGCAGGAGTAAAAGGAAATATAGTGCTAAACATAGAACAAGATATTGTCATTCTCAAAATGACATATTAACATTACAAAAATAGGATTAAAATTATTCATTATTCTTCAATAAAAAATATTCAAAATTGATGTTTCTTACCAAACGTCTACATTTGGCAAGAACACCATCTTCCAGAGGTAACTTTCTGTTGTCATTTTTTACCATTTTTCTCTGCAGTTGAAGAACACACACACTGACAAATACATATTTGGTAGCCTCTGATGCCAGTGCTGATTTAGTCTGGGACAACAGGAGTGCTCTGTAGCCATGCAGTCTCCTGCACCTCACCTGTAATTTACTTTTTGCAAATTCATCTCTGAAAACCACTATTAGAAAGACCACCAGCTTCACTGCCCCACAAAAAAGTTAGTACAGGATCACCATACCATCCCTGCTTCTCCAATTTTCCTTCCTTTAAGCCAAGCAGCTGCCAAATCATGGATTTCTGGCTGGGGATGGAATCTCACACCTGAAGTAATGAGCGATGCACGCACACGCTCTGCCTTTGAACTGGAGCTTGGTCCTGGGGTGACACGAGCTCTGCAGGACTGCACAAACAAATGCCATCTTCATTACCTCAAATGGCTCCATGTTACTGAAATGGAGCAAGCTGGATGCACTGCAGGAGGCTCAGGAGCGAGCAAAAGGCGTTTGAAGAGTTTCAGCACAGCCTGCTGGGAAGCTCTGAAAATACACAAGGGTCTCCCCAAGGACTCTGTGGAGCACTGACATGTGCAAGCTCTGACTCCCAGCTGACTGCCAGGCAAGGTCAGGCTATCAGGAGAGTTCATCTCCAAAAGCAAAAATGTGAATCTGAGTGCTGAAACTGATCCAAAATAAACTTCCTTTTATTTTTCCCTTTGTGTGTCAGACAGTCACACTTATGGCTATGTTAGTACTGCCTGCCATGGCACTACACAGATGTGGGATTAAAGAGACACCCAGCTGTAAATAGATCTACACCTACTCCTCTGAAAAAGATTTATTACCTTAATTTTAAAAAGTTTAGTAACATTATGCATTGCTGATGCTGGCAATCCCGAGTCTGAGGACATAACTATTTAAAACTAAAAGTATTTAAAGCTATATTTTACTATAACTTGTAATAAGTATCCTTCCTAAATAATTTTTATTACTATAAAGATCTTTGAGCATCAACTTGCACAGTGCTTTTGGAATCATATTCCTTACTTTTGCATTGAAAAGACAGATTGACTTAGGCTTTTGTATAAAATATTCTCTGTTGCTGTACCTTCCAAATAATTGGATTATATTTGTCCAAAGACTTGAGGTTTTTCTGAAGCAGAGCTGATGTACATAGAAATGTTCTGTATTCTGTAACAGAAATTCTCTTTTCTTCTGTTGTTCTAGTTCTCCCTAGTCCAAAACCAGCACATTGGTGCTTGGCAAACTGTTGCTTTACGTGTGGAAAAATAGCTGTGGTACAGCTGTGTAGAGCCCTCAGGGAATTTCTGCTTTTCTTTTAGAGGCAATCTGTAAAATGTACCATGTCAAAAAATCCCAGGGCCTTTACAAAAGCAAGATTCCTTGTCAAACAGATAAGCATTGGTGCAGGAGAGTTTTTCTGAGGAATGTTAAATAAAAGATACAACGTCTTGCTTAATGAAACACCTGTCTGGAGCCACCACTCACTTTACTTTCTTTGCTATCTCACACAAACAAACAGCTCGCGATGGCAGGATTTTTCCTCCCTTTGTAACTCCTAGCTTCAGCATTTTCTGTGGCTCAGACGCACTACCCAGCGCAGTTTGTGCCTCTCACAGCAGATTGTTCCACCCAGCTCCCCTGGCTTGCAGCAAAGCCCAGAAGGCACTGCCTGCCCCACCGCCCCAGCAGCCCTGCTGCACAGGGGGTGGCCTCAGGTAACAGGGAGCACAGGGCTGGGACAGCTGGGGACTCTCCAGGCCTGGCCCGACCTTCATCTCTTGTGTGTGGCCACCAGCTCTGCCCAGCCCATCCACTGGGGACAAGGGGCAGAATGCCCTCCCTGTCCCAGAGGGAGTGAGCTCAGTGCCACTGGAGCACGTGCTGCGGCAGCACCAGCTGGCTCAGACGTGGACAGAGCAAGTCGTGGACACTGTGCATGAGTGTGGGGAAAGGAGAGGGCACCTACATTCCCTGAGGAGCACAAATCCAGCACTGGCAGCTGGGCTGTGGCAGAGCAGCAGGGCTTCTGCCATCTCCCGGAACCCCGAGTGCCAGGGCTCTGTGCTGGCCCTGTTTTGTGTTGCATCATAATGTATAGCCTCTGGAAAGGTTTTAATATAACTGCCTTGTTCATTACAGAGCACGAGAAACAGGAAAATGTAAACAAAAGTACATACAGTCCACTCCTGATTGCAATTACCTGACAGCAGAATCTTGTGTAGATTCTGAGGTCCTTCCTCTCCCCCATCTTCCCACACCAGATTCCACTAACACAGCACTGCAATTTTTACATACCCACCTTTATGTCAGCGTCTACCCAGAAAATCGTGGGAGAAATTTAGTCCCTCTGGTCACATAAGCACTTGATTACCTTTATTTGTTGCTCAAAGTCCTCTCTCAGCTCATCTGTTCTTTTATCCTGGACTTCAGATTCTAAACCATTCTCCAAGAGTGGCTTGCTCAGCTTGAGGCAGTGGTTAGCATGTTTTCTGTGGTTTAGCTGTACTTGACGAGACAAACATTTTTTTCATCTTACTTTGAGAGTGTTTCTTAACTTCCAGGCTATGTAAAGCCAGTGTGCTACACTATTGTTCTTGCCCTGACAGAGCCAAAGCTGTTCCTAGCAAAGCTTTCTAGCTTGGGCTTCGTGTCTCACCTGCAAAATGTTTCACCATGTTCCTGGGGAATGTGAGATTAATCCTACAAGTGAATAAACCAAGTGACTGTGCAGCATCCAGCATAAGGACCACCTTTTACAAGCTCTGTGTCACCACCTCATGGATGTTCAGGAAACAAAGGACAATAGAGAAGGCAAAAAAGCATCCCTGGCACACACATGGAGAGTTCCTGGAAGCAATCAGAACTTCTAAACTGTGTTAAGACAGGATCCTTCAATCATTGAACTGGGATTTAATGAGGTTTAATTCTACAATATGTTCTTTAATTTGAAAATAATTAAAAGCCAAGAGCTCAGTTTACCTCCTTGTGACTGCAAGGAACTTTACTGCAAAAGTGGTTCACACTGGACACATGAGGGCAGTTTCAGTGTAAAGCTCCATTTCTCTAATAATGAAGACATGCATGAAGGAAAATTTAACAGAGTTAAGGACTTCTCTTTCAACATCCATGCACAAATCAAGAATTGGCATTCTTCTCTTTTAGAAAATACCAGCAAAAGAACATTGAAATCATTCTAGAAAACAGTTAAACAAATCAAAATCATGCAAGGTTTTTACAGCCTGCAGGAGCCTAAAAACCACAGGGACCTTTTTTCAAGGAATTGAAGTATATGATTGTCCTCAGATTTAAAACAAGAAAAGTTTGGCGTAATTTTTGATTTGGGGAACCCTTTCAGTTATTTTTAAAAGTGTGACTACTCTGTTTCCACAGCGTTACATTAGACAGCAGTACTCACCTCTTAGTTTTTCTATGTGAAAGAGAGGCTTTACAGTTGGGAAATCTTAAACAAAGGATATATATTAACAATATATTAGTAATAAGATATTAATTGTTCTCGGACATGCAATGAACAGCAGTGAACTAATCTGATTCCAAGGGTCTTTATACTTTAGATCTTCAAGGTATGCTAAATTTGCAATTTTGGTTTTTGTTCCTCTAAAACTAGCCAACAGATTTTGGGCCTACAATATCTTTTAGATTATTTTCCCATGTAGTCCCTAGAGCTTCCCCTCCACACATGACCCCTTCAGCTTTGTTAGTTTATTACCTAACACAACCCCTTGCTGAAAAGGGAATTCAGACAGCCAAGGGGAATCCCCCTGCTCTGTGTCTGCTTGCTGCCACTTTCTGAAGCAAGACTGCCAGCAAGCACTCGTCTGAGCTGATAATTGTGAATGATATATTTGATCTAGGCTAACAGCACAATTAAATCAGGGTTTTAACCAAGTGTGACTGTACATGTTGTTTAGACAGCTCTCTAAGTGATTTCAATTATGTTTTGTAATGAGAAATTAGGAACAAGCAGTGATAAACTTGGAGCACTGAATCTATTGTGTGACTGCTCCTTGGATGACTTCAAGCAAAATAAAATGAAGCCTCTTTCCCTCTGTTCTGAGAGTCATGACACTTACCTGGGTACACACACAGTTTTAGAAGAATTAAATGATGTGTTTACCTACTGACATTTGTATATTTTATCCATGCATGGCACAGCACAAGATTTTATACATTTAGAAGAAATTATCAGTTTGCATAGTACTAGAGAACAAAATAATTTTCATCTTGTCAACTATTAATTACCTTTTTTATTTGTTCTGAAAACAGTAGGCTAAAATCCAGCAAGAAATAGTAAAAATATCAAAATTGTAACATACAAAACAACATTATGAAAAAAAATATCCTGTACCAATTAAAATCTACAAGTAAAATTATCAAAGTATTTTCCAATTCTGAAAAGAGTTTGGAGGCATTCATGGAAGTAGTCCTTTAAATAAACGTAAGCATAAGAAATAGATGTGCAAGTTCATATTCTAAACTACAAGAGTAAACAGGAGGTGTTTTCCACCAGAACTCTTGCAATGATCAAATGCTGATATCCAAACTCCTATAGGAGTATCAGATTAATATATGTGGAGCAATAAGGACACCTTGAGGACAGTTAGAAAAATGCAAAAATTTCTATTCTACATTGCTATGGCAGGACTTACATATCCTTTGTAAGTCAGAATTCCTTGGAATTGCCACATGTTGTAAATTATAAGCTCTTAAAACTGTTTGGCAAACTCCCTCAAGTCCCAAGAGTATTATTAATGCTCTCATTAGCCCTCAAATACTAGAATATATGCTTACCTATAGGTTCACTTACTTGCTAGTAATTTTGAAGACAGACCTGTTCTTGCAACTCAATAATCTTGTTCTGAGTTGCTTTTTTCCTTGTTACAGAAACAAAAAAATGTGCTTTGTACTCCTCAGCATAGTATTACACTGTCCATATTTTTAAAAGGAAAAATATAAAAATAGTGAAGGTTTCCGTAGAAGTATTAAATGCAAATCTACACAAAAAATTAAAATTCCACAGTTCTTTGTCTCTCTCTACAAGTTTCAAGTATTCCTTTAAATTTGTACCTTTCAAAAACCAAAATAACTAAAATTAAAAAAAAAAAAAAGGGGGAAGAGGAAGAAATCTTATACCTCCCATTTTGCTTAAGATTTTTTGCATGCGAAAAAGCACTTTTTTTTAGTCTAGCTCTAAGTTAGAACTGCAGTTGTGGGGCCATTTGTAGAGCTTTCTGTTCCCTTAGTGCTATCTGCAGCCTTACAACCATCACATATTTCAGGTGGCTCAATTTCCTCTGGCCGTGGTGGGGCAAGATCAGTTGTGATCAAATCAGTTTCCTGATCTGATTTTCCTACTTCATTGCAAAATTCAACTGTATCTTCCTGCTTGCTGTTCTTCTTTATTTGTCCATTCTGTGCAGGGTAGGTACTGGCAATGGTGTCATACAGAAATTGGTATTGTTCCTTAAAAATAAAGAGAAGTTAGTGTTAATGGAATGCTCAGAGTCCAATAACTAATCCATTCTTTCTTTTTTCTCTTACATTTTAGAAATGTAGCATGTAGTTGGACAAGCAAGACTCCATATGAAGCACTTCAACAGTTTTTGGCATACAGAGTGCTGCTCCTATGGTTTATTCTGACTTCATGTGTACATAACATCTCTGAAACTGTCTGCATCAGATGTTCCAAGCTGTCTCTCAGTGCCCTTTTGGTTCATAAAGTATCAAAAATATGTTTTTTAGAGTACCTAAGTTGTAAACAACATGTATTGTAGTGAGTCTGGAAGGTCATGTAATAAATAACCTGCCCATATCGATGACAGCCAGGTCTGGTTTGCAGTAACTGCACAGTGTGTGCCACAGTTCCTCTGGAGTGACTAAACAAAACAGTCAGTGGCTGCCAGCCTGCAAATGGAGTTCATCTCCCAGCTGCAGAAGGGACACTGCATGTACATCATGAACCTGCAGGAACAGCAATTAATGCAGTTTGTAATTTGATACTCTAGACCCCCTGCCAAAGGCAGTACAGAACTGCAGCTCTGGATATCTCAGACTCCTTCATTCCTATCAGCAAGTGCCACTGCCCAAATGGTGGTGAGTGTGAATGTTCTCATTAGAATCAGTGCTCCTTATACAGAAATCATGCCCAAGGTTATGGGGGTATTAGTGATCATGGTAAGTAATCTCATTTTTTCCTGTTAATTCATAAGATTTACTTACCAAGGTGGAGACCATTCCCAGCCTGGTGCGACGAAGTGATTTTACTACTTGGAAAACATCTACTACTTCTTCTATTTCTGCACTTTCCAAAAGGGTCATTAAAGCACAAAACACACCAGTCTGCTGTGATCCATCACTAGAAGATGATACAACATATACATGTAAATTTACAAAGCAAAATCAGAAGTCTTCTGACTAAATGTTAGATATATTTTTAAAACTTTATACTGAGTTATATTTCCAAAGCATTTTTTACTGGACTGAAATTGTCACAATTAAGTATACATGTAGGATTCACACAGGACATTGTTTACCTAGAGACCTGGACCTGAGGTACCACTTAAGGGAAAGAGGGAAATTCAAAATTTGAGACTTACAGTCTCAACTATTGTTAGCAGGATTATCTTCTGGTTTACATGGCATGCAAGGCTATTCCTGGAAATGGACCTAGAAAAGTGCACTTGTATCCTGCAGTGAGAGATGGTCCCAAAAACTCTACTGGATGTTCACTAGTGCATCCTGCAAGTGCACTCTGACCTAGCATTTCCCCACAAGATAGGTGCACCAGCCAAGAGGAGCTGCTCATAGCACCTGCCCTGTGCCCACACTTGCCCAAGAGAAGCATCCTTTCTTTTAATCACTACATCCAAAAGGGCAACCTTGAGCAATTCAAGGAATCTTCTTGGGAGAGTTGAGTCTCCAGACACACGGAAAGGCTTGTGAGAAAAGGTAGGCATCCCAAAATTATGGTTGCTATGTATACCCAAAACTTAGAGCTAGGTGAGTGTGTGTGCTGAATTCAGACCCACCAGCAGTGTACAAGGAGTGGGACATTGCGGGTTCTCCTGTTGTCCTCAGTGACTGGTCTGGCTGGAAGTTTTTGTTTAATGTTGAGAATCATGCTGACTAAATCTTTGGGGGTTTCTGGAACATCACAGCCACTCCACTGGTGATATTGATACTGATACACCTTCTGAGTTTCTTTTGTCTGGAAAACAGCAGTGGAGATGTGGTTAATGCTCAGGATAAAACACAGATTCACACAGTAACTCCATTGCTGCTGATTAAGAGAGGAAGAATGATATTCCTGAGGAACTGCATGGTGATAGTTCTGCCTCATGAATATGAGGTAGGTAAACATCCAAGCTTTGTTCAAAGTAGAAAAGGCAGCTGATCTCCTGAGACTCCCCTACCACCATCTCAGCAACTCACTAAATAGAAAACTTGACATCATTTATAGCATTCCTCATGATTGACTGTTGGTGTGGAAGAGAAAAATATTTCCATTTCTTAGAGCAGGAGTTCCTAGAACTGCAGTGGGAACTGTTTCTTCTCTTTCTTGAGGCTAAGTTTATAAATTTGTTTCTAAATTTAAAAACTCCTTGAAAACCACATTTTGGAATTTGCAAAGAGACTTTTACCTTCTGATGTGTAACATCAAATGCACGTATGGTATAGCTAGGACCAGAGTTGACATCTGCCATTTGAACTTCTATGCCATCATACGTTTGCTTTCCTTCTCCCCAGTACTGTGCACAGAGTTCCTAAAATGGATAAAAGTACAAGTCAGTGATTACCATTAAATCTCTTTTTAGTTTGCCTTCTACATGCACTTAGAGACTGTACTGACTTTAAAGGAGTTCCATGGTATTTTAAAATATAGCATCATACAATTTTCCCTCAAAAATTCATTGAAAAGTAAATTAAGAAGGTAAATGATAGAGCAAAATATACTGGAAATGCAAATTCCTCATTCTATGGAAAACATTTGAGCAAGGGAATGAGAGAGTGCAGTGCAGTGAGTGTTTTGGTGCATGTAAAGAATATTCAGTGTATCAGTGTGCAGACAATGCCCCCACCTGATCTCCCTCCTTCAGCTCTGTCAGCATAACAATGACTTTGACTTTTCTTTGGAACACCATTTGCCAGAAGTCAGAGATAGTTTCCTGCAGTGGTCCCTGTGTTGCAATCATGGCTTTTGGACCCCAGTAACCCTATAAAAGAAACAATTTTTTTCTTCAATTCATTTGAAATGCAATTGTCAAACAACAGAACTTGTCATTTAAGGAATACCCCATGAAATAAATTAATGAACCTGTTTGTTTAAAGGGAAAACATGCCTTTCACAGTAGGCCTTACGGTCTTACAGGAATTCTACTACCCAAATGACACTAACCTCAGTCCACCTAAGAACATCACTTCAGACTGACAACAAGATATACTGAAGCTGCAGTGGCTGAGATCTCACCGTGCCATTTTTTGAAAAGCATATTTTTGAGAGGTAAAACATTCTGTTTTACACAGCCATTTGATTTTACCACTAAGAAATTTTGTTTACACCACACAAAGTTGGTGCACCAGTCACTTCACACTGAGCTTCCTAAAAATAAAGATACATTTACCCTGAATAGGTATCCTAACTGTGCAGCATTTCAAAGGATTCAGATAAATGGAACTTAGCTAGTAATTCCATTAAAATCAGTTACTTCATTTATGACCAATAATTGTTCTTCTTTGGATATTTAAAGATGCCAAAAAATTGTTGGCTCCAATTTTCACTGGTAGGGATTGGTCCATGTGAATAACTATAGTCACATTCCACTAACAGGGACAATATTAATCTGGTTCCACCTGTGGACAGATGCTATGTAATGGAAATATATGTTATCGTGAGGCCAGTTGAAGGCCAATGGTTTTAAACATAGATGGATTTGCCAATCAGCCATCAGTTCCATCTCCCTTATTCAACTAAATTCTTTCCTATTGTGATGCCAACAAGAGAATAAG
Source organism: Passer montanus (assembly GCF_014805655.1). NCBI lineage: Eukaryota > Metazoa > Chordata > Aves > Passeriformes > Passeridae > Passer > Passer montanus. Next base: position 2,086,509 of record NW_024370816.1, read on the forward strand.
AGTTTTAGCTGAAAGCTTGTGAAATGCCTACAGTGGATCCTCTCAATACATACAGTTATGAAGGAAGCATTGATGTATGTGCTGGACTCCTCACAGTCACTGTCTTCATCCGAGGACTCATCTGAATCATGCTCACCCTCCTTACTGCAATCTTCTTCGTGCCTGATGGGCACGCGGCTAAAGTCATCTGTGTGAGACAAAATGTCACCGTCACAGCACACCCCCTGGGTATGGCATTTATGGGGGCCAGGGAATAGAAAGGCCAGTCCTTTCACAATAGACTGCAGAACCAAGGCCACCTTGTTTGAAATAAACACTCCCAATAATTCACATTGGTAAACACTCATCTTTTTTTCTAATCACTATAAGAATTTTAGAGTTTTACAGTGTTCAGAAAACTAATCGAATACTACTCTATAAGGTGAATTGCTCATTTTTCCAAAATTTTTCTATAGAAGAAAACAGATGAAAGAAGGCAAGGTGGGATAAAATAATGCAATGGAAATACTTACAAGGAATTATGCTGGTATTCCTATTTTTGCTTTTATTTTCATCCCGATTCCCAGTGTTCTGTGTCCGCCACCCCTTATAGGTTGGCAATCGCTGAAGAAAGAGGATATTTGATATTATGCTTGATTAAAATGGTTCTCGAGATGACTGTCTCCTCAGGACTCTCACACCCAGTCTTCATCTTGCAGTGTCTTTTCCCCTTAACTTTAGTTCTTTAAACTTTGGTATCATCTGAACTATCATTTAAAAATGCCTGCTACACCATGTACAATGGTACAGGAAATCATGAACACAGACACAAGTAATCCTTCTGTGAGCTCCATCTTTCTTAAAAATATTAACAGCAAAGCAGAAATAAAACTTCCTTAGCATACAGCTTATTTTCATGGAGGTAAAGAAACTTTCTGTGGTCAGAGAAATGAAATAGCACCTAAATGGCCTAATACCTAATCTCTCTAGCTAATGACTATTGTGCAAGGCAATTTGTAACATAAGTGGGAAGGAAGGGCAGCTGGAATGCAATGCTTATTTACCTGGAACTCTGCCTCCAGCAGAGAAGGCTCACTCGGGTGGTCTTTTCTTTTCAGATTGTTAAGGGAGGAATGCAGTTCTGAGAGATTGATCTCTGTTTCTCCATACTGATTGTATTCCACCAGTGCTTGATGAATAAGGATGTACTGTGACTGGTGTTTCCCATTTGCAGAGTTTACACATGAAGTTATTAAAGAGTTAAAAAAAAACATATCACTTTTTAAAATCATTATTAAAAGCTTTTACTCCTGTGATAATATCACTAGTGTTATTAATATTAAGCATTAACATTAAACAGATATCAAATTCAAGTGTTAAAACATTAAAATGCTGAAATAAGTTAAAAACATGCAATGCATCAGTCCATAACTTTTGTTGTACTCAACTCGTGAAAATTGCAATTGGGCAGATGTATTTTAGAATTTTAAAAATCCAGTTTGACTCTGCAAGCTCAGTTTTGCATTTATGAATCATATGCCAAAAAAGCTGTTCTCCTTGGCTTCCTCATCTAAAGTCTGAACTTAAAAAGTTGAATTTTCTAAAATCAAAAAATTATGTTTGAAGATTTTTTCCCTCTTAATACTTCTCAGAGCTGTATTTTCTATGAACAGCTTCAACTGAACGGAGCAATGCACTCGTGAGAAATACTGCTGAAGCCCTAGAACAGGAGAGTGGTGACAGGAGTTTCAGGGAGATACCTCTACTTGGACCATGAGGCATCGCTGCCGACGCAGTTTCACAATGTAGCCATAAACATCCACCCTGCCCTCGGCGTCCAGCCCCTCCAACATGGCATCGATTCCGATGTACGTCCCTGTGCGCCCAACGCCGGCACTGCCACGCACAAAGGGACTTGGTTATCCACAGGCAATGGCATTCATTGGCAACACAAATGATGATGAGTTTGCACTTTTAGTACCTTTTAATGAAAGCAAGGCCAACATAGCCACATATGGTGCTTATAGCCAGAGCAACCCAGCATTGATCTGGCTGTTTTTCAAAAGTCTGTGTATCCTCAGGTTTCACCAACCTGAATTTCTTTCATATCCTTCAGAAAACAGGCCTTGTGTATCTTTTGCTGCCTCATTTTCAAGTGTTTAAGTCACAAAATCTGGGATCAGACAAAGACTTTTGCCAGATCTCTTATCTGAATAGCTCCGTTTCAGTCATTTAACATTACCAAATTTTTTAAAGAACAATATATATTTACCTGCAATGAACCACGATTGGACCACTAAAAAAGTTGCTGAGGGCATTAACTCTGCGTCGAAGTTTGAGGAGGAGATGTGGATCCTCAGGGACTCCATGGTCTGGCCAGCTTGTGAATTGGATATGAGTGACATCTCTTCCAGCTGTCCTTTCTCTTCCCTAGAAAAAGTGTAGTTTTTAATATATATCAATCTATATATATATTAGTATATGTATACATAAATCTAAGTGACTAGATTAAAGCCCAAAGCACGTGAGTCTTGAGTGGACTTTGGTATCTTGCTGCTAGACTAAAAGAGAGGACATAAATTTTGATAACCATGATTATAAAACTAAATTACAAAAATCCCTCAATGACATTCCTTTACTAGCCAAGATTTATATGGCTGTACAGGCATTTTTCCACTAATTAACCTCCAAATTCTTACTCATAGTTGAGTTATCCAGTTGTGGCAGAGCTATTCATACAGTTGTTTGCCATTGTTTCAGTAATTGTACATCACTCTTCTACCAGAACTGCAGAAGTCTCCCCTTTCTTGCCATGGACCACTCTTCGATTCCCCAACCAATATCCGTTTTATCTTTATTGATATGATGTCAGCTGAACAAAGAGCAGACAGTTCTAAAAATATCAGCCCTCAACCTGCTGCAATCACTTATTTCTAATGTCAGATTCCTTAAGGGACAGAGCAATGTCTTTGTAAGCAGGTAGTTTTTAACATCCTGATCTGCTCACTGACAACACAAAGCTACAGCTTTCTTTTAATCAGACCACTTCCTGAGTAAATTTTAATGCAACATGAGACAGCAGAATAGGAATTTCCAGCTGTAATCATGAATCAAAATGTGTAGATTCTGTTGCTTTGCTGAAGATTTACTCTTTGAGTCTGAATGCTTTTAACTATGATTTAGGCTCCATTTATTATCATTGACATATTTTTGCAAAGGGCCTGATATGAGCATTTAGCTTTTGATGGCAAATTTTTTTCTCAATTACACATAGGGCAACTAATGTGACTTCAGATGTGTGAAAGAGAGCAATTAACCAGCCTTAATAACTTTACACACTTCTAAATGATGATTTTAAAACATATTTATAAACACACTTGAGATTACCGGAATTTTTGATTGTCCCACTGTACAATTATCAGAAGGGTATATAATAGTTACCGATGAGTCACACTGATTTTATTTGCAGAGGGGGTTATGCTGAGATACACATAAAGCAGCAATTTTTTTGTGTTAGAGAACAAACTAAATCTATGAAGACACCACAGTGTATATATTAATTTTTTATCATTTAGCAGCATATTAATAGCATAATCCTAAATGTAGGTTCCAGAGAATTAAGGAAAAATACCTTTTGAAGTTGGGAAATATATATCTAACTCATATTTCCTGCAAGAAATTACACCCACATCTTAAGTTTTCCCTTAAGCTATATGATGTTTAGCAAAGACAGCAGAGCATCTTCCATTGAGAGCTGACTCTTTTCTCTTAAAATACAGACTCCAAATCGACACTCCAGTTCCAGTCAGTCTCTCACTTTTGAATCAACTTACATTTGTAATGTGCAGTTTCTGAATGACATAGTCTGGGCACGTTTTACTTTCATAGATCTTCACAATGATGTCCCCATATGTTGCAGTCCCATTCTCCATTGATGGCCAGTACTGGGCACATTTGTTCTGCAAAGAGATGAAGTTAAGTAAGTGATGTGATGTGGTGATGTGGCGGAGAACTGAGAGCTAGAAAAAAGCCTAGATAGCTGGCAACTCAGTATAGCTTTTCCAACTTCTCAATTCCAAATATCCAACAACTCAGGTCTCTGACCTGAAATTTATAGCCATGGAATTTAACTTGAGATGTATAGTGGGGAAAAAAGGATCCTGTACTCTAGCTGAAACGAGCAAGAGTGACTGCTACTGTTGCCTGATGGCTGGAGAAATGTTTGCAGCTACTTCCATGCCTTGTTTTTCAGTCTTCAATGAGGGCTGCTGCTCCTGCCTGCCTATAATATCAGCTTGGGTGTGCTGTAGATCTGCAGGCTGTCAACATCTTTAACTGCAGCTAAAACAGCAGTTCCCCTTTTTCCTGCTGTAGCTGGAATTAGGAACAAAAGCTGGCCAGAAGCACCCAGCTTTAAAAAAGGCAACACAGGTAAAATATTCTTTCTAGAATCTACTGAGGGCACTGCCAGGTTATCAGAATAGACAGGAGAAAAATAAAAGCCACACCTTTTCTGACAGATCTATGAGGAGCTACAGTTCTACCTTGAGCCCTTTTCTGGATTAATTAGCTGTAATTTGGAAGCTCACCCTCTGCTACACACTGCTGTGACTAAAGTGATATTTTCTGGTAAGACTGGTAATTCATAAGGCAGCACTGTTTTGGCATGTTTTCCAACACAGGTTCTGCCACAATGAGAGAACAGCAAAGAATAAAAAAAAAGAAAAGGACTTAAGAAGAGTATGTAATTCAGCACAGCACAGCAACACATTCAGCTTTCAGCAAAACATGGTGGAAAGATAGGAGGAGAGAAGGACGGATATTTCTCACCCTCTTTCCTTCCTCACAGCGAGTCACCATGACAATAATGGTTGCCTTCTGTTCCCAGATCATTCTCCAGAAATCATCTGTGGTTTCATCCTTGGGGCCTAGAAGGAGATAATTTAAGGGACTTTTTCAGAGTACATTCACATGATAAAACACCTGCATGCTTACCTAGGCAATCTGAAGAGCTAACCAGAGATAATGCAAGGAACAGCCACACACTTGATTTCATTATGGCTGCTGCCATTAAGCTACAGCATTCAAAAACTCTCATCTGTATCTTTAGTGCATAGCTATGAAATCTGAAAACTTTTGTTGTAGAATTATACAACATGAGAAATCTGTCTTTGAAGTACGATTTATTAATTGTCACAAAAATTCCCTAAGCAAAAACTCATTGACAACTTTTTCATATTAAATTTCAAAACATCAGATCTTCATTTTTCCTTTAAGCTTACTAAAAGGATTTTACTACTCTAAAAAAATGGGTGAATAAAGAAAGCATATTCTTTTAAGATTATAAATTACCTTGTGCAGCAATATATTTTCTTGGTTCTTTGAAGCCCTGTTAAAAGCAGATTGTTATCAACTTTTAGAAAGTAGGAACAATCTAAAAGACTTGCAACTTTAAAAATAAATTCAGTATGCAACAATTCAATAATACCAAATACATTACAAAGGTGAAAGCAACCCCAGTGGAAATCCTCCAAGGTGCTGATGCTTCAAATGCACAGACTACAGGATTTCTTCCATAGTATCTAAGTAAGACTTCTTCCATAGTATCTACTTTTTTCAAGTAAAGGTCACTCACATCAATATAACTTGCATTGATATAGTCTGATCCTGGATCTCCTGGCATCTCTGAGAGCTCAACACGGTTATGGTCATCTGTTTAAATCATTTAAACCAAAATATGTTATCTCAAGGCAGTGACAAATGAAACATATATAAAATGTGTCAAAATTATTACAAATACTCACATGGAAGAATATCAATGTAACGGTTTTTGTTCTGATTATGACTCTTTTTGGCCTCCTTTATAGAAAATTTACTGAAGACTCTAGGAATACTCTGTAAAATACAAAATTTATTTTATTAGTTAAGCCTATATTTAAAATAGTCAAATGAATATGGAAATAATTTGGAATTACTGAATCTGGAAGGTAACATTATACTTCATAAGATATTACTCCATATATTTCTTATAGCTAAAGTTCAAACAATTATTCTCCTTAATATAGTTGGTATATATCTCCACAATTACATATTATTTATATCCCCATGGCTATACAGTAAGACAAAGTTTAAAAATATGTATCAAAATATGTACTTTAGGATGAGAGGTATTTAGACTGCATACTTTATATTTTTGCTGAAGAACACCTTCAGGAAAAAAAGACTATTTTCATCTTACAATGGGGAGAGATTGCTAGCAAAATTAACTGAGGGCTATTTGACCTTAGATGAGAATTCACTCAATTTTCTAGACTATTTATTTATTTCTAACTAGTACATGTACTCCAAATATACTCCTGGATGGAATTCTTCCAACCACCTGGATAAAAACCTGTGATATATTTTGAGTGAAGGACAAACCTGAAATTCTTCCAAGAAGAGCCTTCCTTCATCTGCAATCTTCCTCTTGTATGTGTCCAGCAATAGCTCTGAGGGTATTGGCTCTATGTTGAGAAGTTGCTTGTCATCATCTTTAACTGGGTAAATAAGTCAAATGTTTATTGTTACTGATATTGAAAATGTCCATCATACTTCAGTAAATGTGATTCTAAAAGTGCCAGATAGAGTTTAGTACTTTTGTTAATTTTTATTTAACTTGGTGCATTTATTTTTATAAAACTGCTGTTGCCTGAGCCAGCTGTGAGCAAACAGTGGGAATAAGAGAACTTTTGCAGCTCTGCTGCCTGATAGGAGACACCTCTGGAGGAGGCCACATGCAGGGACACCACACCAGTACCTTTGCACAAAGTGGTGACTGTCATATTCAGGGCGCAGCAACTGCCTCAACACCCACAACAGTTACACAGCCTTGCCTTGTGCTTCAGTTCTGGTCAGTCATTGTCAGGGATTAAAATATACCATGGATTGCCTAACTTCCCATGTTTTCTCAAATTTATGTTCTGAGTTGCAATAATCTGCAATATCATCTTGAATGAAAAAATAACAATTGAACAAATTTTAATACCTCTTACTAGACATATATTAATTTTTCATTTATATTGAAAAGTTGTGTCTAAGCAAATGGATTTGAATTTCAACACGGTCCTACTTCCCATTTAATGCAGTTAGTTTTTGTGAATTTTAGTGTTCTAAATTATTTTTTTCTTGAAGCTTTCTGGTATTGACTGATTCTGTCTTTCTTCACAGACTTTGAAATCTTGTGCAAAAAGGTGCACAAAATTTTCAGTCTTTGGGATTTGAAAGACTTCAAACTTTTTCAGTAAAAAATAACTGGCTAATGTTCAGTCTCTTATTTTGGAAAAAGGTGCACAGAAAAGAGAAATTATGTTGTAAGATGGATTTTATTCAGGACTTATTCTCAGTGTTAAACATATCACAAACATTGTCTGGGATAATTATAACTGGGTTTTTAATTGACTAATAAATAAGAATTTTTCAAACACTGATGAACTTTCAGTTCACTCAAGTAGAAATAATTCTTCTAAGTATTTACTGAAGTATTTTTGTCCCCATATACAGTGTTATCATGTTGATATCTGTAATCTGTCTATGCAACCTAGAATGCAAATAACCCAAAGGTGGTAGCAAGACCCAAGACTAATTTTATTTCCATTTGCTAAATGGAAATAAATATAAATTGCTAAATATATAAAGATACTCACCTGCTACAAGGTTCACGCCTTCAGAAGAATTGCTGTAAGAAGCAGAAGCACCTGTAAATGCTTTCACTATTAAGATATATATGATAATAAGTTAAATTAAATCAGTGAAACAAGAGTGCTGTCTGTGAAACAGGAGTGCTCCACCTGGGACTATGCAGAGGTGGTTGGGACCTTTGTCCTCCTGCCCTCCTGCCCTGAGGCAGAGAAACAAGGTGGCCACATCAAAAACCTGTAGTGCCTGCCTGATTTTGCCCATCTCACCTACAACAAATGTGTATTTAATTTCTTCATTGAAGTGAATGCTCACACCATCTTCTCTTCCCTTGCTAGTGACAGAAAACTAACACATCCATAAAATACAGTAAGTTTAAATGCTAAGTAGCCACAGGCATCAGGGAATGCAATGGCCATCCTTCTACTGCCATCCTCTGTGCTACAGAACTGCTGAGCCATTGAGAGGTCACTGTAATAAGCAACACCTCCCTGAGATACTGTTTAGGGTGAGCAAGCAATTAAAAGAGTTCCAGGAAAGTGTGGATTATTTTCATTACTTTTTATTTAAATAATGAAGGAAATGTTTTCCAGATATTTCTGATTTTTTTCACAAAACTAGGGACAAGTAATTTTGTTCTGTGCCTCAAACAAGGGCAGAGCAGAGAGATTTTAAATCTATTTCATTATATTTGGGGTTTTTTGACAAACAACAAAAAATTCATTTCTTTTAAAAGATTTAAAGGTAAAAGGATATCTTTTTCCCAGTATTCATGAAACATCAAATTTGTAACATTTTGTCACTACCCACTGTGAAATATTGTGGAAAAACCAAAAGCCACCCCCATGCCCCTTTCATTTATGTAAGAAAGGGAGACAAACATGAAGCTTACCTAAGCTTTTTTTTGTGAAGATCATAGATTTTGTACAGAACCAGTAGTAAAGCAATTACAGTCACAACGATCAAGAATACCAAGAATATAATCAAGGCTCTAGAATTATCTACCAACAGAAGAAGAATACATTTATTATTTTAAAATTACTTTTAAAAAAGAAACCTGTATACTTCCCTAGAAACAGTGTTCACCAATTTTTGGTTTGGGGTCCTTTTTGAGAAAAAAACTAAACATGTTTGAGTTTGCTATGCCAAAGCAGAGGAGGGAAATTTATGTTTTCATTAAGAAAACGTTCCCTTAAATTCTCCATGTCCACCTGTCAAATTGCTACAACTCACTGGTTCAGCATTACTGTGCTTGTCTCCTGCTCTGTGTGACCTGTACAGTGCAGCTCTCAGCTGTTGCTGATCTGGCAATTGGGAACCTCTGCCAAGTCACAGATGTTCAGCTCCTGAAATGCAGGATCCCAACACAGGAAAGTAGTCCAAAAGTGAATCATGTCAGAGAAATTAATTTCTAGTTGTATTGAATGTTTCCTGAAGAAACCACAGCTGTGTAATAATTCTGAGTTGTGATTAATGACTTGTCAACATGATCTGCTACGTTAATACTGAATGGGGATATTTTACAAATGCTGATCAAATATTAACTATAAAACAGGAAGTTTGGATTTTTAATTATTTAAAATAATTAATTTTAAATTAATTTAAACTGAATTCACAATTTACATTATTTATATTATAGTAAAATCAAAAGGTAAAGATGCTGTACATATTTACTTACATCTGGTTCTTATACTCTCCACTACTGCTTTTCCACTGTATTCTCCATTAAAGACGAAGATCTGCATGCAGTGAGGGACAATAATAGAGATGTTCAGATATGACAAGTAAAAATTTCTGCACACAATTCTTAAAAAACAAAGCACAATGGATTTTTCCAATTCACCCATCTACTGATAACATCATTGACAGCAGTATTTGCTGTCAATCCCTGCACTGACATTTATAGTGTAGCTCAGGTTTCTACCCAAGTTACAGCAAGATCTGGATTCAAAAATATGGAGATGACAGGAAAAAGAATTTAGAAAAATAGGAAACACACTTTACAAAATAAAAATCAGATGCATCTCAAAGTAAAATCAATTTTGTCTTTTAAATTTCCTTAATAGAAATTCCTCTCAGATCTAAACACAGTTTGTAGTCAAATATTTTACACTAGGTTTTTGTTGGTTTTTTTTTTTTCCTTAGTGAGTTTTCTGAGACTTGACCAGAGTCCTTTCATTACCAGCTAAGCCCATAAGGCTTTCTCCAGTTTTTGGGCAAGAATTAAGCAAAATATGTGCAAAGCAGAAGCCAGGATTTAGAGGTGCAGAGGCAAATTCCTTCTGTAAGGAAAACTACTCACTGAAAGTGGTGGACAAAAACCTTAAACGGCACAGAGGTCCTGTGCTCCTGGGCCAATGCAAGGATTTTTTGCTCCTACAGGACCTCATCTTTATTTTTTAAATATAAAGCTCTCTGAGCAGAATCTGTTGGGAAAATCCTGACAAAATGTTGACACGAAACTGAGATTGCTCAAGTTCCCTGATACTGCATTTGTGCAGGTAAAATCAGAGAAGGAGGAAAAGACTCTGAAGAATGAGCAAAACTGCTTCTTAAAAGTAGTAAAACTCCATCACTCTTACTGGTTACTTTCTTGCCTAAACTTTACTGAGAGGAGCTATCAGGATATAAGAAATATTCCTACTGGCCATATTCAGGGAATCACACCAGGCCATCGGTTTTGCAGGCAACCCCATAAGGGTGAAATGCTGAACAGAAGAGAAAATTGCAGGAAGCCTTCAGGAAAGTGAAGCATGTAAACAGAGGATGCTATATTTTGTACAGACACAAGGACTGGCTTGTAAGAGGTTGATGTAAGAGCATGCAAAAGGATCTGAACTGCTTAGGCCCCGAAGAACCAAAAATCTTCATTCATTAAATGGAATATGTTTTAAAAACTAAAAAATCAGTCATACTCAAGAAACTATTTTAATCTTATGGAAACCCCAAACTTCTGAGCCAAGTACAAACAGTGTACTCTGCTTGCATTTTTCTTGCTGTTAGAACCCATGTGGAATAGCACACCAGGGATTGCTTGATAGGTTAGGCACATACGCATTTTAGTTCCAAAATAATAATTTTTTACACCTAAGATTATAAATTGATTTCTCTGCCACCATATTTGCCTTTTGTTCCCTAAAATCAAGCATAATATGCTTAAACAATGAAAATGCAGAAATATTGTATATATTTTAATACAATAACCTAACTTACCTTAAATGTATAGTTTGTCCTGTAAAAGAGATTTTCTCTTTTAAATTCACATTTGCTTTCATTTTCAGTTTTTCCATCATTCTCCCAAATCAATATAAATCGTGCATATGGCCCAAATACATTTTGTTTTTTGCATGTAATCTGGATAGCATTATCAGCTGTCAATATTTTTTTAACGTGATGCACTTTTTCTGGTTCTGTAGACAAGAAAAAGAGTTACTTACTCTAGTCTCATAATTTCAAACCCAACATTTCAAGCTGTATATGCTCATGTCTGTTTCCTGTCTTCTCTCAACAACTTCATATATTTTCTTCCTTGAAAATTTCAGTCCAAATTTAACAAGATAGGTAAAATCACCTTTGACTTAATCATAAGCTTATCTAAACTGAAAAAGACGTGGAGTTGAACTGAAATGCTCTACTGACTGTCAGACTGCAAAAATAGTATGACGACAAATCTCTCTTCCATCTGACATCACTTTCTCATTTGGGGAACATGAGGCAACAGACAAGACAGGGGGAAAAAAGAGTTCTCCATGTGAATATTCTCATGTGAATATAGCTTCAAAACTATTTTAAATTAAATTTTCTTCCAGAAGTCACTAGTACCCAGAAGTCACTAGTATGGTGTCCTTACAGACTTAAGTCTGGCCTAAAGCCGCAAAAACTTTTTAATGACACAGAATCTGTTAAATCTAATCTGTGGTTTCAAACTCCAGTTTCTTCTGTTGCAGCAAATGTTGCAGGTTTCAGACTGAGGGGCACAGCCAAGGGACCTTTCACTGTGAGCTGGTAAAACCTTTCAGAAAGTAAGGTAAGGCAGCCTCATTTCTGTAGCCATATCTCAGTGGCCACATTTCAGTAGAAAACCACCATGGGAATTTTCTACAAAAACATGTCAACTTGCAAAACAGCTTACTGAGAAAAAATAAAACCTAAAATCTGCAGCTGATTTTTTCTTCATGTGAAGAGCTGAGATCTGTAAGGCTCTATAAGCAAATCAAATATCCCAGGTGAGGAGTGGCAGGATATTTGACATGGCTGAGTGTGAGGTTACATCATAGCTGATCATTTTTATCCACAGGGCAGATCTGTTAGATTGCTATTCCGCATGCTGCTGAAAGAGCTGTGACAAGGAGAAAATGAACATTTCTGGAGGCAATGTGTTTGTTGAAGATGAAAACATCTTTTATAAAATGTAGGGGTTTTCCTGCTTCCAAGAACTTGTGTTCCACTGACACATTCTTCAGTTCAAGAAGCCATAAAACTCTTACATGTCCTGCTTGACTTGTTATTAACTGTTGTGATAGTTGAGAATGTCTAATTAATACCATTAATTCATGATGCAACTCATTATTTTTGCAAAAACTAAGGGAAATGAGGTTGTTTGCATATCCATAAACTTAGATTGTAGACTTTAATCTTCACCTGAGTTATTAAAATTAGTGGAATGCAGAAAGTGGGGGCTTCAAAGATAATATGCTCAAACTAGATTTTTGTAGAGAAAAGAACCATGATAATGCTAATATTAGGGCTGCCAAAAAATTAAAGCCATATTTAAATCAGTATTACAGTTAAGTCTCAGATCAACCTGTTTATCAGTAAATTAATTTATCAGCTTTTTTATTTTTGGGGCCTTCAGGTGACTCTGTATACTTGAAACTATACATTTGAATAGATAGCCCCAAAAAGATGCACAGACCTTTCTGTCAGCAGAAGGGTTGGCACACATTTTTTTATCTTTAACCTAATGTTGGAAGCTGTGTACAGGTACATCCAAACTAATTGACATCCATTACAGACGGACAGTGTTGGTGTAGCCTGGGTCTTCTTCAAGCAAACAGATAACTACACAACAGAAGGTACAGGCTGTACATCTTTGTAGCTTTCACGCCACAAAGAAAAAAATCAAACTTTTTTTTAATTATCTTTTTGTTTAATTAAAACTTTTTCTTTCTATTGGGATATAATCCTTCCTAAAGACTTCACAAGAATTTCAAATTAATGAAATCTTCTTTTAAAAATTATATATATATAAGAAAAATAATAATATGAAGTGCATAATTCAAAAATAGATCACATGAAATAATTTTAAAAGGGACACTAATTATATGAATGCCAGTACAATTATTTTAATTTTAATCAGTTTCTTGTCTAATAGTATTTATAAAATATAATGAACTACACTAGGAAAGTACAAATTCTTTGCGTTAGTATCAGCCTAGTTATAACAGTTAGCAAACAGATTTACCTCCTGCTTTTGTTGTAAATTCACGGCTTTCACTGCTACCTTCAAGCCTGTAATTGTGTTTGTTGGTTGTATATGGAGTCACAGATACAGAAGCTTTGGTATAAGGTTCAAAGTCATTGTAAGTATAGTAAGTTGTGCTGGTTTCTCCATCATGAACCACTGAAAAATGAAAATAATGAAATTAATTAAATCTATGTTAGGAGCACAGGAACACTTACACTTTATCAGAGCTACCTGAAACCACTGTCACGTGCACTTCTATTTTAATTACCTTAATCTGGTTGCTTTGTTTTGCTTACTAATGCTAAGTGAAGGCTCAGGAAGAAGAGGAAATACACAAATACACAAAGAGTATTTACATATAAAGAGTACATTCAGCCTGGGAAGGGGTAAATAGGAAGGTGTCACTGCACACTGAGCAAGTCTATATTGGTGTGATGCCTGAGATGTGGTGGTAGTCTTGCTTCCAGGAGTGGCAAACAGCAGAAGAACAGAATTGCATGAGAAGTAACAGGAGCAGAGCTGCTGCCTGCACTGCGCTGGGGAGCTGGGGAGCCTCTCTGTGCCTCCCTCTGCCTGCTCACCATGGGGCCTCCCTGCCTCTGTCTCCTACACTGGCCAGGCCAAACCAGCCACACAAACTGGCTCATGGGGCTGCACCCTTTTGGGTTGTGGTCAGATTCGGGGCGTGGACAATGGGAGAGATGATTTGTATCAGAGGAGCACAGGAGCAGGACAGCCCTTGGTTCCTGTGGCAGCCCAGGCTTACATAACTGCAGTATGTGAACAGAAAGGCTGAATTAAGCCTAAAGGATGAATCAAGCCAGGACTAGCTTAAACCTGATACATATTTATTATTATCAGGCTCTTCATAGTAAAAACCTCATTTTCCAATCCTTGTTTTGAAGAAAAGCTTGCACCTGGAGAACATGATTACAGTACAATGGATACAAATTTATTCATTGAAATGTAAAATGGCCTAGACCAGCATATCTGGAAGGAGTGGCCATTTAGCAGAAGACAATCCCCTGGCTACACCCATCTAAACACGTTTATGCCTAACTGCTGTACATTTGTGCCACCTGAAGGGTGACAGGGTCATGTCCTGACATGGTAAACTGAATAATCTCAACTGAAAGTTCAACTGGAACAACCTTAAAGGAAGAAAATTTTAACATTTGTCTAAAATAAATTGCAGTGTTAAGAGATTCCAATAGGACTTAACAGTGCATTTATGCCTGGTGCTCTGTAATTAAGTACATGCAATGAATTATTTAAATGTGAATATACTTACATTTGCCGTTCACAAAGAATTTCACTAAGTAGCCTTTATTGGGACAGTTAGAAGTGTCCCCAGGTACTGTCCAATTAACTGTTACACTTCTGTTAGTTATATGTGTTATTTGAAGGTTTTGTGGTGCTTCTGGAACTGTTGTAAAATAAAAATAACAATAATTAGCAATAAATGAAAATAAAAATAATTCCTCTTTTGACCTATTTTGATTAATTAAATTGAATTTCATCTGACACTACAGCAAGATACCAACAACAGGCAATATTTTTTGTACTCTATTTCAAGAAGGTATACATAAGCATAAACTGAGTATATGTAAAAGCATCATATTAAGTAATTTCATACATTTAATTAATTCAGGACAGATGAATACAGCAACATCACATTTTACTAAAATTGTCCAATGTCTTCATATCAAGAATTTAAGACTTGTTTCAGACTAGGTCTGCACTTTTTTTGTATGTGCATCTTTGTTCAAAATTCCATATAGTTGACCATGTTCTCAGTCTCTAAAACAACAATAAAAAATTCTATCACAGTCTCTGATAGAAAGAAAGGCTCAGACTGGCAGACTGAGAGGGTGACTGCAATGAAAGAACAACCACTAGGGCAAGATACCAGGAAGGAGGAGCTGAAGGAGAAGCTGAGTGTGGCAGAGAATGCTGCTCAAAGTGTATATTGAACCCTAGAAAACGACCAGGAAGGAGGAGCTGAGTGTGGCAGAGAATGCTGCTCAAAGTGTATCTTGAAACCTAGGAAACCCAGATAATGGGTTTCATGGTAGGAGTTCCCAGAAATGTGTGGAATCTAAACCAAAAGTGAGCATTACACTTACCAGCACAGTCTGTGTATATGGTGAAGTTTGGGTTGGCAACATTGCTTTCTTTAAAATGTATGGATCCAATGCAGTCATACCGACGGTATGGTAATAAATTTTCCAGCACTTCACAAGTTTGATTTTTATCTCCAGACTTTGAATCTGTAGGCACAAGAAGAGCTTTATCAACATTTTTCACAACTCCAAAGGTATGTGGCACCATCTTGAGATTTTCTCTACCATATTTATTTTATATAATTTGTAATAAACTATCATGATATTCCAAGCAGAAAAATGTACAACCTGATCCAATGACTAGATTTTATGTTCTTACATGTTAACTCAGTTTGCATAGACCTTTACATTCATGAGTAAAGGTCATAATTTGACTTTCTAAGGAAACAGCTTTCCTACAGAAATCCAAACATGTCATGGGGAGTCTGGCAGAAGCCTGGAATGGCTTCCTAGCTCTTCAGTTCCCTTAAGCAGGAAATGTCCAGCCCCAGACATTCATCACCCATTTTCCTGGGACACATGAGGCCATTCAGCACCCATATCTGCCCTATCACACTCGGTGCCTCTGAGCCAGCATGTCCTCAGGCTGGCTGACTCTGAGAGCAGAGAGCCTGGCCTGGCACCATCCAGGAGCCTGCACAGCCAGTGGCCAAGGCAGCCTGCAAGGGGTCAGCTCACAGCATGAGCACAGACTGCAGCATTTCCAAACTGCTCAGCTCCCCTTCAGAAAATCAAACAGGACCTCAAAATCTCCAGAATTTGTGCAACTTGTGAAGCTGGTACACTCAGCAAAAGAGGTCTCTGGGTGTGAATTTTCCCAGATCTGCACTTGTGGAGATGGTAGTCCTCCAACTGGCAATCCCAGGAATTCTGAGCTACCCTTTTCTCAGACTGGCACAATTAATTTAAATCTGCCAGTCTCTCACCAAAAGACAACATCAACAACACCTGTAAAGATAAATAAATAAATAACCCACTTTTAGAATACTTTAGAAGTGAAGTCCCATTGCAGGTAAAAGTCACGCTAGCACAGGCAAGTGAGCTACTCCAACATAACAAGGCAGATGTGTCGTTTGTGTCCTTGACTTCAAAACGTTCATTGGCGACTGGAAAGGAAGATTATATATCATTGTGACATGGGATATAGTGAGTCTTTAAAGAACAGTTCATTTATGGTTTTTGACTTTTTCTGCAATATGAAGATACAACCAGCATAGAATAATATGCAAAGAATTTAATAAGAAATGGAAAGCAAAAATTGAAAAAGCCTTCATGAGATAAAGACACAGAGGTATTCAAATAATAAATTAATGTTTTAGTGAAGACATTCAGCATAATCACCAGCTTTGAAGTGGTGGCTGGTCTTGCAATTGTTTACCACAGTGCATATGGCCAATATAGTTAAAGTTCCCTTTTTTATTTAAAATGAAAAAACTATGGTTTGTTCTCATTGTTCTTTAAGAAAATACTGAGAAGTTTTAATACACAACTTCAGAATAGCTTGCAAACCATGCAAAATATGAAAACTTGCTGTCTGATTCTCTGAAAAGCAACAAGAACAGACAAAGAAACATGGGGAAGCTAAATTACTGCATATAAAAATAAATTTAAAAAAAAAGAAGAAAAAAAGAAACTACTAACACCCATATCTGCCCTATCACACTCGGTGCCTCTGAGCCAGCATGTCCTCAGGCTGGCTGACTCTGAGAGCAGAGAGCCTGGCCTGGCACCATCCAGGAGCCTGCACAGCCAGTGGCCAAGGCAGCCTGCAACTACTAAAATCTTTGTATACCTACCTTCTGGAACAAGAAAAGAAGAAGAAGTCCCATCTGAACACCTGCCATTTTTAACTCCAACAGTGTAATTCTGGCATTTTGGAAGCTCTACTGAACGGTTGCTGGAACTCACAGTTTTGTCTATGCCATCCCCCAGAATAATATATTCTGTGTCTTTTGTGTGAATTTTCAGTAAAACCTCAGCCATTTCAGGGTTGTTCTTAGAGTCTTTTATGTCTTCAATAATAGCTAAAAGAAAAGCTACTGTAAATGCAGGTGAAAAGACCAGAATTGTTAAATAATCTTTAATCTTACTTCTTCCAGAACTGGAAGACATTTTATAAAATAATTAATTGATCAGTTTTATATGCTAATTTATCAGTTTTATTTTTTTACTGCTTTATCAGCTTTACCAATTTTCTGTATTTGAGTTTACTTTTTGGTCACATTTCAAGACTGAAGAATAAGGGGTATGGTTCTTACCACAAGATGCTTCAGGTATCGCTGTGGTAGTTTCTATAAGAAAAAAAAAAAACAATATGAAGGTCTGTCCTAACAGATTGGGTATTTTTCCCACAAAGCACTGGAGAAGGGTGATCAGTACTGCCCCAAACTCTTTTTTCAAGATATTCAATACAAGTAAAGGTATTTAGCACTCCTCTCACATTTTAAATAGGGAAGAAAACATCAGCTATACATAACTCCATTCTTTAACTAATTATTTTAGGGATCATGTGTCTTGCACAATTTTCCAATGACATCGATGAACTAGAAATGAAACTGGTTATTAGTAACATTTCTGAGTACAAAACTACACAAGAATATTCCAAAATCACACACTCTCATGCTAGTATGATAAACTACAGCAGTTTTCCATGATATCTATGCTGTGGAATGGGTAACTGAGCTGTATAAAATGTCACCAAACAAACAAAATTTACCTGCTTTTTGCACTGCCACTCTTACCTTTGGGAAGAGATTTACACAACAGTACAGATCATTTAATGACTACTTTTACACCAGGATACCCAAAAGAAATTTATGCTGGTATTTTCTGTACAGAAGCTTGAGCAAAGGACTTCATCCTGGAAACAATTACTTAGTATATCCTAAGGTAAATGTGTCACTAAAACACACCAATATCTATTTTTTCATAGAAGGTAGGCCCTAGATTTGCCTGCCTCCAGGCTGGGAGTCACCAGCTGGATGGTGGCCCTAAGGAAAGGGCAAACTGAGAGGGACCACTGGAGAGTCACCAAGACTGTAAGGGGCAGAGCACCCCCAGGTAAAAGCTACGTTCAGTTTGTCAAAGAGCAGACAGCAGCCTACAGCTACTCAAAGGACAGTTCAAGAATATGGAAAATATCCAGCTCCTGGATGTACTTTGCACAAACACATACATATATTTTATTGACCTCACTAATTCCTGACAGCCCAATGGCAACTAAAATCACTGTTAAGTGCTTGAACTACTAGATCCCAAGAAAGTATTACTGCTGAGTGAAACCAAAGGGAAGACACCAGAAGACAGAGAGACACACAGATCTTAGATGTATTTACACTTTTTTGCTGCTTGGGCAAATTTCTGTGACTAACAAGAGGAGTACTGACACAATAATTGACAGATTTACCCTCGTGCTATATGCCACTGTGTGGAAATAATTTCTATTTTGCGCTTGCTTGACACGTAACAAATCTGGTATCTTTAATATTGCTCGGAAACAGTTAGTAAGGATCCTAAAAACATCCTTAAGGTTAATGCAGTTGTATGTCTAATTTGCATGCTTGGGTTTAAAACATTCCAAATGCCTCATTCAAATCCATTTTCTGTGCCTGATGTATCAGAACTGTGGTAACTGTGTGCAAGTTTGTCACCTATTGTGTAAGTGGAGCTGGGAGTGGGGGTGATCCCAGTGCTTGCTGGCATGTTGACTGATGAGGTGGTGCTGTGCAAGGATGTTGAATTGTAATCATCTGTAAGAAAATAAACAACATATCAGCATTAAAAAGTGAAATTCATTCTTTCATATGGCTTTGTCATTAGAAAAGTCTTACACTACAGCACTTCTGTTTTTGTTTTGTTTCTTAGGGGATTTTTGTGATTTTGAGAAGACTGCTGAAAGAAAAGTGATATTAATATATTAAATAAACAAAAAAAGTGAGTATTTAAATAGAAAGCAAATTTTTAGGAGTATACCACTTACAAATGAATTTTGCTATGTACAATGACAATTTTTTTGGTCAATACTTAGTCATAATTCCAGATGAAGTCAAAATAAAAACAGTGTTACAATCCGTGAACTGGGAAAAACTAGAACATATTGCTATATTCTTACAGTAAAACACAGTTATGAACAGTGCTTGTGCTGTTTCACAAACAGCAATTCTAGGTAGTACTCCATCGCTGGGTCATGTACCTTGCTCATTGTATTTCTTACTAGACTTCATTATTTATCTCCCTGTTTATAAACCACTGACTGGTCTGTATACTCTGTTTTAGGCTCATTCGGGACAGCCTTGTTGGCAGCAGCTGGCATTTTGATGCTACTGCGGTGACTGCACTATACTCTGTTTTAGGCTCATTCCTACTGCTCTTGCTTTGGGAACAGCCTTGTTGGCAGCAGCTGGCATTTTGATGCTACTGCGGTGACTGCAAGACTCGGCCCTCAGATACCAGACCTGGCCCTCCGTTACCAGATCCTGCACATTATCCTGGCATTGCCGCCACGCCAAAGCACAGACACCTCTTCATTTGATGAGCCATGAGCTGAAAAAGGCTACCCTGGTGCTGAATTACTTCGTTTTCCCCTAGAGTTTTGAGAGCAGCGCGTGGCTTCTAAGGGAGGAGAGCAAACCTGTGGAAGCATCCCCGAGGGCAGAGGGAGTGCGTGCGGTGAGGGCAGCGGGCTGCGGGCTGCTCGGCGCCGGGCCGGGGCTGCGCTCCGCGGGCCGGGAGGAGTGCGTGCTGTGTGCGAGGCTGGCACCTGCGGTGAGAGGTACAGCAGGGTCGGCAGGGCTCCCTTCAGGCGTGCCCGGCCGAGGAGGGACAGGGCTGCCCACAGCACCAGGGTGCAGTGCTGCAGCACTCTCATACCGAGACACGGGAGTTTTTAACGAAAAGGCACATCAAACATTTAAAGTGCAGGGGTTTCAACAGATGAACAACCAGCAAGTGTATTCTTTTTTGGTTATGATGGTGCCTTCCATGCGAAATGCTGTGTTTTAAAATATACATAAATACAGTACTTAAAACCAGACTTGTTTGATATTCCTGTCTAATAAGACAGCATATTTCATTTTGCTGGGTGAATGAAAAGGCATTATACACTCTGTGAAGTAATTGTGTGTGAGAAAAAGAAAGAAGAAGTTGCCAAGGAAGGAAAATTAAAAAATCAATGCAATTCTGCCATGTAAATTGTTTCTTACCAGTACCAGGTGTGGTCGTTGTCTCCTGCCCTGGAAAAGACAGAGAAAAAGTGTAACTTAGACTTTCAAGGAATTTGCCAAAACTATAAAGACACATTCCTTCCTCACAAATATCAGCTAAGCTTTCCCCAGGAAATTACACATTCTTAAGTTATATTTAGTGGATACAGCAACAACCAGATGCCCAAAATATCAGGTATACAGTCACAGAATCACAGAATGGTGATTTCATGGTCTGGGTTAGAGAGGATCTTAAAGACCACCTAGTTCAAACACCCCTGCCGTGGGCTGGGATGCCACCCTGCAGATCAGGCTGCTCTGGGCCCCATCTGACAAACTTCCAGCCACCTGTTTGGCTCTTCCTTTCTCCTTCTTTTCCTCTTTTTTCTTTTTCTACCAGATCTTTCCTACTATATCTCTTTCTTGTGGCACGTGTTTTTCAGACAGAACTTCTCAGTTTATCATTTCTCTGTTACTTCAGCTTCATTACAAACTACTATAGCTTTACTCTTTTGAAAATAAACTCCTTCAACCTTTAAGCAAAAAGCCAGCTTTATGTGAGAAACTGCTATACTTGTGAGGGATATGTAAGTATCCTGTTCATGTGTCAGCATCAAAACCACGTCCCTCATCTCTGACACAGAAGATCAACATGAGCAGATATCCTGCGACTCCAGAGATTTTCTCCTTACAGACCTGACAAGCCCCAGCACGCATGCTGGCTACTCAGTGACCACCATGGATTCTGCACCCCATATGGACAGTTCAAAAGGCTGACAACAGCCATTTAAAATACCAAACCAGCGATGGCAATGTCATCTGCAGGGAATGAGAATTTCTTAGCGCTAACTATCATGAAGTGTGTCTAAGGCATTATATGAATAAGAATGTACACAAAAGCTAAAGTCTTGCAAATACTTCAAAATACCAAACCAGCGATGGCAATGTCACCTGCAGGGAATGAGAATTTCTTGGCGCTAAGAACTATCATGAAGTGTGTCTAAGGCATTGTATGAATATGAATGTACACAAAAGCTAAAGTCTTGCAAATACTTTTCTAGCCAGCAACTGAAATTGTTATGGACTGTACATTATGGAAGATCTCTTACTACAACTGACAATTTGGAAAAAGCCTGATACCTTACAGAAAAAGCATCAACAGAAGTCAAATGAAGTTCAGTTAAAAACAGTAATGCAGCATTTTTTCTTTACATAAGTGGGGAAGGGTGTTGCCTAATATCTGGTCCATGACATGAGGATATGGGTCTATGAGGTTTGCTTGAAATCATATGAAACTATCAAAATAACATTACTCTTAATTGAAATAATATAATTTCTAAGATGTAGCAGACTGAAAACAGATTGAATAACATGGGTATAGAAGCCACTATATTAACAGGTCTAGCATGTTAATTCATTTATATCTATATACCTTCATTGAAACACAGACCATGCATTCTTTTCAAACTACAAATCTTAGCATGTGAAGCTTCCTAACCTAAGAGAGGTTACAGATAAGAAACAAAATATAGCTGATCATTTGAACTTTCAATGTACCTTCAGCATCTGAAACCTCCTGTCTGCAACATTTCTTTACAACAATTGCATGTTCTATAACAATATGGATAAAACTGCCAAGGAACTCTGTAAAAGCTAACATTCATATCCATTCATATTTGCCATAAGTAATAAATTTTCAATGTATTTTCA
This sequence comes from Passer montanus, assembly GCF_014805655.1. Taxonomy (NCBI): domain Eukaryota; kingdom Metazoa; phylum Chordata; class Aves; order Passeriformes; family Passeridae; genus Passer; species Passer montanus. Next base: position 2,108,663 of record NW_024370816.1, read on the forward strand.
TGGTTTTCAATTCAGTGTTTGAAAGCTGGCAGTTAGTCATTCTAAATTCCATAATATGATTGTCTTTTTCAAAAGGCTCATTAGCAGAAGAATCAATTATTCCCCCTCCTTTTCCAAATCTTACTTTGCTTTAGCACATCAAATATACCTCAAGCCAAATATTAACTTTCCGTGAGCACCCTCACAGATTAACTTTCACTTAGAAACTTTTCCAAAAACACAGTCCTAAATTAAACTCTGCTCAGATTAGTGAAACGTTCAGAAATACTTTTCAAGCTATTTACTGATCTCTGATGCAAACATAATAGAGACAAAATTACACACATCAAGATTGCCTCTTCCAAGTAAAGTGAGATAATAAAAGATAAGGGGGATCATAAGCTTGTCGGTGTTGTGTTGCCTCATTCACTTCCTCAAGATTTCTGTGAAAATAATTTTCCTCATCCTCCCCCCTGTAAAGTTAGAACAATTCTAATAGCTTAAATAGAGTGTAAGGTTTATTGTTCACTCCCAGTGAGAGAAGCTAAACATTACACATAATCATAGAACTCCAGGCTAGAAGAGACCTCAAGAGATCACCTGGTCCCACTGCCTTGCTCAGAGCAGTGTCTTAAAACAGTATGGGAAATAATAGTCCAAGATTGCACTTTTTTCCTGCCTATAACTAAGCACTATCATTTTAACAGAACTTCATGGCAGTTTTATGCCCTTCTAAGCACTTCAAGGGTCTCCTCCTCTCCTGTGATTCTATTCCCTAGTAGGCTTTATTATAGCAATGGAATAGGATGCAGTTGAAAAGAATTCAATAGGTGGCACCAGAACACTAAAAAATCCTCTCAAAAAGAAAAGCAAATGCATTTCCCCGCGAAACCTTTTTGAGAGGTAGTGGGTAAAATGAAGGAAAATCAAGAAGGATCCCAACATACCAGACTCTGTTACTCTGAGATTAGGAGGTATATTGCTACTATTAATTTATTTTCAAAAAAAATGTCCCAAGCTAACAAACGTCTGAGCTATCCTCAGGCTAACCAAGTCAACCTCAAAGACAAAACTGTTTGCTCAGGTTTATATTCTAAAACATAACTCCAGAATCTTGAAAGCTGAAATCAAAAAATATCTTTAAAATGTAATGAGGATGTCCAATCCCCCAAACACATGCTGTGCAGTACAAAAGCTTGATGATTGCCAAACTAAGCAAGTCAGTCTGAGCTTAAATGGAAACTACCCCAAAATTTTTCTCAGAGCTTAAACTGCAGCCAACTGTGAGACAATCTTAAGATTATATGTGTAGGATAACAAGGATAAAATCAGATAAACCAAATGGAAGAATTAGAGCATAGAAAAAGTTCCTACTACTGCAGTAAGTTTTTAAGCTTCCCTCTCCCTTCTCTTGATTTGGTCACCAGTTGGTTCCTGCTGACATACCTAAAAGATTTCAAATGGTTCATCAGTAATGTTTGAGCAGATCTGGCCTTAATCATATGCCCTGGAAAAAATATAACCAGCAGCTCATCCCACGGGCAGATGGGAGCCTGGCTAATTGCTTTCATTCTCCTTCCTACCAGTTGGTGGACAGAATGCAGCTGCTGCTTCAAAGAAAGGTTTGAGATGACAACAAAAAACACCTAAAACAAATGAGTTCACCACTCTCCTGAAAGCCCAAAGATGTACTGGCCCTATGAGTGAAACATGGGAGTACTGTGCTATGAAGTATTTTCAATTTTCAACAAGAAGATGAAATGGAAAAATCATGAAAGAATCTGGGCCACCAAAAAAAAAAAAAAAAAAAGCCAACCTCTCAAACCCCTAGGAGAGTAGGCTGGCTGGGTCACATCTGGAGGTACAGGACCTGCTACATCACCTCTGCAGTACTGACTCTGCACTCACTGCAGTGCTGTGGTTGCACCTGTTCAAGAAGTCCAGTTGTACAAGGAGACAGCTTTTTGCTGTCTCAGGAAAATATTTTCACTTGGCAGGACCAAGAAACTCAACAGCAGACAACTGAGGCCTACAATATTTTAAAAGATAAAATTGTGTTTCAAAGAAGTCCAGGGTGTGATCTTCTCAAGCAGCAGGAAGAGCCAGCACACATTTCCTGTGTGCATGTGCTATTAATAACACAAACTCCAGCTGATAAGATGGAGATGCTGTTGAATCAGCATTAAGAGCCTAAAAATGTTATCCTGTTTACAGGCACAGAAATCCATTAGCCGATGACATGGAACATGTATTTTAATTCCATTCTGCTGCTTAATTTGCAAGTAAAATGGAGCTGGTTTTGTATTTCCTGCTGGACTGGCCAGGAGGCTACGCTTGCATGGCAGCAGCTCAGGCTGTCTGCTCTGAGCACAGCATTGCTGCAGGACTGCATTCCTCCACACACACAGCACAGAGCAATGTGGGAAGGAGGATGCCTCTTCTGCTAATAGTGCATTTGGTGTTTTATCTAGCATGGTGCCATACCAGCTGGCTCTTCACATCCAGCTGTACTCCTCGTGTCTTTGCCAGAGCTGGGAGGGGGCAGAGGAAGTAATCCTTCCTCTCAGCCTCATGTCTGTAAAACAGTTGGCAGCCAGGTTTTGCTGCCAGGAAAAATGCTTACTGATTCTGCAGAGCTGCTGCCCTTTTCCCAGGATCTTCCCAGCCTTTAGCATATTGGACAGACCCCAGCAACCCCCACCAGGCAGCATTTTACACCAAGCAATGAATGTAGGTCCAGATTCTGCCTTCCCTCTTTTCACAGCTGAACGGCACTGCTTCAGCAGGGTCAGGGCTCTTCACATCTGCACTGAAAGCAACAGGATGTGGTCTACTTGTTCAGATGGAGTAAAGCTCTTTGAGGGGGTCTCCTAGCAAACAGCACAGACATTGCAGCTCCCCTGCAAGCCAACACTAAATTGCAAAAAAAGAACAGTTCCTGGTGGGAGGTGAAGGGTGAGTAAGGCAAGGAGCCTCACAAAATGCTGCCAGCCACCCTTTGATTTATTTTTAAACTTCAAGTGGGATAGGATGTAATTCACACCTGCTTTAAAGCTCCCTTGTGCTGCCAGAACCAGCTAACGAGACCTTAAAGTAAATGAGCATCAGGGCCAGAGATGTTACTGTTATTTTTGCTGAAAACACAAAACTAAGGGATCCATTGCTACTTTATAAACAAATCTGGGCAGACCTAAGAATAGACTAACCAACACTTAAACATCTGAGTAATTTTATACCACAGAGGACCCCTCAAATTTTATAGGTGGGATCACATGTTATAAAGGGCTTTCATAACCACAGACTACAGAATTACACTTTATTTTTTATCTCTAATTCTGGGGAAGAAAACCTAAGAATATTCCCAGTTTCTGGACAAACTGCTGCTTTTTGAAAATCAAGTAAAAAATGCCATATAGACTTCATATTAAAAATATGTGAAATTTTTCATGCTCTGAGTCAAAAAAAAAGCTACTCATTTGAGTTTACAGCATAGAATTTTCTCAGGTGACAGAGACATTTCTGAGGTTCCTAAAATAAAAATCTATTCTTGTGGTCATTGAAGATGAAGCCATCAAATCACTTCTAAGTTATTCATTGTCTATTGATAAAAGTCTTCATAGCCCTATAGCAATCATAGAAGTTAGAACTAAATAAGCATTACAATTTCTTTTCCACAGGTAATATTTACAATACTTATTTTCACCAGAAATTAGGGATAAAATGTTGAAACTGTAAATTTTAATTTAACAGAAATTCTAAAATTCTGATTAAGAAATGCCAATTGTTTGCTTTTGATACTTGGATTTAATGTCCATTCTGACTTTTCAAAATAATAATTAGAATAGTTTTCATCTGATTTCTCAAAATATTTCTTTTGGTACAAGTCCATTAATAATTGCCTCCCATAGCAGCTCCTTCACACAGTGCACTACTGCCCAAGAGCCTGATCCTGGCACTCTTTCCTGCCTCTTTAACCTTTGGTTAAAGCATTATCTGAGAGTCAAAGGCCTTTTTGTTGCCAAGCACCTGCCAGTGCTGAGGGCTGGCTGGCAGTGGGGAAGGCGTGGTCTGCCTGCAGAGCACAGCTCGGGAGGGGAGAGCTGCTCCAACTACGGCCAACGAGATGGGATGTGGTGTTCAGCTTTTAGTGAAAATTGACCTCTGAAATTAATGCTTGTTCTAGATCCCTCTCCTTGCTGTCCACCTTCCAAGACTGGAGTTATCCCTATCCTCCTCAAGGTCAGAGTCAGCTGTGAACATTAATCAGCATTTGCAGCTATGGAGAAGGCAAAAAATTCAAATTAGCCAGTACAAGGGGAACAACCAGAAGAAAGGGAGAGAATTAAGAATTTATAACTGACAGACACAAGAAGGAACACAATGTTACAATATTCTGACCATTTTTAAAAAGTGTTTTTCTGGTTCTGATTATGCAAAATAAACATAGCAGTATAATTTTTCCAAAGGAAAATAAAAACACAGAGCAAAAGAGAAATTTCCCTGAAGAAACAGTAATTTAATGGAAGTAATACTTGCTATCAATGATATGTAGAATTTTTCAAAACCATAAATCTAAAGTAGAACAAAAACCAAAAGCAGCAAATCAAATTCTTTTTGCCAACACAGTTCCTGCAAACCTAAAATAAATACTCAGGAATATTGTGTGTTTATCAGTCAGAAGGAGGGGTTTTCTATCACTTGCACCATACTTTAAATGACATTTTCAGTCTTCACAGGACAGCTTTGCAGTAACGCACTCGTACAGCTACAGCTAACGATGCCTTTGCTGCCCTGTGGTTTCTCTCATGCTGTTTACTTCTGCCTTTCTTCTACAGAACCCTGCTCAAAAGGAAGAGGGTGCAGCATACTGTGGTTTTGAGCTTAAGTGCTTCCAAATGCGAATGGAGTTACCATAGCACCCACATGCCCAAGCAATCAGACTTATCTTAGTGCTAAACCACTTCTCTAGTGCAGTCATGAAACATCCCTATTAAATTCCTTTTCATCACATTTGCATTTGTAATTACTTTCAGTTGTACAGGTTCATTAATATGATACAGTGAGGGGTGGCAATCTTTGGGATGAAGTCCAGACTGCTTTGCAGGGAGTCCTTGTCACCACGTGAAATGTCTGCAAGAGAGGAGAATATCAAACCCTGATGTAACAGTTCCTTCAGCTGTGAAATGCTGGGTACTCTCCACAGTCATTAAGAAACACCTATGCATGAGGAATGAAAGATTGGCTGTGATATTTGTTTGGCAATTTTGTGCAATATGCAAAAAATCTGTGTTAATATTTGCTTTGCCCTTTATATATTTTCAGTATTTGTGCACAGAAAGTCCTGAGCCAGATTCATGTTGCTCCCATGCTAAACTTCTCTGCTCCCCAGGGCCAGTCCCTCTAACTTCAGTCATGACTTTTCCAGCTCTGCTGGATCCTTCCTTGATCTTCCTTTCCCCCATCTACCTTGAACAGAAGCACTTGCTCCATATTGCTCTGCTTAATGGCACTGACAGAATGGTTCTGGATTTGCTGAATGAATATTGTTTATGGCAAGCAGAAGGAGGAAAGAACTTACACCTATTTTATCATCCTCTCAATTTGTATTTCCACAGTTTGTGCAATTGCTGACTCTATTGGTCACAGGAAGCTGTGGAGAACAGCAGAAGGCAACTCAGTTCTCAAGAGTTCTGGTCAGAAAAAGAGGCTACAGCTGAGTAGCCTGACTGACTGACTTGGTGAGAGTGTAAGGAAGGAGCAAACTTAATTTCAGGCCCTTCATTGGACCATGGCTTATTTAAATATCTGACTCGCTTTTCAGCTTCTCAGAGACAGATATCTTTGAGTTTCTTCAAGATTAAAGTATTATCTGGTTTTGTACATCTTCCTGATTGAATGTAACTTTTTATGTAATTTTGCCAGCTATAGAAAATGCTGCACTATATCCTTTGCAATAAAAAAACCAAATCAACTTGGAAATACTTCTTTAAACTGTCTTTAATTAGCTCAAATTCAAACCATAAACAGTTTAGTACCATTTGAAGAGTAGGAGAGGCTGCAAGTAAATGATGTTTAAGGTCTAGTCTAACCCAAGTCTTTCTGTGAGTCTGTGATTCTAAGATCAGCATTTTAGCCACTGATAACATAAAGCCTGTTGAAATCAGAAATACCTTCTGTTTCTCAGAGTTCTGTTAGCATGAAATCCTTGAATCAACAGCTCTGTACTTAGTGGGAGCATCATGTCAGTGAGGACTCTAATCGGTGATTTTCAAAAAGATTCAGCTTTTTAAAAAGATTTTTTTCAAGAACTGACATCTGCCTGTGAGTTATTCCTTTTCATAATGATATTTTTCTCTGATCCACTGCTATGTTAAACACCCTACCAAGACACATGTTTGATTGCTATGCACTGCAGATTTTTTACTGATAAAAGATATATAAATGTACCACAGGAGTTCCATGGTTTCACCTTGGCCAAGGGCTGAGAGCAGGGCAAGCAGGGCTGCACAATGGCATAGACTCAAGCCAGCAGGACCAGAGTGTGACAAATGACGGAGCAACAGCCCACCAGAGATCAACATTGAATAACTGCTGCAAAGGTGTAGCAGCACTGAGAGCACCTGAGTGTCGTGCCCCTCAGCAGTAGCAGCTGGGGACAGAAAGAATGCAGAGCCCCCAAAGGTGCAGTCACAGAGCTCCTCTGGCCTGGTGACACAGGTGAATGTACAGCTGCAGCTGCACCGTTCCCTGAGTTTCTCCCTTCACCCAGGTAATTCAGTACTGCTGCAAACACCACACTTTTCAGACAGTGCTGTGAAAATGGCATTTCTGATACTTCTAGGAGACAGCAACTGGCTCAAAGGAGTGCTGCTCTGAGTGATACAGTGATGTTGGTGCTTCTGAAACAACCCTGTTACAGAGTCAAATGCTGGGGCTGGGGATTCAGCTGCTGTCTTGGATGAGAACAGAGGTCCCATGGTTCAAATGGGCACATTAGAGTCAGAGTGAAGATCTGAGAGAGCATCTGCCTTTATTCACTCACAAAATTAAACATTACATTTTAATTGAATTATCTGATGACTGTGCAGTTCAGGCCTAAAGAAAACTAGCTGTTTTATTCCACAGCAGAGAATGCACAAGCCATTGTCCAGAACCTCCAGTCACAGTGCTGGGTTTTATTGTGCACAGTTACTCTGCCTGCAGAGCCTCAGCCTTTGAAAGAGTCACAAATCAGAATAAAGATGTGGCTCAAAAATTTCCCTTTCCAGCGATCTGCCATTTGTATTTCTGTGACTTCTTGCTCCAAGCTTAACAGGACCCTCAGCAGTCCCTGTGCTCCATGAGGTGAAGTCCCAGCCTCACATCTCCAAGCAGCAATGCTCTAAACTATCCTGCTAGTCTCAGTCATCTCCTATGACCCAGATTTCTTCCAGCATGAAGAGAAGATCCTAACCAGCACTGGCTGATAGACAACTAGCTTCTGTTTCTTGAAAGGATAGAGAGTACAGAGGGAAAGAAATCATGCAGCTCAGTGGAGAACTGTTCCCATACCAACTCTGCCTGCTGGGCAGCTTCCTCACCCTCCCGGGGCTGCCAGCTGCAGCCAGCAAACTCTCTTTGTTTCAAGGAACACTGATTTTACTTGGCTACTATCATCACTTATTCTTTTTCCTCCAGACATTCAGGCCAAAATTTATCAGAATTGAATATCATTCATCAAATATGCTACCAAATAACATTTTTATTGTTCATAAAATACTCTGACAGCCAGGATTCACTGACCAACAGCTAAACCAACTGCATTCTTGTTAGGGTGCAATTTAAAACACAGTAATTTATGCACACAAAATGTTGATAGAAGCATCCTATAAGGGTCAGATTCTACCAGCATTATTGATGCAGAAATCATTTGAAAAGTAAATCATTCAGTGATGCATATCATTATCTTCCAGAACACTGCCTGTTAAAATTTATCATTCATTTTTTATTATTTCCCTGGAGGCGTTTGAGAAAAAGCTGGATATGGTACTTAATTCCATGGTCCAGCTGACAAGTTGGTGTTACGTCATAGGTTAGACTCAATGATCTCAGAGATCTTGTCCAACCTAGCTAATTCTGGGATTCTGTGAAAAGCAGAAATTACACTATTTAAATTAATTTTTAAATGTCCTATATTTGATGTGTCACCTGAAATCCATCTTGTCCTCAGCTAGAATGAGAAAAATTGGAACAGTTACTAAGTCCTACCCAGGAATTCTGCTTTTTACTCACTTCACTGCATGAGTGGTTGGATGTACCCTCCATGTCTGTGTCTCTCTAACATCCCATGCAAAGTGGAGATAATGGCATATTGCAATTAGAAATTGATTTAAAATTATGAAGTTCAAAGGGATCTGAAAGCAACATAAAAAAATATGCCCACATCCGTCTGATTGCATAAACAGGAACAGGCTGCAAAGAGAAAAACTCCTTGCACTTGAACTCCCCAGAATGCCCTGCACACACTTACAAAAGCCTCTCACTATCTCAAAATCTGTATTGCAAAACCTGGGCTCTGTCCCTTCAGGGAAGTTCAGCAGCTGAGCAGGTCAAGAAGGGGCCCTTACTTCATGTCACATCAAAAACAATGATGAACAGATTTCAGAAGAGAGCAGAGTCCATACAACGCCTCTGGAATTCAATAAAAACATTAAGTGAAAGTGATTTCTTGATCCCCTTTTCTCCTTTATTTTTCTTTCGAAACCAGATCAGTAATTTTGGTACCCAGCACTGGGCCTTTCACTGCATTTTAAATGTGTTCTTTTTTTCCTTCTTTCTGCATTTGCTACTTTCATTATAATGGGAGATGTGAGATCCAACTTCAATGAACCACCTGATAATCACAAGCAAAGAGAGATAAAAACAGTTCATCTAATTTTGTTTTAAATGCTATGCTGATCTTCCTTTTCTAAATTACTGTATGCTGAATGCTTCAGGAAATAAAAATAAAGGCGCAAAACGGAAGGACTCCACTCTGTTCACAGGGATTGTGGTGTCCCATATTCCAGCAAAATCTGTGTTCCTCAAAATTTGAACAAGACTGATTTCAATATCTCCTTAAATAATTCAAGGCAAAAATAACATAAATAGTCTGTGCTTCCATCTTTTGCCTGTGGAAGGTAATTTTCATTAGCATTTATTTTAAAATAAAATGTGCACTCATATTAAATGAGTGGTCTGGGAAAGAAAAAAATCAAAGGATAAGGATGCCAGACAAGAATTTATTTAGGAAAAGAATTGTATGGACCTTTCAATGTATAGGGGCCCACGGAAAGTCCTCAGGCCAAACTTAAGAGAACATCCAATTTCATGCTCCAAATAATTTTACACTCTTTATATAGGCACAGCTATTCACAAGCTGGGAAATTCCACAGACCTGTAAACATTTCTTATGTGTAATAATAAGAAAAGTGTATATAGCAGCATTACATATCTTATGACAATAACAACTCCCACTTGGAGGTGGGAGGTCAGAAGCCCAGTTTGATTTGTAACACAAGTATCAGCTTGTATACACACATCCCCATAGATGGAGCAGTTTGGGAGTAGTGTGTGTACAGACTCCTGTGATGACAGATGTAAAAGCCGAAGCAGAAAGACACAAGTATGTGCAAATATGGGTAAGGCTTTTCTAAGTCTATACTTTTACAGTATTTGGTTGAAATACTGGTGAATGTATGGCCACATGAACTGGTAAAATTTACTGCTCTTTCATTTTTAATATGGAAATATACAAGTTTTTTTCAGTTGTGTAAACTAAGGCACTTGAAGATATCATTCAGCACCTATTATTTTGTGGTTCATACGTATGCCCCACAAAATTGATAATACAAACAAATTTAAAAAGACAAAACCTTCTGGTAGGTGTTTAAGGAATCACAGAAATTTGTTATTTGTCATTTACTTCAGTAGGAATTAAGTACAGCTTGAAAAAAGATCATAGTTTGAAGAAAGATAATGTGAATCAAGACTCCTGTAGAGTCTGGCATGTAACAGATCTCTTAATAACCCCCCAGCAGCACACACAAGCAGGAAGTTGGCACTGACAGTGCTTAATTCAGCACTCTGCTCTGTTGGCTCAGGAAAACACGTGGGCCTTCTCTGTACCTCCATTTGGTGCACAGAGACCAACTCCAGTGTGGGATCACATGGATTTCCGTGGGCTGCACTGTAACAGCATGTAAACTGCTAGGAATAACTGGATAAACTGAACTATGATCAATGTCCTGCACAACCTACAGCACCCTCACCCAAATTCTTTATTGAATTTTTCAGTTTTCATTATACTTGATGCTGAAACTAAAACTTTCAAGGTAGTTTAATTCATATTAAAAATATGAAAAACCATTGTTTATGGTGCCCAACATTAGCAAGGCAACTAAGAAAGACAAGGAGACTGCAGCATTTCAGTTAGGATTATGAAGAATACTCTCATGAGCAGAAACTTTGAAAAAATCTACAAAAAAGTAAAACTCTAGTTTCTGGATTTCCATTTTGCCACATAAGATCCTTTTGTAGGATATACCATGGTCAAGGATGATGGTCAAGAAATTCCATGGTCAAGATGCTCTGCTCATCTGCTGATGAATAATAAATTTAGCCTTGTTAACACAATGTGATCTATCTTTCCTTTTGGATATAAAATATGCTCTTTATATATACTTACATAACCAAGACCCAAAGAAATTAAGGGCAGACAAACATTATCTGCAGTGACAACAACATAAAGCAGCTTGAAATAGTGGAATGATATGTCTGACTGTTTTTAAGGTTAACAGGGTTAAAAGAAAGCTTTACAAAGACTTCTGAACTTTCAAGAAAATAAGGAACACAAGGATCAGAGAATGGAACCCTATACCAAGGATGTAATGTGTTTCTGTTAGGGTACAAATAGCCAATTCTCCAGGGCCACAGCAGATGGTGTAAAAGAAGATGGAATTAAAGGCTGTCAATTCATTTTTGGCACATGTATGGGCTAACAGCCACCCCAAAGGAACAGGATTCTCTGATTAATGGAAATGGAACTTATTAAAAGAATTGTCCTATGAATGCCAGAAATGGCACTAAGGTCCACAACATCTCCTACACTGAGCTGAGATCCTCCTGCTCAATCCCACATCATGAGTGATTGGGGAACTGGCAGATAGAGGAGCTGGCTCTGTAGAGATGAGTGGCTGATGGCTCAGTGGGATCCCACAGCACTTGGTATCATGAGGAACTTCTCACATTACAACCGTTGCAATCTACTTGACCATGGCTTTGGTCTACATTACATGAGGAATACCAGCCTCTTGCCAGAGCACTGGCCCTCCAGCCAGGAGTGCAATTGCTTTTGCTTGTGCAAAGGTGCACAGTGCTAAAACAGCTTAACTGCCAAGCTTGTTTTGTCTTTCAGTTTTAAGTTACTGGCAGCTGCTAATGAAAGTCATCTTTTACCTCATCAAAGTTAATGAGCTTTAGCACTCACTCCTGAATGCAGCCATAAAAGTCCTGCTTCCGCCAGTAGTTGTGTTACTGCTTGTTCAGGGGCCTCTCTATCTGGCTCTGCTGTACTGTGGAATACTTTTTGGCTATGACTCATCACAGTCAGTCTAACTCACTCCACATGGGTCTAACTCCCTTTTCAGTTTAAATCAGCTTCAGGTTAGATTTGAGTGACATAACTGTGGGAGGGTTCCCATTGTCTTCTTTCTGCCTTCAGACCTTAGGGGACAAAGCTGAGAGTCAATGTTGGTGTTTACCCATTAGTCAGCTCTAAGTTTTGCTTTGGCAGAGACATAGAGACATCACATAAAGCAGATGAAACACACTGCAGTCCGCCACCTCAGCAGGAAGGGGCAGAAGAATTATTTTAACACATAAAAGTAGATAAACCCTTTGCTACATGTGTTTGGTCTGCAGTATAAGTTTGACAAAATGTCTGCCTCTGTTCCTTCCCAGGCTCTGCGTTAATGCTGACACTGACAACAGCATATGAAGCACGGCTGACACATGAATGGGCTCAGAGGCAGGGTTGAGGCAGGTGCTGCAGGGCTCCAGTGCCTTCTACACATCCACCCAACAATGCTACTTTCTGTTGTGCAGTTTAAAATTGCAAAAGCCATATGTGATTGGCTGCTTTTTGCCCTCTTTTTTGCCTCCTGCCCTCCCTGCCAGCCAATGTAGGAGCTGCTGATTCAATGCTCCTTCAGCAGCCAGCCTCTAAACTGCAATGGTCCCACGTTCAGGGGGCTGGTCCCTATCTGCCTGGCTCCTCATTATCTTATCATTGTGCATCTGCTTACAACACACTCCAGGAAACTGGCCCACAACTATGATGATGCCTCCACAGCACAATCTGAAAGACGTGTTCAGTCTAACTCAGTAGTCAAAAACTGACATATTCTTGCACCAGAGTTTCACTAGGAACTTACAGCTGCTTCAGGCTTGCCACCTAGACTGCCTTTTGGGAAGCCCTGACAGTTTGCTATCTCTCTGCCAACTCGATCATAAATTCTGAAATTCAGAGGTGATAAGATCACAAGGATTAGTTCAGTCTTCTACAGAGATAGTAGTTCAGATTTGTTTGCTCAGCAAGCCTGTGATGCATAACATTATTACTGTGTTTATCTTCCTGGTCTTGACCAGTTTTCACTGGGATAATATGGTTTGACTTCAGGTAAACTAAGAAGCTTAATTAAAATTTGTATTTCTTTTCAAATAACATACTGATTTCAGAAGAATTTCCAAAACAGACCCACTCAGCCCTATTAATAATTTATTGCAAAAGTTAAAGTTGCTAACATTATAGAGTAATAAAAGGACAATGTCTACTTCCCTAGTCAATAACTTCATCTAAAACATACATGTATTTCAAAAATCAAACAGTTTTTCCAATAATTTTAACCTGCATATTCAACATCTTTGGTACAAGGATAACAGACACAGGAGCTGGCAGCAAATAATGATTACAGATGTACAAGAAGAGTTGCATTAGCTACCAGTTCTGTGAATTTACTCCTGTTCACCTGCAAACCTAGTATGGCACAGAAATAGCCAGAGCTGGTTTTGCTCCTCCTCTGCCACCACCAGGAACAGTTGCACAAGCAGAGGGTTAAGCTCACAAGGCACACTTTCAACTGTGCACAGTATAAGGAAAATCAAGGAAAAAAGAACTTTTTAGTATTTGCTGTTTTTTAACAGTGTTTGGAGCTAATGGACTTATTTCAATTTCCTGGTAAATGGCAGTCAGCAAGAACTAAATGGTGTGACAGGATGTGGGTGCCTGAATTTTATCTCCATTTAGCAGAGCACTGGTCTGCACTTAGCAAAGCAGCTCTCAGCTTGCACTGCCAGCAAGCACGTTCCCATTCCCAGGCAAGGCTGCCTGTCAACCCACAAATGAGTGAACTTCCTCACTGAGGTAAGGGGAATGGTGGCAATGTACAGAAGCATTAACACTTCAGCCGACATTGTTTGACAACATAGAATATTGCAAAACTAAAGAACCAGAAAGTGTAGTTGCCCTAATGATTCTGTTTTAATTTTTAGGGTGCTTTTTTAGCTACAAAGCACAACACAAGCAACCACCACAATGACACAAACATCATGGTACACTATGAGATGGCAAATATCTAAGAACAAAGACTGTCATTTGCCTTCTGTGAGCATTGCACAGAACATCCAGAGACTGTCCTGGGCCAGGATGAGTCGAGCTGCCCAGTACAAACATCCAAAGTACTTTTTTCTTTTATCCTTCTGCTATTATTATTTCAAGTGTTTTTAACTACTGAAGCTGCATTGATCTATCTAAAGTCCAAAGAGCCACCATTATTAAAATGATGATTCCTTGGCTACCTCTACCACAGCAGCTGATGCTCAGGCAGCTGTTTTGTTGTTTTGTTTGGGTTTTTTTTTTTAATTGGAATTTCATATTCATAAGTCCTTCAAGAAATGTTGGGTGAATTCCACAACATTCAGCTCTTAAACTTACTTCCTAAAGACAACATCCAGAAGATTTTTTTATAAGCTTATTCATAAGCTTTTCTTTCCTAAAAGAAAATCTAGCATTAGTTTAAAAAAAAAAAAAAAAAAAAAAAAGGCAACAGTACCCATTTCTGCTCTTCCCAGTGCTCCCAGAAGCAAACAACTTGTGCTGTTAAACTGCTGGGCCCCCTCCTCACACCACTAACAGATTGTAGCCAATCCTGCCTTCTACTGTTGCCTTATACTTTCCAGCACTGAACAAGAATCTCTCTGGGGCTGACTGCATGAAAACTTGGTAAAAAGGCACTTTAGTCTTCTGTTTTATTGCTTCTATCAGCTGTACTTTTTAACAATCTAGCAGACCCATGGAATTATTCACAGCTTTTCTTATACATTGGAGTAATTTGTTAATTATGGTTTATGTGATTTCTTGAATTAATTTCTTCATTTTGGTAATAATTACTTTGAATTTGATCTACAGTAGTAGATATTATCTTTAGTTAATATCACTTTAGATGCATTTTCGTCTTCAGAAAACCACTACTACCTACACAAACACTCATAACCCAGCCTTTATATTTTTCCCTGGCTTTACTGCTCCCTCTCCATTTAGCCTGAGGCACACACTTGCACAGTGTGTTGTCATAACTTCCTGACAGGTTCTAGGATTTCAGTTTATATTTGTATACTTTCTTTCCATACATTCTAAAATGCTTTCCCCTAGAGCTAACTTTTAAAATCTTGTCCCAGAGAAGACTAGAGCTTTATTTCTGCAGAAATAGCACTGGGGATTTCAAAGGAGATGTAACTTTTACTGTTGAAATTACACCCAGAAGATAGCATATATATTTTCAATACATTGCATTTATGTAACATACTCACATCTCTGACGTTCTAATACTAAGTGTGCATAAATTTTTACAATACTCACTCCAAATACTGCTTATAATACAGAAGCTCTTCATGGTATATCTCTGCCACTGCCTTAAACTGTGCAAGCAGTCCTTTGGTCAGGTATGCTGGGAGCTTGATGCAACTGAGTGAATTAACTCTGTTTCTTTGCAAGACCAATTTCCAGTCTAACTTAATGGTGTTTGCAGTGAGATTCTACAAATATGTGCCTTGTCCTCATAAAGAAGAATGCAAACTCAATTACTGTGCACTCCCAAGCACTGGGAATGGAGGATTTTTCAGACCATTAAAACAAATCACTGCATCTGCACATTGTTACCTGTGCTTTTTTAAAGTAGAATATATTCTCTGTGCAAAAGCATCAATTAAAACATGACATTAAACCAAGTCATGGGGTTTTTTTAGGTAGAACATGGTGACTTACTACAGCAAGAGCAAATCAATCACTGGAAAAATTACACACTGCCTAAGAGTATGATGAAAGGGATCCAAATGGCCTCCAAGTTCCATCCTTCATGCATCAGTAGAAATGGATGAATATCACTATACCAACAATCCTGATCATACTTCCAAGATTGCAGGTCCAGACCAAGCACCTGACTCCAAAGGGGAAGCACCTCCACCAGCCACACTGGCTCTACATGAAGGAAGCCTAAATCTGCAGAAGAGATGGAAGCAGCCAGGCGTGTCAGGGTGACTTCCTGGACAGCCAGAGGGCTGGCAGCCAGCAAGGATGTCACAGCATACTCCTCTCCTACCTTATCATTTTTATGGATTTTTTTTTTATTTCATATTTGCATTATTAAGCTTTTTGAAAAGATCCCTATTGATACAGTTTCTGTAATTTACATTAAAACCCTCTTATTATTAAAGAAAAAAATGTATCTGCATAACAAAATTAGAAATATTAGAAAACAGCAAAAATCAGTTGATTTCAATAAAGTTACCCTGACAGACAGATCATAAATGCCAGTGGAAAGACGTACACAAAATTCATTCTGTTTAATTATTAATCTGCTGACAGCACAAAGGTAGTGCAATGGACCTGGGTGTGTCCTTGAAATGCCTCTAACCTTTGTAAGCAGGAAAGTGGTCAGAATTTGTTTTGCAGAAGACGAACAACCCTTGCATCTCCACAGAATCCTTTGAACCTCCAAGATGTGGAAAATCTGACCGCTGTGGTCTTTAAACCTCTTTTTCTTTTCCTGTAGCATGCAGACAACTCCTATCCAAATTGAGAAACTAAGCAATCTTTTTGACTTGCTCTGTTTTCCTCATAACAAGGCTTCACCTGTGAAGAAGGCACAAGCTGGACTGCTGTTTGCCAACTTGATCATTATATTAATAAATCTATCAAAAACAATATTAGAAAGACTCACCAGTAAGACTGCAAGCACTGGACAATAAAACAATATTAAATCTAATTCTGTTTAGCAAAGAATCATCAAACAGATGAAATTCAGAAAGAATTTTTGATATTAAAACAAAAGCAGGAATATGAAAAGCAAGTGTACCATAAAGATAATGAGTAGAGAGACCAAGCTAGGATGTATTTGCAATCAAACTGGTTTCTCCTCCAGCAACTGCATTGTAAAGCATCTAGATGGAATCTGTGGTCAAGAAACATCTAACATTTCAAAAACTCAGCATCACACAGTCAGCCATTCCCAGGATTATTATGAGTGAAATCTCCTGTCTCTATATGACAAGAAGTCATAGGGATTTGGGTTTGAGCTTGTTTTTGAGCCAAAAGCTTTGAAGCACTTTTTGTTCTGAAATGTGGCATCACAATGAATTCTGTGACAGATCATTTCCCTAATGATCACATTCCCTGTAGTGAGACGTTTCATCTTCCTCCATGACTGCACCAACACTGCAACAACACGCACTCTGCAACACTTTCCACCTCCAGTGAAAAGGCTCTTACAGTCCCTTAGATTGAAAGGGGACTCAAAGAAATGTGTCACTCTGACTTAAGTTCTGGGTCAGGAGTCTGCATCACCAGCACAGCTGATATGTTTTGATTTGGGGGTTGGAGTTATTTCACAAGAAAGGTAGATGGTAACTTCTATACAATCTGCCTAAGACCTACCATCATCCTGATCATGGTAATTCTCATTTGCATTTGCCTCCTGCAATGCCACGATAATTCCAGATCAGAAAATAAATGGAACTGCTAAACATACTGAGCCCTGTTATAAAATTACTGGGACATCATTGTTATTTCTCTGCTCTTGATTTACTCTTGCTCATGTTCATTAGAAAATGCCACCCTCTGATCTGATCCAACTGTCCAAGCAACCCTTTCATTTGTGCTCAATTTGATACCTCTGACTGGAATTAGGCAGAAATTTTCTGTTGAAGATGAGAGTAATCCTCTCCCAGGAAGAAGGATTAACGCCCTCAAGTCCTCCTGCAGTAGTCTTTGCTGAATATCACGTTAAGTTTTTGTGTCCACCCTTACTCGGATGACAAGTACTCTATGAAGAA
This sequence comes from Passer montanus, assembly GCF_014805655.1. Taxonomy (NCBI): domain Eukaryota; kingdom Metazoa; phylum Chordata; class Aves; order Passeriformes; family Passeridae; genus Passer; species Passer montanus. Next base: position 2,126,048 of record NW_024370816.1, read on the forward strand.
GGTTCACCCAGGATTTCCGCAACTGGCTGAGGTGATGTACAGGCCTCTTACCATGCTGCTGATTGACCAACAGGGTTCATTAAATTAATGGTTAATTTCATGCATTAATCAGTGTTATACTCTCAGTTTGGCTGTTTGCTTCAGTTTGCTGCAAAGTACGTGACTTCCTTTATGAAATTACAGTCACAAACAATCAACTTCGATGTTTGGATTAAAAAATGCTCCTTCTTTTGTCTTCATTTCTGATCCTTTTCTTACTCAGCAAAACGTCCATAGCATTTCTTTTTGTTCAGTAGCTTTCCAAGTGACCTTTAGGAAGTCACCTATCTGAATGTTTCCATTTAACACAGATGTAATAACTTTTACTTGGTAAAGTGTAAAGTGTTCTGAGCTCTGTGGAACAGTAAGACATTTACAAAGGTGCATTGAAGTCCATTTATGAAATAGAAATATTTTATATAAGCTCTATGAGGTGACAATTCGCTACAATGAACAGGTGTCCCAAGGCTCTTTTCTTTTGCATTTCCTTTAATAAATAATGTTTACCAGCACTTACTAAAATAAATATGTGATTTGATTTCTGCCAAAACTTACTTTTCCCTCTAATGACACAAATATGTTACAAGGTAATATTGTCGTAAAAAATGGTTTATTGGTCTTTTAAGGAAATCACATTTCTTTGTCTCACCTAAAAGATGAAAATTACTATCACTTACATTGTTTCACTCAAAACCACTTATATGTGCGTGAAGTAATCAAGATTCAGGTACATTCCTGAAAGCAGGAATCTATTCTAAGCCCTTTGGAAGAACCATTGTGTTTCTTGTCGCATACAGAAACCCACACACTGTAAAAACTGGCAGCCCGTTCATGGCTCGTGAATCCTCAATGGTGTCTGTGGGGTGGCCAAGAGATCAAGCCTTGTGTGTCTGGCTTGATAAATGATGTCGTTTAAATTCTCTATAAGGATCCCAAGGAATTTGACCAAATTTAAATAGTGAATAACTCTGCTTTCTTAGTGGCACATATTTAAATAAGTAAAACACTGAAACCTTATTAACACTGATTTTAAAGACAAGCTATGTCGTTTTAGGCAAAACTCTCACAATCATGAAAACTTCTCCAGGTAAGAATCTTCTGAAGAGGCACTATAATCCTTTCTCTGAGCAGAATTCCTCCCCCCACACCTGTAAGAATTGCCTATACTTTTTCTTAGACTGGAAGAAAGAGAATGTTCTGCCTACGCTTCCTGGAAACTCTGCCTAGGCCTGTGTGTCTGCTTTTATCAAAATATCCATCAAAGGTCAGGTAATTTTCCATACTCATCTAGAGACAAAGATGCTACCTATCCTGATGAATCAGTTCAAGAGTGTTAGTGCTTTTCCCTCAAAACAGATCAGATATAACCACAAAGAAAACGAAGTGCATTATTTCCATGACCGTTTCCAAGCATGCTCAGAATTACAATGTAGCACATTCCACAGCTTCTTCCACTGTGGCTCTCCAATCAGCTCTTCCCTGGCTTTGGAGCTGGTGCCAGGGGACAAGGGGCTGAGCAGGAAATCAGTCAGGAAGGGCTAACTAGACTTCTGCACTAGTTCTGACAGCTGTAAGAAAGTATGAGTATGGGACACTCAGCACTAATTTTAAAAAAGAAAAAAGATGCTAAAGAGAAAAGGGTGAAAAAAATGCTATCACTGAAGAAATGCTGGAGATAAGCCAGCATTTAGATAAGCCATCCTCTTTAGACTAATGCCAAAAGGTGATTGTGCCTGCAGTACTAATTTACTTCTTTCATGAGAAACTCCCTGATTTACTGGGAAAAAAATTGCTTGTTATAAAGTAAAATAACTTTTATTTGCTAAAGTGTTCTGAGCTCTGTGGAACAATAAGACATTTAGAAAAGTGCATTGAATTCCATTTATGAAGTAGAAATATTTTATATCAGCCATATGAGATGACAATTTGCTATGATGAACAGATGTCCCAAGGCTCTTTTCTTTTGCATTTCCTCTAATATCAGGGCTGATTTTTATAATCAAATCATACACACATAAGCTGTTCCACAAGTCATTGTCCAGGGAGCAAAGGCAATGACTCAAAAGCTGGCAAATATCCATTTGTATTGCCAATGCAAAGCCCTAGTACTTCTTCCTTTCCTAACACTGCTGAACATCCACAGAGAGGTTTCATTCCATGATCACAGACTGCTCTTTTGGTCCAGCTTAGAATACAGCTCCAGAACACGTGGTGAAGGTGCCTTTCACCTGCAGAGCTGATTCTGTGCTTGAGCCATGGAGTAAGGGAGGCAAAGAACCCTGAGAACACAGAGATCTCACAGCTAAGTAGGGAAATGGTGGCTTAGGTAAAACAGGATTAATATCCCAGCTCTCATCACAGAATTCTTGTATGATGTTACAAAATGTACTCACACTAAATTTTACATGTAGCAATCATTAATAATTGGTCTGCATTTAACAGGTTCTTAATTATACCAATCTGACTGACAGAAGTGGTGACCTTTCAAAACTGAAAATTAATCTGAGACAAGCACCCCCTCTCCTTCAAGCACCCCTAACTTCAGTTAATTTTTCTGATTACTAGCCTGATCTTCTCTTTGGGCCATTTTATCATCACAAGTATGAAAATCTATATGTGTGTAGCACTTAGAGAAGATGAGCAGCAGCAGCTTCAAAAACATAAAAAGTAACAAGTATTTCTACCCGTAGAAAGTTTTCAGCAGCAATTCTGTAAATATGGCCTCAACTGTACATTGAGCAATACAGATACAAAACACTGAACAGATTTTCATTCTCTTCACAGAAAAGAAAATCCAGTAGAGGAAAAACCTCTTTCTGAAGTTCTGAAGAACTTCTTTCAGTGAAGACACTGATTGCATCCACCACCACTGCAAAGATCTGGTATCAGCCATATGTCAGCTTTATCACTCTATCATTGCAGTGCTTTTCAAAGACTACCTTAGAGATCTAAAGAAATTTTTAAAAAGTGTGTAGGGTTACTGTACCTGCTTCCTTCCCCCTATGGTTACTCATTATCTTGAGGAAGGGCTGTCATAACAGACAGATATCAGGTTTTACAGAAAGATTACATTAATAAACAGTTATCACACACAGCTTACACAATACAACTCCATTCAAGGCTCTGCTTACACCTGTATTTTATTATCAACTAGTGCATTTGCAAACAGAGCCATTCCAAATGCTTAACACTTCATAACAAAACTTTTTCACTCAAACCTGCAACCATCTAGAACCTAAAAGTCCTCATGACCCTGAAATCCTACACCACAAATTAAAAACAATAAATTCCACAAAACATAAACAAACAACGAACCAAACCCCCCCAACCCTCTATAGTGTCCAGTAGATGTCTAAAAAGATATTATGTACTGTATCCAGGTCACACTTGAATTCATTGCAGAGCTTGTATCTCCAGATCTTGTATCTACAGAATTCACCCTCTGATAATCAGGAAACATGATTATTTCTTTACAGTCTAAATAAACCAGTTAGGTCAATTACATGTCAAAATTAATTTATTATAATTATTACTATTTAGGAGCACTTAGATATGAAAGTGCTGAATGCAATTTAATTTATTTTTTTAACTGAAGAGATGTGGAACCTCTCTTCCACAGCCAGATGCTGTTCATGTTTAGCTCATCTCCTGCAGGTGGAGGAACAGCTACAAGAACTGAGAATCAGGAGGGTGGGATTACATGTTCTCCCATACAAGACAGTGAATGTGTGTGTGTTTGTAACACATCATCCACACACTCTGTTGTTTGTTTACTGTATTTCACTCACTGGTGGGAGAATGCAATATGTTAATGAAAGGTTTAAACAGCTGGAGAAAATAATCACTGCAAATAAATATAGCAGCTTTGTATGTGACCTGATTTTTTTATTGTTTCCACACAATAAAAGAGAAGAGCTGTGGAACACCTTTTTACCTACAGTAGTTTTATCATTAAGTGTTATCTTCCAGGAATACTTACACCGTTGTTGCCATGTATAAAGGTTTTAAGAGCACAACGTGATGATATGTGCAATACATGGGCTTGCGTAGGACAGTTTATCTTGAATCTTGGGAATAATTTATTGCATGTTGCTTTGAATAAAGTGTTGTATGTCCCTTTCTCACAAAAGGAAATAAATAGCTCAAGGAACTATGCAACTTCTCTGGCTAGCCACATATGCTGGTATAACTTTTTCCATGATCAGTCTTTCCTCTCACCTCTATAGCATTCCCTTTTAAGAAATATCCCTGTTGCCATCTTATTGCAAAGGTTTTGTACCTTCTTGGTGATTTCTCATGGGCAGCTCCTCACAGCACTGACTCCTTCTTCTCAGCACAGCCAACAAACTTCATCTTCCCTTCTCGACCAGCCAACCTACTCTTTTACAATACCCACCCTAACTGGATCCAGCTGTGGCCTGTTCCTAATTCTTGGCAATTAACACAGCTGTAAGCCCTTAGGGGTGAGATTACCTTCACCACTATCTCTGTTCTCCTACATTCTATCTGTCCCCATAGTCATGCTGTCCAGAATCAGATCAGAAATCCTTTGAGGACCAGACCATATTTCATCCTACATTTGTCCAGCACCTGGCCCAGCAATAGCACAGCTATGGAAAATAGCCCACCTAAAAACACAGAAGACAGTCACAACCACACAGAGAAGCAGCTCCTTCCTGACTTCCCAAGTATCTCTTTCTTTCCCTTCCAAGTGTTCAGTATTCACAACTTTAGAAACACTTTCAGAAAATATTACCTTGCAGCTGAACACTACAATTTTTCAAATTGTCTCAGTGACCAACTCATGGAGGTCCTCTGAAAATCTGATAATTTTATTCTATGTAAAAACAATTCCCAAGTGTTTTGGAGCTTACAGTCAAAGCCAGGGATATCTCTTCCAAACAGCTTTCTTGGGGCAGCTAACAGGAATTTGGATTTCAAAGACCCCCAGTAGGTTTAAAGGGAGGAAAAAAAAGCAAACAAAAAAGTCCAAAACCCAAACCAGCAAAACCAGACAGATAAAATAAATTCTATAAGACACTTAAAAGCCTTTTCACTGACATCACCACTGAGACTCAGGTGAGCAGCAATTCTATTGTGAAGAGAAACAGAGAGCATCAGCTGCAGTGAGAGCAGCTGAAAATGGCATTTCTCACACGCATTTTGTTATGAAAATGTCTTCCTTGCTTGGTGAAGGGTGTGGTTTTTAGAAGCCATGGTTTGCAAGCAGTCCTTCCCTTGCCATCAAAGGCACCCTCCTGCAATGACACACTTGATGAATCCACACTGTAAATGGTTTTCTTTCCGTTATTAACACAAAAACTTCACCTAGCTATTGCACCAAACATTTGTCTGTTTATTCAGGGCAGTGCAAAACTGCATCTTAGCAGGCCATTGAGCCCAGAATTAATTACAGGAGGAAGACAAATGCAGCTGTTGCTTTTTTATTAACTTTTGGAATAACTGATCCACATATCTCGGCATTTTTCTCCTGAACTGTTCTATAATTTATAATTAATGTAATGCATCATGTGTTGATTTAAAAGGCATCTGTAGGTGAGTTCCATAACTCTACACTTCTATAAATAATATCTCACTACATATTAAAACTTAACTATTTTATCAGTTCTAAATCCTCATGGCTAAACTGACCAGTCTGCAGAAAAGTAAAGTATCTAAATTTAGCAAGCCAAACAACACAGGACTTTATGAAAGTTTCATGTCTGAGTATTACAAAGCCTTGATCCGTTACTGTCACGGTTAAATAACTCTTTACAGAATTCATATTCATATCCTTGAGCTGCCTTCCTTGTTTTCAGCACCATTCCACTGTAAACCTTCTAAACTGTAGACAGGAAGCTGACACTGAGTCAAACTGTTATTATTCATACATTATTTTCTAAGAACAGCAATATTGGATGTCTCTCAGAAACATTTATTTCTAAGTCATTTCATTAGCAGACAGACAGCAAAATCAGAAATTCTACTAATGTCTACTAACACATGTTTCTTTCTGCTCTTTCACATCTTTCCCTCAAACTTCAACCACATTTCTTACCTCAGACTAAGACACCAGACTGCAGGTGTGTGCAGGATGTAGAAAGATGTTTCACTTCTGTTGAGGTGGCACAGTTGAGCACAGCAGCATTAATGAAGCTGCAAACCAAGTCAAGCTTTTTTCTGTACTTGTTCGACAGTCTGAGGTATCCCAAATACTACCCTTCCATTCACACACATTGCACAGGCATGCATATTCACACACTGGTCACAGAAATATTCACAGAAAAATCACAGTATTTTGGGAGGGGGGACCTTGTGTACTGCATACAAGAGATCTAGGGCAATAATCTCTCACTGCCAAAAGAAATCCTCCAGATACTCTATCCAAAACTCATTAAAACTGGAAGATTTCTCAAAGGTGTATACACATGTGATTTTGCATTCATTTTAGACATCAAAGGTCTATCTTAAGAGGTTAATCAAACTGCTGCAGTAGCAACACTGGTCATCTTTCCTTTGGTTATGTGAGTGTATGATTTTACATTATATGCTGACAAAGTCAACTTGGCCTGCACTTCTCTAGAACAGTTGTTCAGGTTTATAACTGCTACCACTGAGACTCCTAAAACACCTAATTTACTAGACAGGCTTCCTCTTGTATTTACCCTTAGGTGTGAAGGATTCTTTATAACATAAATCCTTTTGCAGCTGTGGTCTGTTTAGCACACCTCAGGTCATCCACAGACACAGGAAGTAAAAGGCTGGTGGTCCTATTGTAGTGTCTCAAGAATTCATTGACCAGCTTCAGAAAATTTCATCCATTAATGGCTAAAATAGAGACCACAGTTGATGTGATCATGTTTTACAAAATTTCAGATTTGCTAGGGTTAAGCACAGTATGGGTTGTTCTTACTCAGCACAAAACTATCGGCTCCCCATTGACCTGTGCTTTAGGACTGAGAAAAAAGGTATAAATTTATGTACAAGTCATATGCTCCATACTTTTGCTTTCTTTCTTCAGATACTCTACCCAAAATACTTTAATGCACAGCCAGTTTCATCACATTAATTGGTGGTAGTTTACATGTTGCGAGACAGAGGCATACCTGTAAACATTTAAGGAGTTAGGAGTCTACATTTTTGGCAAGGTAAGTGTTACCATCTTCAACTTGACAGATGATGAAACTGAAGTCTGGAGAAATGAAAGCAACTATTCACACCAGGAGTTTCTGAGACAGCCTAGACTGCAGCTGACTTCTGTCTCAGATCTTATTCTAGAAGTGTAACCCTGCTTTGTCATTTATCTTACCCTATTTTTCCCCTACATAAATATTAACTTACAAGCCTCCAGAAACAGCTTAGGGCTTAATACTATCTTAAATATGCAATTCAGTTTTGCAGTGTATATGATTACCTGGAAAGGCAATACTAACCCTATATTTTTGTAACATCTCAGCTGAGGTTTTGTATTATAGACTTCTCTGAAGGTAAAATCTTTCAGCTCATATAGGACATATGGTCCAGTTAACGAACTACTATTTCTTTATATATTTTACAAAGAGCTTCATTGTATGGGTTCATTTTTCTATTAGACACCTATTTTGATTATTTCTCTTACTGTCAGGAAAAGAATCTATTTCAAAAGGCAATTAAAAATATTCCTCCGTGGAGTCCACATTTTTGACACAACAAAAAAGTCATTCATGCCCTAAAAAAGGTACCTCCAGAGCTCTTTGCAAGGCAGTGGGATTATGAATGAAGAACAGACAGATTGAGAGAGAAGTCTTTGAAACTAAAGAATAGAAACCTAAGCAAGCAGGCCAGCCGAGAAGGCACTGACACAGAGGGAATAACTGCAAGAACAGTACTGCAAAGTAGTGGTATAAAAGAAAAGAAGTGGATCCTGTTAGCTATACAACACTATGGCTAATATAAGCTAGCACTGAAGTGCTCACAGCTAGTTTCCAAAATCCTGGCATTGAAGGCCCCAAACTGCTTTACTTGAAAGGGAAAAAAGCCTAGAAATAGATAAAATGCTGTAACAGTTACTGAAACACCAGTGAAAAAGACCTGTTTGCAAGTGCATGGATAGCCTGGAATTACATTAGGACATGCAGCCTAAAAGAACAGTCAAGTTGCACGGAAATAAACAACTTTTGTAACTGTATCTGTTTTTTTAATCTTGATATTTACAGGAGGAAGTCAGAATTTTGCCACTCCTTAGAACTTCTCACCTTTTTTTTTTTTTTCTACAGCACATCCACAGCACAGCCATCTGCTTGTTGTGTTTGAACAGGTCTAGATTAACAAGTAAAAAAAAAATCAATCACATATTTAGTCCAAATCTGTATCTAATTTCAGTCCAGAAACCAAGCTGTTCAGCCAGAGTTCTGCTGAGCTCCAAACAACTTGTGTTCTGCCTGTAGCTTAGGTATGACACCATAATGAAACTGAACTGCTTCCACTTCAGCAGTTGTGTCTGGCTAGCCCAGAGCTGCCAGCCACCTGTGTGCACACCATCCCTGCCTCCATTCACTGGGAATAAAGCACTGGGGTGGTGCACAACGTGTAAAGCAGGCAATTTGTTGTAAATGGTTAAGAGGGTCCCTGAGTGCAGAACTCTGGGGTATGCATTTCTGAAACCCTCAAGTGCACCACTACAAAAAAAAAAAAAAAAAGTCCCAAACAGAACCTGCAGTGGGGCATCTGTAAGAGGGCAGCATCAGTGATGATGCTCTTCACTTTCTTCTACCTTAATATACATTCTCCTGCCAGAGCAATTCCCTTTATACTTTATCCTACACATAAAATGAACTCAACCTATGATTTTTCTCACTTTTACTCTTCCACCCAATCCCACTGGGAGGCAGTGAGCACACAGCTGTGTAGGGCTGAGTTACCAGCTGGGGTTAAACCACAACAGTTCATTTTGATGCCCAACATGGGGCTCAGAAGGTTCGAGATAACAGCTTTGATTGGAATGTGTTAGATGGAACGTACAGCTGTTATTGCTCTTTGGCTACTCCTGTGCTTGCCCTGTGCTTGATGCTTTACAGTGCATTAGTGCTGTGCTCATCTGTGGCTGCTTTTTGCTTTCCCTCTGTTGTGCTGCTGACCCCCTCCCTCTGCTGTGCTTGGGGACATTTTGAGGACAGCAGTGGTGATGCACAGGGACTGGCACATGGCCAGGGCATGGCTGCTGTTTCTGTGCTGCTGTACTGGACACGCTGGAACTCCAGAGTGAGCTTGAGTCAAAGGGACTGTGACCTGTGGGTGAGTCCACACGGGAGCAGGATATCCTGAAACTTCTCTGGCCATGAATCATTCCATGCCAAAGCAGGTAATCTGGGAGTGCCTGTGGCCGTGGCTGTGTCAGTGCCACAGCAGGGGCGCCCCTGAAGGCATCAGGGCCCAAGGGCAGCTCCGTGCTGCTGCAGGTACAGCTTGAAGCACCAGCGGCTGCTCATGGGGCTGTGCTGCAGCACCAGCAGGTGTTGGGGCCCAAGAGCAGCTCCATGCTGCAGGTACAGGTTGAAGCACCAGCGGCTGTTCATGGGGCTGTGCTGCAGCACCAGCAGGTGTGTGCCTGAAGAGACTGCCTCACAGACAAGGCTCCACTTGGAGTAGATACAACCCTAAGGGACTGCAGTCTATGGGTAAACCCAAGCTGGAATAAGGGCACGGGGAAGAGTTCATTGCAATGTTAAACCCGATAGGGAGTGGGTAAGAGATTGTAGAAGAAATACCTTTAAATTGTTGTAAACCATTATTTGAATTGCATGTTATAGGAATTACTATAACAAGAACCACCAAACCTATGGTTGAATTGAATTGAATAATCAAATTGATTATTTGAATTGCATGCTACAGGAATTACTATAACAAGAACCACCAAACCTATGGAGGAAAAGCCTTACAAGAAACACAGCAAGTGCATCAGGAACCCAAATTGAGCTTTGGTGCCCAATAACCACAAAACAAACCACCTCTCCTGTCCTGAGTATCACCACAACACGGAGCCCAAAGTCATGGACTAAATGGACTCAATGGATGTGTGGTGGACATGAACACTTTGCAGTGGTACCTGTGTATTACACCAAAGGATGGGAAGTCAGGTGGTGGTTATCTACCTCTATTATCAACACAGTTTTCAGCACAAACCCATACTAGCTACTGTGTCCAAAATTAATACTATCCCAGACAAAACCAGCACACTGTGCCTGCTGAAGCTTGATACTTTTAACTTGGGGGAAAAAAAAAAGTCACACCCCAAACTATCAAGCAATTATTTAGTTTCCTGAAATAAAGGAAGTGGCTCAAAAGTGAGTAAAAGCTTTTGAAAGCTGTCAAATTGCTAAAACTTTAGTGGAGGAGGGGGGAACTTGAAATAGTGATCTAATGGAAACAGTGCTTGTTCTGCAAGTATTTCTTTTTTCTAAAGGGAAGCAAAGGTGTTTTTCTGACATTTTTGGCTTGGGTTAGGGGTTTTTGGGGGAGGGATTGGGGGTATTGGTCAGTTTTTTGGGGGTGTTTGATTACCACTACATATCTCTTTCTTATCAGAAAAATTAGTTGGATACATGATTTTTATTTGAGGGATTCACACAGTGAAAAGGCCTTTGTGCAGACTCTAACTTCTTATTTTGTTTAGTTTCATGTTTGATGCTCTTAAATGTGGCTTGGTGATTAGTGGAAATAAGTGATGTTCTGTAGGATATCTGAGCTTGTGGAGGAAGTAAGACAACCTTAAAATTTCTCCTGCTATCTTTTCAAAATCACTAGGTACAATAGGCTGCTGGAAAATAATTTTAGTAATAACAAAAGAAGTCCTAATAGCCACCAAACTCTTACAATCAAGTGCCTGAAAAGTGATTGCCATAAAGCCAAAGCCTACACCACCCTTTTGAAATGCTGCTCCTCCATGAACAAACCCCTCCCTAAGAGACTGCCCAGTGTCCCTCGGCCACAAGACAGAGCAATCTGCACAGCAGACATGAAGTAAAATGGCTCTGGCACCCTGAGAGGAGATGCAATCTCTGTGACAAACGACATCATAGAAACAAGGTCTCTGGCGTTGTGTACTTGATACTACAGCATGAGATTTAATTGATTTAAGTGTCGTAGAGAGGAGTTAAAATATTTCCTTGAGGCTCTTCAGTTTAGAAAATGTAGAGAGGAACTGGCTCAAGTCAGACTACTGTGTGTGAACAGGGAAAAATAACTATTACTTGAAATAAAATGCTACTACCCATTTATCTGTCTTCCAGCCCTCTCTGTCAGCTAACATGTTGACTGACTGTGGAGGTGGCTGAGAGAGCAGACAGTAACCTGCCTTTTCTGGAGAAAAGGTAGCAGTGGGAAGTCTCAGAAGGACTTATAAAATGAAAAGTAGGACAGCAGATAAAAAAAAAAGTCAGGAAAACCAAGAGATTTTGTTCTTTTCCTCTACAGTGCAGCATTCACTTGTTTTCTTATAATCTCCAGCAGCTATCAACCAGATTTATGCAGTGCTGTCTCTGTTCAGAGACTTTGAGGGACAAGAGAGCTAACGCTCAGGCTTCAAATGTTCTTAGCTGGTTATCAGCTAAAGGCAGATCATTTTGTTGCTTACATCAGAATAAACCTGGAGTTACTATAGTGACATGAGGGTAGAAACATTAATAAATTCAATGTAAGTGAAAAGAGATTTCAGGCCTGCATATAACTCGCTGCCATTTAAAAAAAATATTTCAAGCCACTTTGTGTCTACCATCAAGTATTCAAAATTACATTACCAGCTAAACTGATGGAAGATACATATACATAAAACGTTGCATTTTCTTCTGAAGAAAATATTTTCTTGAACATGGAATTTTTTTTGACTTTACATTAAGTATTACCTCAAGACTAACTGCTTTTCATGCTACTCTCTTTATCTGTGACATCTAACATGTTTTGCAAGATCATCCTCTTGAGCTTTATCCTTCTCTCAAAAAGTCAAGCAACAAATTCAGCAGCAGTGGGGTAATTAAATATTTCAAAGACTATTTAAGGAGCAGTTTTTACAAAATAAAAAATAATGTATTACAAAATAAGTAATTTACCAATAGTAGAGATTCATTTACAACTTTTAGAACTTGTTACTATCCACCCTGCAGTAAAAAAATCAAAACTGGAGGAACCGTAAGCAGATTCTGTGACCAGGGAGTGGCTAATATTGATGGGAAGACTTTTTTCTTGAAGGATTTCAACACAGAAAACCAGTACTATATGATGAGATGAAGCTGAACATGAAAACTACATGGAACAGGTTTATATAAGAGACCTAAATGTATTCTTCTTCAAATTCAGCTACAAATGTGGTTGCTTTTTTTTTTAATGTCCATATAACTCTCACATGGGACCACGCGGGAGACATTTTAGCCTAGTACATGATGCACCAATCTTCCTGACCTAGGTTCTTACACCATTTCATACAATTGTATTCTAATTTCTGAGCCAAGATGGTATTTCTGCACTTTGCAAGGCTTTTCACTGGTTTTACATCTACAGAGGATATTGAGGGATCAAAATGAGAGAAAGAAAGATCAGTTGTGACCTACCTTTGAGAAAAGCATCCTGTCCCAGAAATGCAACACCAAATGCTAAGAGTTTAAGCCACAAAAACATGGTTATTTCTGGAAATCAGGCGTATCCTTATGAAACAGCATGTGTCTCTCTGGAAAGCAAAATAAAGGTTATCTGTCTGCAAAAGAATTTCTTCAAAAATGCTGAACCCAGAAGGAGACTAACTAGGCACATACATTGCACTGCCTGCTTATCTGAGAAGGAGCTGCTTCCTCTCTTACCCTAACTAACCACTTGCAAACTCGCAATGCACTGTAGTGATGTCAGAGACAATTACTTCTTAAAAAAAACTTCTTTCAGTTTCCAGGAAGTCAAAGGGGTTTTTCTTAGGTTCCTGCAGTAATACTTAGCTTCCTTATTTCAACTAAAGTAGATTATTTTCAGCTATTTCTTTCTTTGTACTTAGGAGCTACACAAGACTCACTTTTCATAGGGCTGGATTTAGCAAAGTCATTTTTTTTCCTTCATGTGCACTTTTCTGCACACATTCACTGATTCCCATATATGTTATCTATGCTTCTTGAGATTTCTGTTGAGAGAAAAGAGAAACCCTAACCATGGATCACCAAAACACTTGTTTTGACAACAAGGCCTTCATAAAAATGCATCCTCAGGTGAAGTAACTGATGATTAAATTAAAACCATTTAAACATGGTTTAGATCTAGATGATCTAGATGATCTCTAGAGGTCCATTCCAACCCTACCGATTTCATGATTTGGTGGAATATATTTCTGAATCCTTCAACAAGGATATTCTTCTGGGTATGACAGTCATACACAACAAATCGATAGAGGCAGTCCAATTCTGCTTTCTGTAATGTTTAGAATTGAAGAACTCAATACAATTCTTTACCATGATAGTGCAAGAGGAGCGTTGTAGCTTTCATGGACTTAATACAAGGTACAGCAAAGACATTTTCCCTCACTGCATGCAGTGAGGCAGTTCTCAACAACTTGGCAACAAATATCCCTTATACAGTAGACTACAAGGGGATGAAATGTTCTATTGCTTCTCTTATTGAAAATCTCCAAGGTTCTAAAAGAACCAGCAGAACCCTGTCATAAGACAGATAAAGAAAGGAAGAGAATACTTTTGTGCTGCCTATTCATAAGTCCTTCAGGCTTCCTAAGCAACACACAGGGAAAAGTTGCACAAATTCACTAAATAATTCACAATCTACATGACTGAATCAAATTCCTCATAAGATTAAATACATCTTCTACAATTTTGAGTCAAGTCTTACAACACAGGCCAAAATCTTAGCTTTCATTAAGCAGCATGTCTCCATACAAAGTGGCTGTAATAATAATTATATTGTAAATGTGTTCAGAACAAAACTGATCCAATGATATTGATCTGACACCTCAGAGATTCCAATTTTCATATAAAATAACCTCATCACCCTGGAGTTGTCACAAATTAAATTTGTACTATAGCCATACATATGCAACTCTGGCATCTTAGTCCCTTTTATCCTAGACAAATGCAGGATACCAGCATGGCTGACGTGTGCCATTGGATGAGCAGAGTGCATGACATCCTGTGAAGAACCTCCTGTAAAGGTTCTCAAAAAGAACCAGGCTCCATTCCCACCTGACATTCCCCAGTAATTTTATACAATCTCCACTCAACTCCTCAAGCTGTGACCCCAAGACAAATTTGTGCAGAATGGACTTTTCTGGCTGTGTGATATTTACAGAGCTTCCACAGCACTGAAATATTGCTGTGGAATACCCTGTCTATTTAATGAGAACATCACAAACTCCAGGGATCCCACTGTTCTAGGTATACTGCTAACCGTAAACCATCAGCTGTCAAAATTAATGACCAAAGTTACAAATTTATATAAGAAGGACACAGAACTGTTGGAGAAAGTCCAGAGGAGGGTCACAAAGTTGATAAGAGGATTAGAGCACCTTCCCTATGAAAAGAGGTTGGGAAAGTTCAGGCTGTTCAGCCTGGAGAAAGTTGTGTGGAGACCTCATCTGAAGAGGCCTAGAGGGAAGCCAAAGGACTCTTCATCAAGAACTGTAGTGACAGGACAAGGAGTAAAAAGTACAAGTTGAAAAAAGGGAAATTTAGGTTAGATATTAGGAAGAAATTCTTTACTGTGAGGGTGGTTACTGGAACAGGTTGTCCAGGGAGGTTGTGGGTGTCCAAACACTGGCAGTGTTCAAGGCCAGGCTGGATAAGGCCTTGTGCAACCTGGCTAGTGGGAGACCTCCCTGCCCACTACAGGAGGGTTGACACTGGATGATCTTCAAGGGCCCTTCCAACCTTTAACATTCTATGATTCTGTTAGAACTCATGAAGTCTTTTTCCAGACATAAACTGCAGTCTACTTTCCCAAGGTTAAACCCAAAACTTTCCTTTTGAGGGAAGAGAATTAATTTACTCCACTTGCACATTAAACAATGAACTTAAAATAAATCCTTTCTCAGGACAGAGCCTGAATTTTTAATTGGCCAACATGATTATGTCAGTATGTAACTAGAGCAGTATACTTCCCCTGTCCTGGAAAGAATCAAAGCCAGAAACATCCATTTGTATTAATAAGGATTTCTAAAATGACATTAAAAATGTGCAGCTGCTTAAGTTACCCATTTCTTTGGAAATCTTTCTCTTTTGTACTCATCCCCCTGGGTAACCTAGGAGCGAGAGTCTGGTTCTCTCACTGCTAATAAGACCACAGCATGGGAGCCAGGAGCTGTGATCCTCAAAACACTCCTCACACCCATCTATGCGCACATCCTCTCATAAGACATCAGACAAAACTGCTGTAGGTGCTCAGTGACTGATGTTAGACAGTGCAAAAGCTCTGCCCAGATAACAGTCTTAGAGCTAGCTGAGAGACACCAAGGTCTCTCATAGCCTCCACAGTCCCTGCTAACTTGCTTTCTACCAGGAGGTGTTTCTCTAGCTCTGTTTTTTAAGTGGCATGGCCCAGAGACATCAGATTGCAGGGTGAGACAGAGAGAGGGAGGGAGCAAGCACACATGCATGACACTTCTGCCCCAGAACAACTCCACCATATGCTAATGCAGCTAAAAAATACCTTACTGTTCTTTGGGGAGAAGCCAAGGAGCTGCATTCCAGTGAAGAGCAGAGCAAAGTACATAACAGCCATAAAACTCACCACTATTTACCCTAAAAGAAGGGAGAGCATGAACTCTTCAACTATGTGATATTATTCTGAGATTCCCTTTTTCTACTCCAAGAATGTTCTCCAAACCATTCCCTATCTCTGCCTGGTACTACTGAGCCAGGAGGAAATAGACTGGAAAGACTAAAGCAAGGCAACAGTAGCAATAACCAGGGTATAAACAGCATCTCGATACAGCCACAAGCCAAATAAATCTGTGTCTCAGGTTGGATTGTCACAGGCTGTCCCCAAAGATTGGCCCCCCCTGCATCTGCCACCAGATATCAACAGCCACACTTCCCCTGCACTCTGCCACCCACAAAGGACCGTTCCTGGTGCTCACTGTGCTTAATGCCATAGGAAGCAGGACTGAAAGACACCAGTGAAACCTCACTCTGTTTGTTCTCTCTTCTTATGTTTTCATGCTGCTCAGTTTCACCCTATGCTCATTTCCCTAAGAGTTTAGCCAGATAACACTGCAGCATTCACATTCCTCACACAACACAACTTCCAAGTCCAGATTATCAAAGTCATTATGGTTTCACTTTGGCATTCATCACCAGGATTTTTAACTCGGATTTATTTGGTTTTTGGAAGGTATAATGGCGTGGAGGGGGAGGATTAATTCAGGCAATGGTGTTCTTCACTGGTACCTAAACCCAATGCTGCTTTGTGTAAATGTGTTGACAAAATGTAGTATGAATTCATTTTCTCAATCAATGTATTCTCAAGAACTCACCTGTGTTTTCCTTTTGTTCAGAGGCCTTGAAAGAATAAATTACAAAGCATGTAACTAAATAAAAAATAAATTATCTACACACTCCATACATCATTTTTATTTAAAGTAATGCAGACTTCTTTTTGCATAAGTGCATACTTGCACTGAACTAATCTCATATGACTCAGCTCAGTTAGAGTGATGCTCAGCATACTGCATACCAGAATTAAACAGTTCACAGAAACTGAAGTCACATGCTTTTGCAAACACAAAGGGAGAGAGTATAAATTTATCCCAAGGGCAACTCTGTTTAAATCAAGGGGGCTACCTGCATTAAGCATTTTATCCAGTAAAATTAATTTGACAGTCTTACTGTGAAAATATTGTTCATGTTGGAGAACATATCTTATAGCAGTCTTAATGTTTCACTGAACATTTGCTAAGGAATCTATTTTTTACATACTTTTTCAGGCTTGTTTTCAATTGCCAAGAACTATTTCCTGAAGAAAGAAAACATTTCTATTTAATGTGTCATATTGGATCAAATTATTTTAAGGTCAAGAGTAAACAATAGAGCTCTTTGTGCAAGCATACTGCTCTGCTGCTATCAACCCTCAGGCAAAGATGATTTGACATCTTCACTTCACATGTTGCCTGCATGATCTGTGCTGTACCTGCTCAGGACAGAGAACGTATTCTGGTATCCCTGAGGCACTCTGCACAATCTGGCCCAAAATGAGCAATAAGAAGCTCTTGGAAGTGCCAGACACCTACTTCTTGCTTACACATAAAATCAAGGCAGGATAACAGTGGCTCAGTTATTGTGAAATGAACGTTCTTGAATAGCTCCTTTTAACATGCCCACTTAGAATTTGCTACCCTTAAACAGTGTCAGCATACGCATAAGCCCTGGGATTTGTTAGATTTGTGCTGAACATCTGCTCTGTCTCCTGGTTCTGAATGAGTGCTGGATGCTGAGGACAGCTCAGGATTTAACTTTGTCTAAGATGTTCAAATGTTGCACTGTGAATGAGATCATTTTATATTATGAAACATCAATAAACATTTTTACCCATAGCATCTTTTCTTTGTATCCTTCCATCATTCACTTTGAAAGGGAAAATGAAAAGCAGGGATGACAATTAATTGAGTATTTGCTTCTCCTGGACCACTTCTTGAACTCTCATTTAGAAGAGCTCTTCAACAGTGTCAGATCTTTCCTCCTCTTAGTCCTATTCTGCTTCCCCCCTCCCCGCCATTTTCACTTCCTAGTACAAACTTCTGGGTTCTGTAGGCACTCATATGACTCTCTCAACAAATGAAGAACCACAGTTTTAAAGGGCAGTGAGCTGAATTCCAGGCAGGACATTGTTGTCTGAACAATCAGGCTGAAAGTCAGGAATACTACCCCAGCTGGAGCTACTAAACAAGCTCCCTCTGTGCAGGGTCTCCCCTATCACCTTCACAAAATCCACCATGTCTTCAGCTAAACTGCTTACTTACTTGCTGATGGTAGCAAGTAAGTATTATAGCTAATCTATACCTGCTGGTTAATTTTCCCAAATTATATGCAGACTTATACTTAATTACATAACACTCTGCAGTAAATGCTGTCTTACCTGCAGCATAAAGTCACAGTTGGGCCATGTTTGCAGAAGGCCTGACAGAACACAAGTAAAGCAATGGTAGCACCTGCCAACACACAAAAGAGCCCATATAGAAAAAGAAGAAAATGCTTACAAACAGTCTTTTTCAAAGTCTTTACATTCTGGTTTCATTGCAGATCACTGGGTATTGCTATATCTCCTGAACATTGTTTCCTGTGTGCTCTGCACCAAAAATTAAGACCAGTCTGTTTATTCTGAAGGTAATACACAGGGTGTGCTTTTTTTTCATTGTTTTTTAATGCTCAACTCCAGCTGAAGCAGGCCAGGACCAGGGTCAGGGTAGGCTACTGAATCTGTATTTCAGGCTATCTTCCTGCAATATGCTAACTGCTCTCTAGTCTCTGTTGAGCAGACCAGCTTGCTTTCTATGAGTTCTCTGTCCCATCTTCTCTTCTTCCCAAGGAGATATCTTCTGTGATTTTAACTTCTATATCCTTTGCTTCTACCACTGTATTCTGCTTCCACCCAGACTGCTCCTCACCTGGGGTGCCAGATTCATTGTCATACCCTATTAGCTGTAGTCTACAAGTTGTCCTGGTGTTTCACTATCTGTCAGATGACAGTGCTTATAGCCAAGATTATTTGTGTGCATTTTTCCAATAAAACACAGGATTACTCTATAGCAAATGTTTTTCTAACATCCCAGCTATGATTATGTTTTAGATGGACATGCAGTTCCACAGCTGATTGTAGTCATTAATAAATAGAAGCGCAAAATGCCTTTGAGCAAGGTATTTATGAGCACAAACCACAAATATTTACCCAGAAGGCTGGTCTGCTTCCAGCGATACTGTCGGTCATCTTCTGATAGCCCATCTCCCGCCCGTCTTTACTTTGTGACAAGATTTTTCTCTCTGGGGCTGTCCAAAAGGGTTAGAGAAATGTCTCCAAAGATAAGCATATGGCAGGCATTACTTCTTCCTCAGTGGCTTCTCAAGAAACTACTGCTATAAATCTACAAGAGTCTGGAAGATTTCTATAATCTAAACTCACAATAGTCATCTTTGAATTTGAAACAGTTAGGAACCCAAACTGATCCCACTGATTTATTTACCTTGTACATCAGGGTCTGTATCTCCCTCCCTCAGTTTCCATGCCTCTAAGCCATTCAGTTTATTTGTTTCACACACACTACAAGCCATCTTAAACTGTCATGAGTTCATAGTGCTGATACTCTGCAAAAAAAAAAAAAAAGTCAGTCTAAAGACGCACTGGATGTCTTGGTTTATTCTCACACTAAGAAAACAACAGAATATTTAACAAAGGCAATAAATTCTAAGCTTTAAAGAAAAAGAGTAATGCAAAAGTCATTCATGTAATTGAAAATATTTCTTTGTCACTTCAAGTTAATGGGCATAATTAGAGTCAGCTAACAGAGGTGCAAAAATATTGGATATATATTTTTAATGTAACAATCATATAAACAGTAGACTCATGCACAACAAATTTTGGCAGAGTCAAGCAAACATTTGACTGATTTACAACAGGTAAGAGAAAAGACAGCACTGGGAAGTCAAACACTGAAATAAACATTTTTTGTTGTTGTTGTTATTTGGGTTCTATAGCTAATTTCTATTTCACTATAGGACATTTCATAATAAGCACTCAAAGACAGCACAAATTGGCTATTTTAACTGGGTCACAAAGCTCAAAAAACATATTGCTGAGGCCTTATAGATACATAAAATCTGTGCATACAGTGCAATGGAAGTGCCAAAAATAACCAAAAAAGGATGGTGGAAGAGGAGGAGGGGAAGTTGGTAATCCCATGCTGTGGTATTCCCCAAACACCTGGAATTCTCAGAGTGTGTAAACCACTGAATCACATGAGAAGCAAAACAGTATCAGATTCATTTGTTTCACGAAAAAAACCCCTTCCATGTTTCTCATGAAACAGGACCCTAAGAAACACCACAATTTCATAACTGTTTTATATGTGCTTGTGTGTACACTGCTAAAAATCTAGTCTCTGTCAAAAAAAAAAAGAATAAAACATAGTATCACTACTACTGTTTCTAAGTTTTATTCTAAAAAGCGATAAAATGTTGTCAATATAAATTGTAAACAAGAATAGCTCATTTTTCCCATACCAAGCTCAGGGTGATATACTAATTTGGTAATATGTTCTCACTCCCCAGATCAGCATAAAATAATTGCACATCCTCTTTCTGCCTTACAGCAAGTGTTACTTCCTACACTTAGTGCGTTAGGAAATATCACAGAAGATGAAACTTCATGCAACAATTATTTAGCAAGAGTCTCTGTCTGTTTTTGTCTTCTTCTCATAAGAAGATCCTCTTTAGAGTTTGTGAGATTCTAAGTTAAAATACAGAAGCATTATTTAAAACTTATTTTGATGCAAACCAAAAATAAAGTGCCAGTTCCTAGAACAAAGTCGATCTGTCAAGCCTGCAATCTTGTAAACAAAAATTAAGCTTTTTCCTTCAGAAAAAGCTATGCTGAGCTATCTGAAACTCATTTTAGTTTCATATCCCAGCTTAACTTTCAGTTTACTGAGGTTCAGAAAGTTGCTCCACACTGATCAATAGAGACACATGCTGGAGGGATGAATTTCCTGACTTTACCCACTCCATCAGCACACTGTCATTCTAGGTGGAGGAGACCATGGGAAAATACAGATTCACAAATAAATTTGTCTAAGAAAAGCAAATAACCTGTTCATTTTCCTTTCCTTCTTCTACTGTAAACAGGAACAAACGAAAGACAGATGATAGCAAACAAAACAAGACCTGCCTGCCCTCCACTGTCCCTGATCAAAGAATCCTTGGTGCTACTCCTTACTCCTTGCTCTCAGAACCTTCCTTTTTCCAAATTTCCCACATCAGTCTGAAAAAAATCCTGAACTGTCTCCCTGCTGTGCACAGACAGTTCACCTTCTTGAATCATGAATCTGTAAGGTCAGCCTTACAATACATTGTATTGTAGCTTCAAATACCTTTCACATACTGCTACAATTTTTGGGCACCAAAAGACAAGTCCTGAGGAAAACAAGCTCCGTGCATATTTTTGCATGAGGAACATGAGCAGGGTGAGAAAAGAGAAGTTCAGAAACAAGGTGGGAAGAGCTTTTCTCTGCTGCTTCCACAATGGCCTCTGCTCTACTCCAAGAGGTAACAGGAAGTAGAAAAAGGAATTTGGAGAAAGCCTGGGTTTTATACATGTCCTAGCTCATGTTAGAAAGTTGAGCAGCTGAAAATGTACATAGTCTTTGTATAACCATATAACCACGGGATCTCTCTGAAGATCATGCATCTATTCCTATTTACCTATTTTAAATAGTTCTATGCTTTCATTAACATTCAGATTAAATAAGGGGCAGAATAGTTTGGTTTTCATGATCTACAATAGTTAAATTATGTAAAACCAGTTTTATAAATTATCTACCAATCATCCAAACCACCTACAACCATTTATTGAACAAGTAAGAGCTCAAAAGGAAAAACAAAACCCCGAAGTCCTGTCAAATAGATTATTTATCTTGAATCCCAGCAAATACCCACTTAAACTACTTACAGTACTTTTTATGCTGTATTTGTAAAAAAATCTATGTAGTTGAAGCAAGTTTTGTTTAACTGCAACAACAGATATATTTAATACCTTTACTGTCATGAAAGATCACCAGCAGTGTTTTTCAGGATTGTCAGATTAAGACTATTAGACCAAATAAAGCTATAACTGAAAAACAATAAAAATTTCTGACTGCTGCTTCTTGTTCTTGCCTCAGCTTGGCCCATAAATCGATGCTGCTCTCAGCTTTCCAAGCTGGTTTCACTTTCTGGTTCCTGTATAATAATTACCAAGGCCCAGAAATGGTGCAGAGCTGCAAAATTCATAACCGAGGAACTGAATATAACCTTCTTTTCCAGCTAAGTGAAATTCCAGCTACATCAGTGAAGCCACATTTTCATTTATGCTGTCTCTGGTAGGTATCTTTGCAGATAGAGTTTCTGGAGATCAGCTAAGGCATTTTGATGCAGCCCACTGTGGGTCCCTGAAGTAAGGAATACTCTGAAAATAGCAGTGTTGATATCCTGGCCCTCAATCCCCAACCTCAATTTAACACACTGAAACACTTGAGGTGAGTGCATGCCTTCTTACCTTTGGATTGTTTGGGTGAAAGCATTGATCCTTTGGGGACAACTATCTGATATCTCAGCATTCATTCTGTACATCAGAGGTACCAAGCTCCTTTTCACCAATCTGCCTGCCACAGGTGCCAGCTCTTTCTTACTGAAAGCAGAAAAGTACAGAGACAGATAAATACCATGCATATTCTCATCTAAGAACAACATTAAAGATTTGGAAAAACTTTTAGAGTCAGGTGCCTCAGGTTTTCCTCAATTGATAAGCTGCTCTCTTAGTTCTTGTCATGATACACTGGGTGATTTGAAGCTTGCACTGAGCTAAAGCACACCTGACGCTGAACCCCAGGTGCTGCAGGACCTATAAACCCTGCTCTGGGGCAGGAGAGAAGTTGCAGAAATGTGCAGACATTTGAAGTTCTGTCCAGTCCAAGTGCTGAGAGCACATCTCTCGCTCTTCCTGGTCCTTGACTGCTCTTTCAGCTTGTCAATACCTCCCTTTTGACATGATAGGACTTCTGTACAGGGCAAAATGATCTACACAGCCCTCCCCAAAACACTTTTGGGCAGCACCTCTGATGGGATGCATTTTATGTTTCAGTGTATCTTGGCTTGTACTTCAATCACATCTTTTAATCTACCTGCGGTATACACAGTTACCAGTATCTCTTCCACCCCTTACCTGCTGAAGTATGAGTTTGAGTTTTCTCTGTTTAAAAAGATATAGCTGTCACTTCATGGCCATTTCTGCAGGATTATTTGGAATAATTTGAACACTTTCATCATTGCTTGACATACACTGCTAGTGCAGAGATTTGTGTTGTCCTTCTCCTAAGGTGGGGACAAGCACTGACAGAGGCTTTCTTTTCTCCCCAGCTGTCCCTTGACACAGCAGTGTTCAGGAAAGGCACCCTTTGACAGCCAGCTCTGTGCAGCGCACTCATGTTCTGGTCAAGCAATGCAATTGTGAGTGGAAGGGAAGGAGAGGAGAGGAAGAGGAGAGCACAGGATAAAAGCAGATCATGGAGCAAAAAGTGGTGGCCACTGAGAGCTCTTCATATGCAAGTAGGATGCTGGTAAAAATCTCAGCAGAGAAAGCACTGACACCAGTACAATGCAATGTGCTTTTACTACCTCCAGCTCCACCTAGATGTCAGGCTGCTGTGCTCCACCCTCAGCTCCACAGGCGTTTGTGAAGTCCCAAGAAGTGCTCCAAAAGGGCAATGATCCACAGGATTCTCAGTGCAGGATTCTCAGGATGATTCACAGGATTCCCAGTAGGTACATACAGGAACATGTACATGAGCGTGTAAGGATGGTGATGTTGCAGAATAGTTGCCATTTTTCGATTGAAGGGTTATCAGGCAAAGAGGATCCTTTAAATCTTTTGTGTTCCATGGTGCACAAAAAACTTTGAGCATATACTTTTAAGCAGCTCACACTGCCCAGCTCAGCAAGGGTCATGTTCAAATTTGCTGCTAAAGTTAATGTCAATAGCATTTAAAGGGTCTCTTCTTGGAAGCTTTTAGCTCTAAGAACCATAGCAAATACATATCTAGCAAGAGACACAGTAACTTAAATTTATAACCTGACCTTGAATTATGGGAAAGTACTTTATAACATTCCAGATTTATGATTTTATTTCCTGGTGACCCTGACTATAAAAATGAGGCTGGACTTAAAGAAGAAAGTACTTTTCTGGTTTTCTTAACAAGGTGTCCTTGAGCTGTATAATCTCATAACATAAACCAGACAATCTTTTAAGAAATCTATGTTCTCCCTTATTTGTCTCATAGCTAAAGGCTTTAAAACCAAGATGAGGTATGTACTTCCTCACATCCACAGATGCAGAGGCACTGAGCAAAATTCTAGCTTGTATTATGCAAATTTCTTGAGAGTATGATATTCTTTTTCTCCATATCCAAATTTTACAAATACCTTTTCTCTTTCTTTTCAGAAAGAGAGTTGTAGCCTACACAAAGATTTGTAGCCTACACAATCTTTGCATCATAACATTTCCAAATTTTCAAATTTATATCAAGAAAAATATCCATTCTTAGCTACAATAAAATTCAGAGGTAAATGCTTTACAGTCTTATGGACTCACTTTTTCAGTGATGTGTAAACAGACCACTTGTCCTGCAATCATTATAATTTTCTAGAACAGGATTTCACTACAGAAAACTCAAATATATTCACTGCTATTCACTTGACAGCTTAAACTGATAATAACACACATGCTTATACTTAATTATTCCTTCCTGTTTAGGAGTCAAGACCAAAACCAAAGCCTTAAGTTATTGCATTATTTTCTGTTACAGTTTTTCACCTCTCACTCATCTTACAATTATATAGGGAATGGGAGCACCAAACAAAGAAGCAGAGAAAGTAGCTTCAAAAATTTGAAGTTTACTTTGCAGTTACTTTCTCTTTCCTGGTTTTCAGGAGTAACTATAAAAAAAGCTCAAATTTTATTTTATTATTTTCTTCAAAGGGTTGCTGGGAATAGAATTCAAATTATCAGAGGTTCCCTTTCTTATTTAGGGCCACTGACTGACCCTAAGAAAAATGTATTGAGGCATTAGATGTATTTGTTTGAAATACTTGATATTGAAATTCAAACAGTTCTTCAAGCAGAATTCCTAACAAGAAGGATTTGTGACAGGGAGTCTACAAGATTTACTTTGAAGAAAGAAAATGTGTGTTTAAGAGACCCTCGAACCTTCAAAAGAACACCTCCTTCAAAAGGCCCCACCTCACAGCTATAAGGGGTTTTCAGAAGTTAATCTATTTACATAAAGTGGAAAGACTTGCAAACTGTACAAGGCAATTACTGAAAACAGTGGTGTAGTATTGAACAAAATGGTCCCGATTTTCCTTGGTTTTTTTTTTCAAAGAAATCCATGATTTCTTTCACCTACACTAAAACTATAGAACAAATCCTATAGTTCTTACTAAAAAAAAAAAAAAAAAAAAGCAGATTTCCTGATGGTCTTAGGTGGAAAGAAATTGAATACTCCTGTGAGGTGAAGGACAGAAAGAAAAGGAACTTGAAAAGACAATCCATAAGAAAGAAAAATTGCATTTAAAATGCACCAAATAAACACTAAAGACCTATTACCACATATTTGAGCAGCTTTTCCTGACATTTCTATGACTACACCTATGTCTGTTTAGACACATATATATGCTTGTGTACTCATGCACCATTCCACACAGAGCTGTCCAGATGAAAAGCCTGTCCCATCCTTTTTAGCTTTAGCTAGAATACATGGAAACCAACATACTCGTTGCTAACATCAGTAAATGCAATGAAATCTTCAAGCCATTTCCCAGTACTTAGACTTTCCTCTGTTGGACTTTTGAAGGCTGCTGCTGTATGGTTGCTGTGCAGAGCCTGTGATTCAGTAACATGAGTGAAAATCATGAGCCTGAAAACATTTAACTGAGCTCTGGGTAATTACAGAAGAAGAAATACAGCCTCCAAGGCCTCTCCCTTTCCCCACAAGGATCTTAGTGCAAGCTAAGTACACTAACTCTAACAGTTACAGCCTAGATGAATGCAGGAGTTTTTCCTCTTTATATGCCTTGAACAAACCTTAGAAATCAAACTTCACCACTTTTTCCCCACTGCTTCCTGCAGCTGTTAGACAACCTGAGAGACATCATGGAATGCAAGAAAGGACCGGGTCATCTCTGTGTCCTCTCTAGACCAGGACACAGACAAAGCTCTCCACAGACTGCAGGAGAGGCCCTGTCAAGCCACAGCACTTACGGCGCTTGACTCTGGGGGCTGAGGATGCCTCTTTGCGGCTGCCTCAGGGGTCAAGCAAACTGCCGGTGGGTGTGGAACTAAAACACCTTCATTCTCAAGTAGGAGTCTGTGTTCAAATCATGCTCCTGCACAGAACTCTAGTTTTCCTTGCGAAATTATTATTTAGGTCAGTTTTCTAAAACAAACAGATTCTTTGACAAGGTAGGCTGAAAAGCTGCTATGAAGATTTGTAAGCCAAATAACAGGATAACACATACCTAACCACAGGCATAAACATATTTTCACACAAACCTTTGATTTGTTTGTAGCAACCTTATCAGATACTGTCTGAGGAAAGGGGAAAGTTCCCATAGCCAAGTCATCCCTTTATATATTTAACCTGCAAACTTCAAAACAGCAAAATTTTATATAGAGGAAGTAGAAGTTACTGTAAAGAGTCAGGTTTCTGAACTTCTTACCGTCAGCTCCCCTCCCACCCTTTAATTCACATACCTATTGACACAGGTTTCCATGCTGTAGGTGCCTTGTTATTTCTTCAGTATCATCAATACCTATAATAACAGGTGTTTCACATGCTGCAGAACTGCAGAAACAGAAACGTGAGACAGTCAGAAGAAAACACTAATATCAAAGATATTACAGTAAGAGGGGGTAATTTATACTTGGAAATTTCAAGGAAATGATAGTGCTTTACCTGTAATGCTTCAGAGCAGTCCCCAGCGTAACAGCACACATTCCTGTTGGGGTTTTTTCCTGGAGTGCATGGGACATAATATGCACATTATGAAAAATATATCAACCTGTTGTTATTACAATCAGTTTGCACAACATCCACACTTGACACTGTAGCACAACATTTATTTGACATATGCAGGTGAGTGCCTGCCCCCACTCCTCACTGAAGCTTGCAAGGTGAAAGCCTTGTTTTTTCATCACCATGTCTGTCCCTCTTCTTCCCATGTGGCATTCATCAAAAACACATCTGCAGGAGCCAGCAAAAGGCTGCAGTGCTGCACCTGCAGCTGGGGGCAGAAGCTTGCCTGAAGGTCAGCCTCAGCATGAGGCCCTGGGCAGCAGCACTGAGAGGGAGCTGCTGGCATGGGCAAAATGCAGGAACGGCGGCTCGTACAGTCACAGCTTATTTCATAAATGCACAGCCGGTTTTGTTCTGAAGGCACAGAGGAGTCAAGTGGCCAGAAAGAGGCAAAAAAAAGAGAGTAATTTCTGAGATTCTTAGTACTTTGCATACAGTGTTCACCCCTACCTCAAAAAGGGGGAGAAGGGAAATGGACAAATGAACTGCTGTCATGTTGTGGATTCTAGGACACATATCTACAATCATCTCTGCTATTAAGAGGAGGATCTCAGGTGGCTTGGAAGGGAAAGATCCAGTAGGGCACACTGACAGAATAAAAGCTATTACTTCTTATGCCTTTACTAAAGAATTTCAATGGATTTAATTTAATTTCAAGAGTGTTTTGAGAGCCAAGACTGTGTAGCCTTTTATCAAGGGTTACCATACCCATAAGCATGAAGCTTCTTTTTTTAATGTATCTTTTGAGGTTTTTCAAAGCAATGATTTTTTTCTTTTGAGAGACTTCTATTACAGCCTATGCCATGCTCTGTGAGAAAGGTTTAATCCATGCTGCTTCTTGTATTACCCATAGTGTCAAAAAAGAGCAGTGCAAATATTCACAATAACCTCAGACAGAAGTAAAGAGAATACTTTTGTGCTTTCATAGTAGCCTAATTCAAATTTTTTCTCAAAAAAATCCCAAAAATCCAGGCATTTATTTCGAAGATAAAGTAGGTAGCTTCTCAGAATTGCCAAATTGATAATAATTTGCCTTTATTTTTGATTCCAACAGCTCCTATCAGACCACATTTTACTAGAGCAAACTTTTCATATTAACATTAACTGTGTGTAAAGGAAGTTCCATTTCATATTAAAAATATATATTTTTAAAGTCATTCACGTCATTCTTGTTATGACTTCAGAATAGCATAGATAGCAGTGAGGCTCCCCTTTAAATGCTATGTGATAGCAAAAATCCTGTGGCCCTCTGCAGAGCCAGAATATATTCCCTGGGATAGACGAGGATCTTCCAAGATGTTCTTCTGTAAAATCTTTTGTTCCTCTTTGTTCTCCCAGACAAAGTTTGACCCCTGGAACTTTTGTGCCATAACCACAGGAACACAGAGCCAACTGCCCCCACAGAGCTGTGAGGGAGGCCCACAGGGAGCTCTCCCTGGCGGCCCACGCTCCACGGTTCACCTCTGCAAGCATCATTGCTGTCAGAAATGCACCTTTTCAGCCTATTCCACTTCCAGGACAACGACACCAACCACCTCTGACCTATCTTTGGATCACCACTCCTGCTCTTTCCCATCCCAGGCCAAGGGGAATTTCAAACAAGCGCGGGCTGCAGCCCAGCTGGGAGCCGAGGCTGGCCCTGCCTGCAGGGAGGTGCTGCGAGCGCCCCGCTTCTCTGCGGCCGCTCCACAGCTCCGCTCCCAGCGCCTGCAGCCCGGCCCAGCGCGGCTCTGCCTGCCTGCCTGCCCTGCCCTGCCCTGCCCTGCAGGCCAGCCCCCGGCCAGGGCCGAGCGGGAAGGGCGCCCAGGGCAGCGGCAGCCGTGTGGGCAGCCAGGCTTCCGGACGTGTTTAACACGCTGTAGTGGTGCTGAGCTTCAGAAGCTCTGACGGAGCTGGCAAGTGAAGTGTTCGGAAGAAAAGCAGAACTAATCGTGAATTCTGACCTTCTTTTCAAGCCTGTAAGAGGCTCCACGTTAAATCACACAGAGATCCTCACCAACAGAATTACCTTCAGCTGAGGAAAACCCAAGTCTGTACAAGCTACCAAGAGAATGGTAAAAGAAAAGGGGTGGAAAAGTGTTTGCACCGCACAAAGGCTTGATAATAAAAAACCTTCCCCCTCTAAAATGAGGAACTGCCTGAGACAAGACTCACTACTCTCACAGCCACATGACAAGGAACAAAAATACCAGAGACGTGATGTAAAGTGGTGGATAGGCTAAAATTTAGGTAATGTTCTGACTTCTTTTGAGAAAGGAGGATTAAGTTCTATTTTTATTTTTTTAATTGCACCAAAAATTCTAGAGGTCACTGGAAAGTGGTGGAGAAGAGATTTTTAAATCTCAATACACACATGTACTAACATAAATACATGCACATGTTATTGTTTAGGAGCACTAATTAAAAGCTGATTTTAAAAAAGTAAGGAGAAAAACACCCTATTCACCTTCAGAATTGTATCAAAATAACATCAGGAAAATTTACACACTAGCTTGGCTAAAGCAACTTCTACTCTAGTCTTAAAGGAAAGGTTGCCAGTATTTCTCATTTTTTCCACTCCCTCTTTTCTTTCTTACCTTTCCAAATAAAGCTTCCCTTCTTCCTATTGAGATATTAATACTTTCACTACAAGAAAGGAAATTCTTACTTGTTTTTCTCACTTTTGGTTTAAGCCAGTGTTGCTCAGAGCTGGAATGAAATATAGTGAAAAGACTGAGTAGAAAATTAAGATTTTGTTACAAGTTAGAAAATTGATTAAACAACCTTAAGCTGTACACAAAGCAACAGCACTTAACTACAATGCAGAGGACCACAGGTTCAGCTCCTCTAGGCTGCAAAGTTGAACTATTTTCTTTGTGGTGTCTTTGTTGATCTTGTTAAGTCTAATTTGAGACAGAGCTGAACTTTTCTAATATGGTACACTCAGTTTTCTTCAAGTGAATGTTGAGCTGTGACACGGATATGAGTTGTTGGTTAGCCTACACAGTTCAAAATATACTTACATGGCTCCCCACTTCCCCTCCCTGCTTGCCTGGGTGCACAAATACACTGATGACATTACAGACTTCTTTTGGGAAAGGCAGCAATGTGAGGAGTCAGAGAGAGAATGTAACAAGGGAGGAGGCACTGCCATGGTGCAGAAGAATGGGAAAGACAGCAAATAGCTGCACTGGGGAAAGAAAGAAAAAGAAAAAAAAAGAAAGAAAAAGTCCTTGAAATGAAGCTGTGTGCTGCTGGGGCTGGCTGTGATGGAGTTAATTGCTTCATCACAACCTGCAGCTAAAATTGTGCTGAACCAGCGTTGGAGGTGCTGCTGAACAGGGCTTGCAGGGTGTCAGGGCTTTCTCTGCTCCTCAGCTCTGTGCCTCACGGGGCTGGCAGGAGGCTGGGAGTGGGCACAGCCAGGACAGCACCACGGGCTGACCAAAGGGGTGCTGGGTGTCGCACAGTGCCAGCTCAGCCACAGAACTGGGGTTTGGCCCTTCCTCAGTACTCCCTCTTTGGAGGCTGACTAGGCACTGGGCTGCTTGTGGGAGGTGAGAAGTGACTTCTTTTTGGTCAGTTTGTGTCCTCC
Organism: Passer montanus; assembly: GCF_014805655.1. Taxonomy (NCBI): domain Eukaryota; kingdom Metazoa; phylum Chordata; class Aves; order Passeriformes; family Passeridae; genus Passer; species Passer montanus. Next base: position 2,156,488 of record NW_024370816.1, read on the forward strand.
TACCCTTTCCCCTCACAACTGCTTTTATAGCTTGACGCACGCATTCTCTCACTGTTGCTCTTCTGATTCTCTCCCCCATGCCACTGTGGGGGAGTATGTGATCTGCTGGGTGGGGATTTGCCAGCTGAGGTGATCACGCCATAAACTGAGAATAGGAAATAACCACAACCTTATTGACAGTGAAATTATAAATTAAACTGGAAGTTACAGACACAGAAACTATGGCCTTTTTTTCTGCTGCTTTTTCTTTTGCACTTTTTTAAAATTAATATTTGCTTTACCTGAATTTTCACATGGGTAGTTTGATTTTTTTTTTTTAAAGGACACTTTTTTCATTCTTAAATTTTCTCTTGGATGTTGAAGAGATCTTTAGGAAAATTAATTAAATATACAACTCACACTGGGTGTCTCGGAATGTGAAACCCCCTATAGTTGCAAAAAAAAAATAATAATTTCCATTAGGACACAGGACAAATTTAGGAAAAAATATGAGCTGGTTTAAAGTATGTGTTCAATATAGGGTCATCAGAGTGCTATGCCAGCTGAAGCTGGGGCTGTGTTGCAGACTTGGCCAGCAGTCAGTAAGCTTACCCAGACGGTGTGGCAGCAAGCTGCCTCTGGCAATATTTTAATATTTATTCATCTTTGCATACCTTTTTGTTCCCATATTTTTCAGGCTGATGGGTGAAATTCAGGCTGTTGAGGTCAGTTGCAGTGATGTCATCAGAGTGAAACTGTCAGTGTCAGAAAATAGCTGCAGCAAGAATCTCAGCTTGCAGACATAATTACAACTTCAGTACAAAGTTCATAATTTTTTTTTCTAATGTAAGCAAACAGGGGTTTTGAATTCATAGAGAAAAAGCCAGAATTTTCATATATGTGTGATGGTTTTCACTGTATACTTACGAATTTGTGTACAAAGACCTTTTGCTGTTGATGCTAACAGAAGCCCATCTCTCTTTCTCACCATGACAGATCCTACTGCATCAGAAGGTGCTCCATTTTCACGAGGAACAGTCCCCACCATGCTGCAGGAAGCCATGCAGGTGTGCACCCTGCTTTTCCTCACTTAGACCTTCCTAGAGCAACGAAACAAAAGGCACACAGACCCATAAAAGCACCCGAGGCAGCTGCCCTGTCTGACACACTGATCTTAAAGGTTTTATCAGTGAATCAATGTCGCTGCTTTGAAGCTGCAGCCTGAACTGCAGCTACTTGGCACACAGTGGCTCATTTGGAAAGAATTTGGTTCATAATTATAAAAAAAACCAAAGATATTTAACAAGTGTGTGCCTTGGGAAGTACAGGCACAGAGACAATGCATGGGAGACCTTCACATTCAACACGTTTCAGTGGAAACTCTGCCTGCTGCCCTCCTACCTGCAGGAGAGTCTGTGCACACTTAAACCACAATAAAAGGATGCCACAGCACTACCTTTACTGCTCAATAGTAGGTGGATTGAGAAGGTGGTAAACTCATGCTAGATAAGGCTCAATCTGAGTTACAGCAAACAGATTTTTTCCAAATAATCTGAATTACCTGGGGTGAATTCAGACATTGGCCCTGGCCTTCCCACTGCAGAGATAAAACAGCAGCTGTGCAGCCTGCATCTAAACTCAAAATGCCTGATTTAGAGTGTTTCTGCTGTTCAAGCTGTGGGTCAGCAGGGAGAGCTCAGCAGGGTCTCTTATCCCTTGTAACACTCTTCAAGAGCTCTTGTTCTACTGCTTTGCTTTGAAGGAGTAAGAATGCCAGAACTGAGCCCATTTTTCCCTTTCTGTCAGTTGGGATAACCAGAAGAGGCTCAGGAAATTCTGGAGGCCAAGACAGATAGACAAAATGCTGAGAAGAAACAGAAGACTTAAAAAAAAACAAAACAAAACAAAAAAACAAAAAAAAAAAAAAAAAAAAACAAAAAAAAAAAAAAAAAAAAACAAAAAAAAAAAAAAAAAAAAACAAAAAAAAAAAAAAAAAAAAACAAAAAAAAAAAAAAAAAAAAAAAAACAACAAAACAACCCACAACCTTTCTCTGCCCTTTCTCACTTTGGTAACACCTCTCTTGCCCCCATCACCAGTCAGCACATCAGCTTCTCTTTTCTAATTAAATGAGTCTGGAGCTGACTTGGAAAGAAAGTCAGCAACTACGACACAGAGAAGTTTCTTACTGGTTTGTGTGATGAAGTAGGAGCCTGTTTGCCAGTCCATGGCTTAACCTACTTTATTTTAATGAATTATCCATGAGGTGGGATACATAGAGGTGCCATGTCAGCATAGTCTGAGGTCATCACCAACATCATCAGACAAGCTTTGAATTTAGTTCTAAGTGGCAGTACTTCATGTGGAGTCTAACAAAATGTGTATAAGCATCAGCCAAAATAAATTACCATCTTCTCCCCTGCAGATGTGCACTAGTGCCTGCCTGATGCCATAAGGGCCAGCATGGCATGCCACCCCACTGTATGGAAACCAGCCACAAGGAAAATTATAAATTGAAACTTTTTTTTAATTCAGAAAAATATTAAAAGTGTGAACTGTGACATATGCAGCTCAAATGATCTGCCTAAGGAATATATTAATTTTTTCACAATGGAAGAACCTTATAGTTGCTTGAAGACTGTATCTTTTTCCCCTAAAAATTCATCATATAGAACCATTTTTGTGAAATATTAATTGATTGTTAATATCAAAATTCAGTTCATTAGTGATGCCCAAATACTATAATTATAGTATTGAGAACTGCTCTGAAAATTCAAAGGGTCTCACCCATAATGCTTCCAGCCAAGTCCGGAAATTGAAGCAGTTTAATTTGCCTGTAGTTTTGTAACATTTCTCACTGCAGTGAGATTTGCTTGATGAGACCCTTTGCCTGAAAAGGGATATACTTTTGATGTCTGAGACGAGCCTGACATTTCCACTTCCTATTTAATTTTTAAGTAACTTCTGCTTTAAAGTTCTGAGCTCGAGTTTCCTGCCCCAAGTAAACCAGATCTCTTCATTTTTTACTTTCATTTTCCACTTCTGCTTTTCTTTGCCAGTAATACCACTTGTAGCTAAATCGCAGTGGCAAATGGCTTCCTAACCCTACAGTTTCCACATTTTCTGTAGAATTGATCATCACTTCTGTGGCTGAATAAAATAAACTTCAAGGTTATGCATTAAAATCTTCTAAAAACAGTGCCATGTCTGCTGTTCCACCATTAGAGTGAACCTCTGGTTTCAGTGCTGGAGGTGAGCAAGCATCTCACGCAGCTTCTGGATGAAGAAATAAACTCAGCGTTTGATACACTGTAGGAAAGGCAGGGCTTGAGTGAAATTTGACTTTGCACTAGCACAGAAACAATAGAACAGAAAACAAAACAAATTCCTTTTCCAGGTCTCAGTGCTGCTGTTGTTCACAACACTGCCAAAGACAATAATAAGGCAAGAGGCTTCTCCTTCCATTTTCTCTTAAACCTACAGCTATTTGGCAGGGAGAAAAAAAGACTTCATAGCCTACTTCATAGACTACTTCCTGTAGTACACATTTCCTCATCAGAATCACGCAACAGCCTAGCACAGCAATGTAGCAGCATGACACAGCTGCCCTGGGAAGCCCCAGAAAATAAAGGGCCCTAGAATAAGAACCATTAACAGAGGGCAACAATTAATTTTTATATAAATGTATTTTATGTATAAGATAGGCAGAAATCATATCACATGTATAAATATATAACTGTGTATAAAATTGCAGCATGGAAAAAACATTTATATCAGGAGATGATCTCCAGTCCTGGCAGAGCTCTATCAAAAACCTGTAATAAATATACTTTACTTGTGCTGTGATGTATTTTTTTACAAAAACTAAATCTATCTTAATTATGCAATGTGACATGTCCCTCTCCTGTGCAATGGCTGAAGTACCTGTAACAGGTGGGATTTTTGGGGTTTTTTTATGAGGATTCAGATGAACATGCTGCTTATTCATGCAGTAGCTCACAAAGCCCTCTTTCCTTCTGTAGGAATGGGATGTGCATTTACAGCCACGCACAGGCATTCATTTGACTGTTTTGTGCATTATGACTTGAAAGTAAAACCTAGCCCACCATTCATACCTTGCAAGAGTCTGGATCTTAGAGCTAAGCCCAGAGTTTCTCACTCCATCTCATCTCCACTCACCTCCATCATGGCAGATTACAAGGCAGAGCATACCTCAATCACTAAATGCTTTTTTAAACTTTAGTCCCCAATGAATTCATTTCTATTGAATATTTTTTTAAAGTGAAAACCCTAATAAGTCGTGTTAAGAAGTAACATTAAATAGAAGCCTACAAGCAGTTCTTGGTGTTCAACCAAAATTAATTGTTGACTGAGCTTGATTCTTCACTTTGAGGGGAAGTTTTATTTAAAGGAAATGCCAAGAAAATATTTTTCCCCCTCAGTTCCTAGACAAGATAAACTGTATTCTGCTTCAGAAATAAGAACCTACAGAAAAGAAAAAAAATTCCCCATTAAAATACCATAAAAAGCCATTTGAAGTGCTCTTTTTTGCCCCAATATGTTAATCAGAGACTTCAAGTTCTCTGTGACCCTGAGGAGAGGAGGACATTCCCTTCAGCCTTGCTGCTGTGTTTTCCTGACTGCACTCCCAGGCCTGTGCGCCCAGCAGCAATCCAGGCACAGCCAGCTGGGTTGGTACAATCTGGAAGCTTGTTGCAATAACACACAGAACAAAAAACACAAGGAAGAGTCTGGCAGCTGTATAAAACTCCCTCTGAGCTCCAGTCTTCACAGAAGTTCACCAGCCCCAGCAAGCAGCATGACCAGCCAGTCTCAGGGAATCCAGCAGCTTTTGCAGGCAGAAAAACGTGCCAAGGACAAACTGGAGGAAGCCAAGAAAAGTAAGTAGTTGGCCTGGTTTTACTGCACTTCTCAAGTGCAAGCCCTTCAGAATTACAGTAGCTCAGAGAAAAAGATTCTTTCATCTGTATACATGCACTAGTGCTGTGCCTTGACTGCAGCCAGGCATTAACTCAAGCCTGAACATTCAGAGTTTGTTTAAAACCCTCTGTGCTTGTGCCTACGTGTACGTGTGCCTTATTACATTAAAAATGTTTTCTTTGTTATATTCATCCTGTCAGCTGCATTTGTTTTTCCTTTATCTCAATGCTGATAATGCCATTACTGCCTTGCTATTTAAATTAAAATCTTACATACCTTTGGCTCCCTGCTCTGGAGGACTAGACTCCAAACTTTTTACTTTTCTCAACAGGATTTGCTAAGATTTTTTTAGTGTTCCTCTTTACTTGCAAAATCCAGTAACTTGTCTCCTCATTGAAGCTGGGCTTCAAAAAATTATATGAAAACTAAGGGGAAACTTCAGCACCCTGACAGTAATCAAAGTCACAGTAAAACCATGAGCACTCTCAGTACTGTAATAGATCATTCACAGAAGTTTTATTACATGGTACAAGTAATTATTCTCCTGAGTGCAGGTACAACCACATGAGTCATTGACCTGCACTAGCACCGAAACATTAATACTGTTTTCTGGAGTGATCTTGCTTCAGAAACCAGCAGCAGAATGCAAAGAAAATGGATGACAATGATGTCATGTGGAGCAAGAGCACAATTAAAGGAATATATTTTCTTTTCCAGGGAGGAATGGAAGCTAAACAGAATAATTTGTGTAGTTTCCATATCCCTTTTACATGTGAATCAGCATTGTTGTGTGCTCATTAATATTAATTTTTAGTGTGAGGTGTCAATTTGTACAGCAGCACACACAAATAAGTAGAAAGGCAAGTCCCCTCCCTAAGCACCCAGGCACTGCCTGTGCCTTGCAGACACAGGAGAGATTAAAACAAATCCTCCCATCTTCATAAAAAAGAACTCTCTCAGGCAGAAACCTGAAGGCAAGGGATACTTAAGTAGTGTTTTGACCTCTTACACAGCCAGACCAGGAGCTCTGGGAGGGATGTTTTTTCCCTTCTCATGTAGGGCAGAGGAAATACACTGCTCCCTCAAAGCAAGAGAGCACACGACCTGGAAAGGCACAGCCTTGGTGGAAGGAGAAGGAGTTTGGCCTGAACACAGACTGCAGAATCAGGCCTGAGCTTGAAGTGGATTATATTTGGGTTTGGGTTTTTGGTGGTTTTTTTTGTTGCTTTAATTTCGTTTGTAGGGTTTTTTTTAAATCAGAAGAATCACTTTAAATTTTTTCTATAATGGTCAATTAAAAAGGAAGCTTCATAAATTAAGGAACTCCAAAAATGAAAAGAATAATTATAATGTAAAAGTGATAATCAAAGATGAATGTCTTGCAGAGTCCAGACACAGTTATGGATGCATTTGCTCTAGTCTGCAAAAAACACACTCCCTTGTCACCACCTCAGCCTCACTTGGAGTGCTTGTGATAAGAACAGATAAAGTATCTTCAGACCCCTCTGAGTCAGAAACTTGAATTAAACCACTACCAGTGTTTTCCTCAACACTAACACACTAGTAGGAGTTATTAACCAGCTACAGAAAAACAGCTATTAAGAATTTTTCTATCAGCAAAATAATTCAGAATAAAAATATATCATCACTATGGCTTTCTTTTCTGTTACTTTTAAGATCACTTTTTTTTTTTTGCATTTATAAAAATTATTAAGGACAATTAAAATTTCAATACACAAATGTAAATGAAAGAAAAAACCCCAGTGACTGCAAGGGAGGAACAGGCTGCCCAGAGGCTGGGGAATCTCCATTCTCAGAGGCATTCAAAACCCACTGGATATGGCCCCAGTCAAGCTGCCCTTGCTTCCATCAGGGAGTGTATCCTATAGACTCCTTCCAGCCTCAGCAGTTCACTGTGATTCCATGAAAAACCTCAAGAATTTCCAAAATTCGTCAATCAAGGGCAAACAGTTTAAACAAATCCACTCTGGATTTTGTTGTAAACCAAGCATTATAGGTAATCTACCAGCATAATTCTACTTAGACAACCATTCTGTTCAACATTGCAAGAAGTTTGCAATGAAGCTACAAAGCAAAATTTAAATGCCATGTTGTCCTTAATTTAAGTATCTCCATAGCACTGTCACTACACCACCTTAGATAACTATGCCAGCATAAGTTACATACTGTGGGACAAGGGCAAAAGAAATTCTTTTAGAGGCAAATCTGGCTATTCTAAGTTGGGGTTACTTCAGCAGTCTCTTCCCCACATGGATTCTGCAGTTAGATCAAAACAAAGGATTGCAAAATTTGTCTCTAAGCATAAAGCTAAGCTGAAAGACAATACATGAAATGCAACAGATCTGTGCAGTGCAGTTGGCTGCCCTGTGCACACACAGCTGGGTGGAACGAGGAGGGAGGTGCTGCTTCACCCCAGAACGGGCAGCTCAGATCCACCTGGCACCAGCTCAGATCCACCTGGCACCAGCTGGGATCAGCAGCTGCTGCTCAGGGCCTGCACTCTGCAGCTCTGGGCTGCCAGGGAACGCACTGAAGCCTCACTGTGACCTCCTTTGTCACCCCAAGCAGGCATTGCACACACCACTGCACCCATGGGTCTGGCTGCTGTGCTGACACTGGGACATCAGCTGGCAGCTTGTTCCTGGGACACACCAGGAAAGGCATTTGCAAGGAAATGGGACTAGCAAAACTACCCTAATGCAAATCCTTCAGTGTTTACAGTTGATACTCACATAACCAATCAAAATGTCGTGTGAACACACATAATATTGTATATAAACAGTTAATGGGCCTAGGTTTTGCTGACATATGTGCACTTGTTAGTAATGCAAAAGCCATTTGAAGTAACTGAAAAAATTAGCAAATAAAATTATATTGATACACACAAAACAAAGCAAAAATATAATGCTAAAGTTCCTCTGTACATGCTTTTTCTTACTTCTTGCTCAATACCATTTTGCCTGGCATGATACCACTAGCTGATATAATTTATACCTGAAAAATTATTAATGTTTTAAATAATTAATTAAATGAACACATGCAAGGCTGAAATTAGATTGATTAAACACAAGCCAAACCAGTCTGCAATCCTCTGACCATTTGAACATGGTGCTGCTTTATCTATCATTTTTACTTTAAGCACAATTTGGATCCCAGAAATAACTGAGCATTGTCAGCACCAAGCCATCAATTCCTGAAAATCCTTTTGGGTAAAACAAGGGAAACAAATGTGTCGTGAACACTGGGCTTAGCAAAACTCATTCTCCTCTAGATTTTTATATCTTCCCTTGAATTTCTCATGCCTAATAAAAAGAAAACTCTGATGAAAGATCATAGAAAATCAGATTAAAACCAAATGTTAATTAAAATAAGATATTGTAAACAGAATTATATCCATGGCGCTCTTCTTGGACAATATCCAAGACATATTTTATCTACTGAGAAAGCTATACATAATGCTCAGCTTGCCTCTATTCTATTTTATTAAAAGTACAAAATAGTTTTCTCACATTGCACATCCCCAAATCCCATTTTCCAGACAATTTAGCAAAGACAACTGAAATGGTTCTATTTTAAGAAAATATGATTAATTTTTGGCAACTTCTTCAAATGACTTGATTTCTATGCAGAAGTTCAGCTAGAAGCCTAGATGATATGTTTGAAAACAAAACTCCAATTTTAGCATTGCAGTTTTTGGAAAGTAAGATAACTTAGTGTTTGAACAAATTAGAATGCAAAATTTTTGCCTTCTACTGTCTTTCTTCCAAGATCTAAAAAACTCCAACAACTTAAAAGACACCAGTTCTTGTGAATCTAACCAGAGCAAAGTGTTTCATGAACATCACAAAAATACCTAAATAAAGAAGAATACAGCCTTTCTCCATGCTAATAACACCTTCCTATGTTAGGCAAGAAAATCCTCCACAGTGCTGACTGGTCACAGCAAGTTTTTTAAAATTTGGCCAATTTAACTCAATGCCTAAAAATTTATAGGCTGTGGACAAGGAAACCAGGCATAGCACAGCTGCTTTGCTGCTCTCCATCTTCAAGGATGGAAGGAGGGACAGAGGGCCAGCAGTAATCCTTGCCCCCACAGCATGACCTTTGTGGCAAAAATCTCTTCAAATTTGGGGCTTTTTGTACCTCACCTCTGATCCTGAGGAAATGTCATAGGACCGGGCTGGTTTTCCCATCCTCCTGCACTTCTTGCCCTCTTTTTGCATGATTTTGGCTGAATTTCAGCGCTCCACCACGCTTCAGTGTGTAAGGGTTGATTTTAGCTTGGCTGTGCTCTGCAGAGAACCAGCCCAGCAGATCAGTAAGGCTTTGAAAAGGCAGTCCTGTATTGTACAACTACGGTAGCAGACAAGTGGTTAACAACAGACTGATTAATTAATTTTGGTTTGTCCCTAGTGGAACAGCAGGTTAAGCTCTAGTTTCTGCTTAACTTAATCAGGTGCAGCATATGCACCGTCGCATATGTTGGCAGTTGCCGATTCTGTCCACAACGTTGTTGGACTAGCAGTAATTTACTCACAGCTTTTCCACTTAATTAAATAGGAAGCAGCAGGTTCCTGCTGTGCCAATCCTGGAGGCATCATGGAAAAATGAAATGGCTGCCACTCTACAGTGACACCCTATGTATTGTGCTTACTCCAGAGCACTGTCAAGAGCTGACACATGTGTATATATATACTCTTTGGTTCACTATCTACATTGTCAGAGGCAACTGAACTGTTGTTTTGTAGTTAATCTCTTTCCATTTTCTGCATTTTAAATGGATATATTTATCTATCTGCTGGCCAAATATGCAACATATTTACTACAGATGGCCCCCCAGATGGAATTTGAAATTAAAATCCCACTGATTTTGAAATAATTTAATTTGCCATAGAGATCCAGTTCCTCAGCTGGTGAAATTGGCAAAGCTTCATCGTAGTCACTCCCCCTGACTGCCAGCTCCAGAGAATCACCCCCCAGCTCCACTCCTACAGAGTGGAAACTCTACAAAAGGCTGATCAGCTCCAAATTTGGAGAGGAGAATAAGGGAAACTTCAAAATACAGACCTGAACCTGGTTCCAAATTTTGTTGTCCAGACTTATGTCAGGCTCTCACACAGATCTGTCAGTTCACTCATCCTAGTCCCAACACTTCATACAGTGAGTGGCAGAAGCTGGGGGAAATCAGCCTTGTTAAAAAAAATACAAACTCTGGAAAAGTACCCACTAGGTTTAAAACAGCCTCTCTCCCGTTTATACATAAGCACAGTGGCTCAGTGGGAGAAGGACTCTGATAAATATAATTTCCCACACACGAGAGCCCTGCACTGATGGACTGGGAGTCAATAAAGCTATCTAGTTCCTCAGTAGGTTGCTCCTTCTAGTTAAAAGCCTGTGTACATGCCACTCCCAAGGTTCCACAATAAGCCAGTAGTCCAGAAATCAAAACTTAAACGTAATTCCTATTTTGTGCATCTCTCTGCTTCTACTCACCCATCTGCAGATAATTATTTTGGAAAGAGCATTCAGCTGGAGAAGTCATTTCCTGCTGAATCAATTTTTTTACCCAGGCTTTTGCTGAATCTCAGGTGTATTAAAAACAATCTTCCTCCCAAGCTTCAGCTTCCTCATTATGCCATGCTCAGTGGGAGCAAGTTTCTATATGACACACCTGATAAGGCTGGAGAAGCCCAGCTCAGATGTAACCAAACCAGTGAAACAGCTTGGAGAAAGAAAACGAGAAATATTTATGTTCATCTTCCTAGCCTAGGCAGAGAACATTTCCTAGGATTTCAGGAAAGGAAATAGTGGTGTTAAATAGGTTGTTACCGTAAGTAAATAAATCAGTGTGCCACAAGAGATCAACATGGCTCTTTCAGCTGCCTAGGCCGCCACTCTCACATTCTTGTGATATCCTAATTTAAGCAACTAAGCAATTTTTCAGCCACTGATATTCCCCCTGTTAAGAAAAGAGAGCAACCTTATTCCCCCTGCTCCTAAAAATCTAGCTGTATAGCAGAAAGAGACTCCAAAAATCAGCACCAGCCCAGGTGTCTCAAGTATAGCATACCAACAATCCATGCAAGAGGTTTATATTTAGAAAATTGCTTTTCTAAATGGACTGTTTCCTCACAAGGTAGTGTCGCAGAATCCTGAGGAGATCCATGCAACTTTACTGACTTGATAAATGCCAGAGAAGCCCAGAGGGGTTCTTCATGTACAACCTTAAACACCAAATTTTCATCAAACCATTTACTCTTATTCTTTACATGACAACCCTACTAGATCCAGAAAGGTCCTTATGTCCAGTCCTGCAGTGACTTACATGCTCTTAATTTGACAAGCCCATAGCGTTTTACCTTAAATAAACTATTCACAGCAAACAAAATTAGGTATGTAATCAAGCCTGGTGAGGAGGAAGGCTCTAGTTTCCACTACACGCTAAAATGTCACCTTACAGATCATCTTGTTTAAAATGAAAAGAAAAAAAAAATAATCCCTTTCATGGTTTCTGTGCATTGACAAAGAATTGACCTCCTTATCTTAGTCACTCACCTCTGCATTTAAGAAAGGTTAGTAGAAGAGGGTGGGGGAAGAAAGGACAAAGCCTGAAAGTTGCAACTCAGTTTGGTAGTGGTTAAGACATCTTGCATTATTTTGGATATCTGCCAGCTCTAAGCAGAATCCAGTTGGTGTGGGATGAAGGGATTCTGGCAACCAATCAATGCAGGAAATCTTACAGAATAACGTCTTTTCCCATCCATGACAACTAAAATCTGTTATCTGGCTGCTACTATTGCTGATGAAGAAAAGATAGATATTTATTTAAACACCAAGCTGTGATTAGAAAAAAAAAATGCATTTGTGTTGCGGGAAGATGTCTACTTGCAGAAAGACTTCTGTTGTCAGCAAACCAAGAAGCTCTTCACTTGATGTGTGCTTCTGCACAGGAAGTTGGTCCCAAAAGAGGGGTACTTGCATGACTGGCTAGCAGTCAAAAAGTGTTCTAAGTCAATGACTTCATCTCTTCTGACCATTTTTGTGTAAATCCGATGGACCAGGCTTTCAGCAAAGTCAGTGTTCTACTATGCCAGCTAAAAGATCTCTGATTTGGAGAGGTTCATCTGTGGGGATACAGGGATGTATGAAATAAATGCGTCTTTCTTCCCCCTCCAGGAAAGGGTAAAAGGCTGAAGCAGGCTAAGGAAGAAGCCACAGCCGAGATAGACCACTACAGACTACAGAGGGAGAAGGAATTTAGAAACAAGGAAACAAATGTAAGTAAGAAACCTGCATGTGTTCTTTTGTCTTACCAAACTGCTCAATGGTAAATCAAATTGTTTCCAAGAGTATTACCTGGAGACTCCTGCACACCAGTTTGGTCATACTGATTAAACAGAGGGGTGTCATCTACAGCATCTATATGCTTCATTTGGACTTTTTCACAGACTTTGAATGCATTTGTAGAAAAAATTGTGAACATTCCCCACTAAAATGGTCCAGATTCCATATTTGGTTCACACTTAGGCTTTGAAGATGTATGTCCTTTAAGGAAAAATACTTTTGGGTCCTTTTTCTATAACCACAGGCAGACCTACTTCCTGTCCTGAAACTGGAGGATTCAGTAAGGTGGATGTGTCAGTAAAAGCAAAAGTTTTAAATGTTTCTTTCCATTTCTGCTCCACTTCAGCTGCCTCTTTCCATTACATATAAGACTGCATCCTTTGTCAATTGAAGTCACTAATAGTTTGGAGTTTTTCACTGTTTCTGTAGTAAAAGTGGTCTGGCTCAATATTTTCATATTTAAATAAAGCTGTTTTATACATTTATGGCAGCTTGCATTTTTCTCTAGTATTTCCATGAAATTCACAAACCATTCTCTTTTTACCAGGTGACCTTCCTCCTACATTCTTGGTCTTGTTTTTTTCCCTCAGGTTGTATCCTGAAAAGACAAGGAAGTACTTGTGCAAAAGCAGACACAAAAAGAAAAGAAAAAGCCAAAGAGGTCAAACAAAATCTGTTTTACCAACCTGTCATTTCAGTCACACTTCACATAAAACATTTTCCAGCAGGGCTCACAACCCTTAGGAATATCTATACACACAAAAATATTGGTATCACACCGTGCCAACCCCCAGACGCACTGTCACACAGGCAGGCCAGGTAGAAATGTCTCAAATGTACAGTTTCAGTTGTTTACTGACACCAAAATAAAGTATAAAGACCTCTAAAATTTGTCCACCTTTTCAGTCAAGCCAGACTTCTTATTCTAGGTCTTGATAGCAGAAGAGTAAAGATGTTGCTTTTTTGTGAACTCCATTTTTTCACCACAACCAAATGAAAGCTGCAGGGAAAGGCCACTATTTGTCAGTGGGAGGTTTCACAGGAGCAGGACGGAGCACATATTGCTCCTCAAATGACAGCATGCTCTACAAGATTGCTGCAGTCCCCTCCACGTTCCCTGACCCCGTTATGTCGAACATTCACCTACCCAGACAAAAGCCATCATTGTTAACCTGTGTCTGGAGGCAGTCAGGAGCTCCAGCAAAGCCAGTGCAGAGGGAGCTCTGATGCCCAGTTCAGTTTACTTTCTCAAGTATTTGGACACAAGTATTTTTAATTCTCTGTCACAGTCTCCTCTAATGCCATTCTTCCTCCTACTTTGTATTGCTTATATTCAAACAGGAGCAAATTTTCTCATACTATGAGAGGCTTCATATCCATCCAGAATTAAGAAGAGCAACAGAGGAAAAAAGATTGAGGTTAGAATGACAATATGCAAAATCTTTTTTCAAAACACGCCAAATTTTTTGCCTGGATCTCAAACCAATTTTGCTTTTTCACTCATTGTCTGAGGTCACCTAACTCTGGAGATGTGCAGCCTAGTTCTGAATTTTGTGGCTTCTGAGCCAATGTAATATTTTAGCAGCTTTGAAATGACACTAGCATAAAACCTGTATGGGAAAAATAAGAGAAAAACCTTCAAGGTCAGCAGAAATCATAAACTAAGCAGAGCATTGCCTGCATTCTGCAAGAAAAAGGTCCTCAAATTCAGAAGCTGAAGAAGAGAGGGAAAAACACAGAAGAGTAAGACTTTACTATCTCAAATGACATTAGCATGAGCTGAGAAAGCAGGTCTGCAGAGGCTCTTCTTAAAATTATAATACTTTTCTTGAGGCTTTTCAAAAGTATTTAGTGGCTGGATAACATGCAACCATCTGGGATCTCTAGAAAGTTACTTTCCCCAGTGGAAAAATTCAGTTCCATAAATCTGGTCTAAGCTGTACAACCTTTCCCACACGCAACACTTGCAACTTGTCTAAAAGTTAAAATAAAATGTCAGCTAAAAATAGTTATTATAGAAAGCTGTAATCTTTTCCCAATACTTATTATTACGTCTACAACCTACATTTCTTCCAAACTGAAAAATGGTTTACATGTGGATTATGGACAAATGTCTTACTACGTTGCCAGGTATTGATAAATGGAACAGGGAAGGTAGTCTATGCAAAATATGTTTTTCCTTCTTTTAAGGACTAAGTTGGGCTGAAACCACACAAAAAATAGGGTTAACAACCCCTTCCTTGTTTCTGGTCATGCTCTAGGTACCCCACTAAGACACCACAGGTTAGCTCCACCTGCTAGTCCACCCCAGAGAGCCATGGCAGGAAGAAGAACAATACGTTACTTATTCCTTTCTTACTCTGCGAGCATGCAGAAATGTCTTCTTCTCTCCACATGGAATTCTTTAGCTGGAAACCAATTTCTCTGCTGGTATCAGAAGGACTTTTCCATAAGGGAAGAATTCAAGAGATGTTGGGGCAGTGGGGGAGGAGGGAGCAAAGTCACAGATTTGGAACGTGTGCATCTGTTTATAACATAACCTTGCTAAAATGTTCAGTGAGTCTAGAGTCAATTAAATTCTAAGCGAATGTCCTGATATTAACTGTGCCAGAAGCTGTCTGGTATTTCGCCAGATAAGAAAATGTAACATTAAAAGACCTTGTCTGAGGCCTGTTGAGGGTTATACATCACTAACTGCTGAAGACATTTCAAGTACTCTGAAACTGTAATTATGCATTTTCAGGAAGGCTTTTCCATGTTTGGGCCTTAGCTGCACTCACAGGCATTCTCAGTGAGGCCAAACGAAGGCACACAGTGATAGAACTTAGCTGCCTAGTCATTAAAATAGAAAACAAATTAAAATGAGCCATATAAAAGACAAAACATACACAATGTTTTTCCCACAGCGAGCTGGTAAACTTTCATTACATAGGGAGATTCCCATTGCTAATGAGCATATGAGAGTTGCCTTTAATCCTGTTTTTATGCTTACATTTGAACCCAGATCAAACCCTCACTGTTCAGAAGCTGTATGATGTGTTTATGTTATGCTTGTGCTACATGATGAAGAAAAGTACAATAAACATGGTTATATGTACTCTCTCATTTTGCTCAGAGGTCTTCTGCTTTTCAGGTAATGGGCTCCCAAGGTAACCTCTCTGCCAAAATAGAAGAGCAAACAACAGAAGCCATCCGAAACCTCACAAGCAGCTACCACAGGAACATGGAGGGCATGATGAAAAAGCTCTTGAGCACAATATTTGACATCAGCCCTGAAATTCACCCAAACTTCAGACCTGCAGTTTAAGATTCATTGATGTGCTGTGTATGCAAAGCAAAGTAGCCTTCTTTCTTGATATAAGCATAAATACTTCCTCATGTATTGTTTCTGTATGTGTGAGAAAAAAAGAGCACTGAAGCCAAAAGCACACAATTCCACACAGGCTTTTGATGTGACAGGAATTACACAGGGTTTCACAAGCATTTGTTGCAATATTGTTTCCCATAGCTAAGCCCCTGTCATTTAGGCAGGGACAAGTCAACAACAGCAAAATAAATGATTATTTGACACCAGCAGGTTTTCAGTGGGAGTCTTTGTTCCTTTTGTCTTATAAAATGTTCTGTACTTGGATGTTATGTTGCATAAGGTCTGTTTTTCCTAACCTTTACTGTACTTCAAGTCACATGAAATAGAATATCACAAAAAACTAAAATGGAACTTTTCTGTTTTTCTTGTGACACATAGAGTGGTCAGGTTATGGACCATACAGGAACATTTGATTTTGGTCAAAAAGAATAGGTCAAAGTATTTTCAATTTTTCTATGCTAGTTTAAAGCAAAATGTAGTTAACTTGTACAAAACCATGCTTAAAAGCCATACTTAAATTATTATACTAAAACTTAACTACACCACAAACTTTATATAGCTTTGTTAAATCTGAAAAATGAGAACAGGTATAATCATTATTTACAAAATTGCTATGGTGCAAGGGCCAGGCTAGCACATCTACTTTCTATACAGTTACCCTGAAAGCACAGGAACCCAAGGGCTCAAACTCTATACCAGTTATCCTAAATGGTACCTGAATCCACGGGTTGTCCAGAAATCACATCAGCTACAGCTCATTTCTGTTACCCTAAGCAACCTTGGGTAATACTTCCCTCTGCAGGAACACAGATTACCCTTGGAATAAAATTCTACTGAAGTTGTGAAAATACAATATGATCTGTGCTCTCAAGGTGAAGCCCATTCAGTATAATGGGAGGCACTGATGAAGTGGGGATCTGACACACACCTGCACTGTGAGCTCCTTTAACGCCTTGTTTCCAAAAATTACTACAAAATTACACCAAATTAGAAAAGAAGTTTGAGAAATGACTAGCAAACAGTAGCCATGATTTTCAGTCCATGTAGACACAGACAAATCATTTCCATTTCACAGCAGTTAGTCATAGGCAATCTCCTGTTCCAGCAAGGTTTACACAGTTGATGTGCTGTCATGTGTAAAATGACCGTAAAGCTGTAGCCAACCTAATGTCAGCAAACATGACTCCTCAAGGCTGTGCCTGGATAGTACATAATCTCCAAGCCCTGATTGTTGCAGTCTCCTGTGCTTGATTATATTCTCTGGGGACCCAAGGATGCTGAGGAATGGAAAGAAACTAGAAATCCTATTGACAGCAGCTGAAAGGCTCATTTATTTAGGATTCTTTGAATCAATGTGTGATAAGTTTTGATTTGCTGGGGGGATGAAGGCACTCCAGTCCCAGCCCATGTGCAGGAGCCAATGCAGGCACCTTCCTGCACAGCTTGGGACAGTCAGGGCTCTCTCACAGCCCAGGGGCACATGCCTCCAGCTTGGGTCATGGCTGCAGCCCCAGTGCAGTGCTCAGCTGAGAAACACAGATCTGTGAGCCTAAAGAGTCACCAAATGAACCTAACACCTCACAGGGTCTGACTCATGCTCAGGACTGCTCTGCTTTCCCTATGGACTACCTCAGCACCCTTGCCTCCAGCTATCACTTCTAAACAGACAGAAATGTTGCAGGTTCAGCTGCAGAACTGAAGCAATGGGGCTCCCATTGCTGCGGGGGATAAAACACCCCCACCCCCACTATGGTGACAGGAGAATTGCCACAGCATGGTGGGCAGCAAAACCAAGCAGCAGCTTCTCAGGAGGCAGCAACCAAGGTACTGCCTCCTGAAATAGGTTTACTACCTCCTCTTGAAATAAAGGTTTGTCTTCCTTGCTACCCTGCTTCTTTTTATGACAATCCCTCTCTCCATCATTCTCAACAAAATCTTTGTTCTCTCACCAGCTGCTTCTCTTGCAAAGCTTTCAAGGCTGTCTGTACCCTTCCAGGCTGTCTGTACCCTTCTGGTCCTAATGGCCAGGGACACATCTCTTATTTAAATATCCTCTGCCCTGCAGTCACAGCCATGACCTGCCTGTATCCTTGTTATCACCTGCATACCTGAGGTACACACCGAGTCTTAGGTTATAAAACTTTTTTGAACATGATTATGTTCTTGAACTCTGGCTACTCCGTAGCTACCACTCATATAAAAATAATTAATTTCATGAGATTAGGTCTTTGATCTCGAGATATAAATCTGAGAACATTTAGCACTCTGAGCATTTACTCTCCTCTACATTCAGTCCTACTTCTGGACATAAAAAAATTGGTCATACCATCACTTTTAGATGTAAGGGTCAAACTAGACTTCATATTATTTGGCAATATTATATTAAATGAAGAGCTTAAATCACTAGCTGCAGCAATGGAATATTGGGGTGCCAAGAAAGCACAAGCTGAGTTTATAAGGACACAAAATACCTTGTATGTGACAGTTACATACTCCTGATAATGGCAAAAAATTGTTCCATGCAAAAGGAAAAAAAGGATGGTTAATTTCAAATTTTTTGTAATGCATAAAAGAAAGGTAAAAATGGTTACTCTGAATTAGCAGTCACCTGGCAGGAATGATTACAAATGCTCTTTCATCTCCTGGGGATATTCCCAGGCCCACAGGAGCCCCCAGTCCTCACAGTGCCCTGACACTTTATTACCTAGTGTGCACCAATGCAGTTGCAAATAAAATGGCAGTATCTCACATGCCACAACACAAACAGATTTTAAGACAGAAGAAGCCACAAACAGATAACGCTTATATAAACCTTTCTCTTTTGTTTCATAATTACCATTAAAATCAACTGCAAAACTCCCATATTGTGACATATTAGGACTGAAACAACAAACTAGATTGGCCCAGTTCTTCACTGGCTTACAGGACAGGGGTTAACAAGGCTCTTTCTGTCTGGAAATGAAGATCTGTATTAATCAATAAATTCTAATCCACTGATTAAAGTATCTCAAATAACAACTAGGTCATAAATAACAACAAAGGGTCATACTAGTGAAAAGTACAAGAACTGTTTTGTACAACTCATGACATGGATTGGGCTGAATTTCTCTGGCTGTTCTCCCTCAAAATTCTCCTTTGAGTTATAATATATGAGGATGTAGTGATGTGGTTCCCATTCATGGGTGATGAGGGGAGATCTCTGAACTCATGCCAGTAAGACAGAATATCTTTCAAGTCTAAATAAAGTAAAATGAAACAGACATGAAGAATTAATACTACACTCTGTGCTGAAGTTGTCTACTGACTTTCCCATTAATTTCTGAAGAGTTTGGAAGCCGAGGTCTGGGAAATCAGAACCAGATGTTAATCCATTACATGGATTATGATATTAACTGAAATTTTTCCATATTAAAATATACTTGGAAGTTCATACAATCTGTAAAACATAAGTTGTTCTTGTAAATCATCATATGTGTGTGTATGAAGTTTTAACAGAACAAAATACTTCAGTCCCTGACTTAAAAGATTTTGTAGCTCCAGGGCTGTGAGAAATGTTTTCCTCTAAGTTGGGACAGGATGCTCTGCTGTTGCAGAGCTCAGGAACCATTACAGGGCAGGTGACAACAGGCTGCCATAACATACAGTCACAAGAGATGTGAACCTGCAGATCCATACTTCCACATGCAGCCTTGCCCAGAAGCATCCTTAACTGCAGACAAAGCAGGAAAGATGTCTATGTGAAAGGATCTATTGGGCATCCCTGCAGCAGGGGACAGGGTCAAACTTTGGGTACAAATTTGGGCAGGGTCAGACACCAGACTGAGCCTGGGGCTGAAATTTGAAGACATTGTTAGGCTATTAAGCTATACCTTCCATCATTTGCAGCGGCGTTGGCTGTTAGCTATACTGACAGGCAGGTAATGCTGCCATCAATTAAAGACACATGAACAGTAACAGTCCTTACAAAAGGAAGAATCAACCTTACCCCTATGGTCCTTCAATGGAAATACATTATGTTCAACTGGAACTTCTCTTAACTGGGTGCATCTTTCAACTATGGGTTTGGTTTTTTCTCAAAACAACAGCATGCAGACTAATCAAATGTTGTCAAGACACAATTCTTCTTCAGCCTCAGCCATGAGTCAGGCTCACACTCCAGGATGTCCTCACCAAAAGACTAACTCATGGGAATGGTACCCATGTGGCATCTCATCATCACCTTCTCCAAACTCTGGGGCAAAGAACATGGCCCTGAGTCCAACAACTCAGTGTGGAGCCAGGTGCCATTGAAAATAAACACAAGGGGAGCAAAGAACAGTGGGCAAAGATTTTGGGGTGACAGCAGAAATTCCAGGTCTTTGCTGCTCTGGAAGCCCCCCACGGGCACATGTTGGTTAAGCAGGAAATTTGAGCATTATGTAAAATTACATTCTGTTTCATGTATACAATGCATATTCTTCAAAATAATTTCCTCCAGCTCCTCATTGAAGTAGAGGGAATGCCTGTTCCACAATACACAAGCATCATGTATTCCTGTCAGCTTCACTGTGGCCTGTCCTTCACAGATTTGATTATTCCACATTTTATAGTACTATAAGGCACTTATACTCTGAGTCTTCCCCGAGGAACATTAATGCTTGTTAGAAATACATGACCCAACCAGTATTACTACAAAGCACTTGGAAAATGTTACATTGGAGTACTATTAATACACTCTATTGCACTTGCACTACATGACTGCATGTGGAAAATCTGATGACTTGCAAGCTTATTAAGTTACTGAAATTCCTCATTGCTTTTATGAAAGATATGCCACAACTGAACTACCTGACCCTGGGTGATTCCTGGAAGTTCCTCTGGCCCCAGATCTGATTTATTTCCAGGGACATCAGACTCCAATATGCTACCAAATTTCTGTATCACTTGTGGAAATACAGGGTTTTTGAGTTGAGCTGTGCTTCAAAAACAAGCTTTCCACAAAATATGCCAGGAAAATTACCTCAAAACTTGCTATTAAATAAACCTTGATTTAAGAAACACAGTATTTATAATTCACCTGTAACAAACCAAAGAGCATAAATATTAATATAAAACAGATCATCAATGTCAATATAACCTAATTTGTATAACCTTCTCTATGTATTTCATGTAAATATTTATTTAACAATCCTGTGGCACTGATTTATTATAGAAAAGAGATAGATAAAAACAGATACATAACATAAATGTAATCTAACCATGTGTGTCTTTGGCAAATAAATCAAGCATTTTGTGTCAGTGTTGTTTCCATGCAGACTCACTCACAGGAAATGAGCAATCCCATGCTGGCAGTGGGATGACTCATACCTGTGTTCAAAATGGAATAAAGGTGAAGTGTGGCGGCAGCTCCAAGTGCAGAAGTGAGATGTAGCAGCAAGGACAGACTGCCAGGGCACATGGGTGCTCAGAATTGCTCCTGCCATTCTGATCCACATCTCTTGTGCAAGGGTGGCTGCCCTGCACCTCACACCAACACTGCTCTTTCTATCAGCCCATGAACACACAGCCTTGACTTTCCAATAACCTGGCTCCCCAAGCATCAGGAGGATATGTATTACCTCTTACACGTGGTTTCCCAGCTGTTAGCAGCAGCAAAGAATGTTTAATAAATGAAATAATTGTGTCTTATAACAGATTTACACTTCTTAACAACATATCTACCAAGATGAGTTTCAAGGATAAAAACCAAAGTATTGTTTCCTCTTAACACTTAACTGCTCTGTCTGTATGTGCTATGGGTAATGTTTCTTATGGCACAGGCTGCCAAGTCCATTCAGAGTATTTTCCCTAATGTCTTTTCCATTCAGCTCTGGAGTAAGCAAATTAGCATTCAGCACTTTTCTCCTGTTTCTAAATCATTTTTCTTCCATATCCTTTGGAGTCACCCACAAAAGTGACATTGAGACAATAATTTACTCCAAGGTGAAGAGTCTGGAGAATCCTCACCCATTTCCATAAGTACACCCATTTCCAGTTCCTATTAACTGCTACAATTTTGACTGATACATTTGTATATATGAGCAAATATATACATCCCATATGTATCCTTTGTATTCAAGAAGTTGAAGTAATTTTCATTCAGTTTCTCTTTCTGAACCTAAGTATTTACCTACTTTGGAAAAATAAACAAAAACTACGTTTCTACTTTTTTGTGTCAAATTCAAGCCTGAGTGATTCACCAGTTTCCACTTAATCACTGCCTAAAAGAGCCAATATTCACCATAAAGGATTTCAGACCTGGAAATATTATTTCCAAACTTTTGTTTATGTGGAACAACTGTGAGAAAACCACCGAAGGCTTGACTGTCAGCTGCTGGGAAACTGTAAGTCAGATGATATCAACAGGGTAGCAACCAACATAGTTTTGTGAAAATCTGTGAGCTCTGCATCTGTCTCAGGCACTTTCTGTGCTGTGCTGTTGCACAATGTCCCAGCACGTCTGCTGCTCTGCTGATGCTATTGCTCTATCTGAAACTAGATTCAGTAAGAAAAACACCTTTTGATGGAGGGGGTTGCCAGCCTAACAAGGCACAAGAAAGACGAGTGCATGGTCACAGTTTGTGCCAGGTCTGTGTGCAGGCTCTCTGCTGCCCAAAATAGCCCACTGTCAATGACACAGGCTGCAGGGTACACTGGAGAACTGAAGAGAATTTCAAAGTGGGAGTGCCTCTCAGGAGAATTGGTACTGTCTGAGAGAACTTTCCATGAAAAGTTTTTCAATCAGCTCAAGCTTAAAATTGTGCTGCTCTATTATTTTCAATGCGAATAGCTTTAATAAAGAGAACTCATTCTGAAACACACTGCAATACTCTCTGGACTAAGTCTGCTTGAACAGAACAAATGGATACAGCCATGTTCAGTGAAACATGAAAATTTATCACAGCTTTGATCTGCACAGAAATTCAGCAATTTCACAGTAAAGCATGGTGTTTAGGAATGATTCACTTGTTTGACATGTGACTCGTTCAAGCACTAAGACCAATATTTATACTCTTTGGTGGTTAAGAAGGATATTTTATTCAGAAGAAAATATGTTGTACACAGAAGCATGTGGACTTGTCAGCAAACACCGAATGTAGTCATATATACTAATATGTTATTAATTGGTTTGTGGATAGTAAAATCAAGTCCCTGACTTCAGAGTGAAAATATCTTTCCTCTCCTTGAAATGGAGAGCAAACTTGTATCCTACATACTAACATGGATACCAGCATGCCTCAAAATCTTGTGCAGCTTTTAAATTAAACTTGAGATTCATTCTCTATTTCCATGTGGAAAAGGTAAGATTAAATGTGTACTAGTTAAGACAGCATGCAATTAAAATTGAAAGCATTAACAAAAATGGCACTATGCAGTTTACAGTTGACTTGTAAACATAAAGTTTAATGAGCCTCTTTGTTTTGTCACTCCTCTGCAACTGGCTCCAAGTCTTTTAACTATTCCTTTGCCTTGTAAATTCAGGTCCATGTAAGGTGAAGATCAGTGTGAAGGTGCAAGCAACCTAACAAGCCTGCCTGAGTTTCAGTGCCCTGCTTCCCTTCAGCAGCTCGGGTAAGACTGGAGCATGCAGAGCACCAACAGCAGCCGAGGGCAGGAGTCAGCCCAGGAGCTGGCACTGCAGAGCTTACAAATGTTTGTGGAGAAAAGAACATCAGTTGCACATACAGAGGCATTTGTTGACCTTATAGGCCACTCCTGGCATTCAGACTTCAGTGTGTCTATGGAAGAGCTGGGAATTGAAAGAGCAATCTTAACACAGACCTATAAACGAGAGGAGGCACACTCCAACAGCATGGGTTTGTAGGAGGTCTGGTTCTTGACTTAAAGCCTCAGGCTACTGGCCTAAGGAAATTGCTAGATGTGCAATATCCAGCTCCTATGCACAGTGGGGGCTGTCACCAAACATTGGGGTACCCTGTGTTTTTTGTGTATTTGGTCTAATAAAATGAGGCAGAGAAGGCTTATTTACAAAGATCACACTGCTGACGTAACTGAAAAACTTGAAGTAATCTCGTCATAATTCTGTATACAGATTTCATCTGCCTTTCACAGAATCTCTGCTCAAATTAAGCATATGTATCTCACCAAGGGAGTGCAGGTATGCTGTAGTAATGTTTTTTTCATTAGTGTCTTTGGCACAGCTACAAGTGCCACTGTGAAGAAAGAAAAAAAACAAAAATATAAGGCCCTCCAAAACTTTCCTGGTTTATCACTTTCATCAGGCCAACATTTTTCTCACACAAAATGGAATCTGCTTTTCTTTATGTCTAGCGTGTACCCTAATTTATTCCCACCATAACCTTCTTAATTTCCACTTCACTTATGCATCCAGTTTCCAATATCCTCTCATTACTTTTCCAAATAATTATCTTCATGCTTTCTCCTTCTCTAACAGGAATTCATCGTAGACACACATCACATTGCTTCATTTTCCTTCTCTACACTCCTAGTAATCCTACCAAAAGAGCATGGCAACCCTAAAACAAATTGTGTTTTGAAGCTACTATCCAACAGCATCTCAATTTCTTTGTTTTCTGACTTCCCCATTCATGTGTAGCCACGTTGTGCTACAAACTCCTGCATCAGGAGCCATCCACCCTTCTGACCTCAACTCCAAGTCCCACCCTCACTGCAGTCCTGATCCACAGCTGTGGTACCCAGGAGTCATCAAACACAAATTATTCCTTTTAAACAACAGAGTTTGCATAGGGTTTGATACAACAGAATGACTGAGGAACATATGAAACTGAGAAGCCATAGGTAATGCTAATTTGTCCCTCTTACACTTAGTAGAAAGCAAAAGATATTCCATGTGTTTATCCCTGGGGTGGGATTAAAAAGGCCCATTATAAAAAAAAATCCCATTTGCATTGTTTTTACTGAAAGACTTCAATTTAACAGGTCTGACCTGGATTAAAAATAATGACCATCCAAATTCCAAACATTCTTCCTGTAAATCCTGGCTGTCCATTTATAGCCTAACTGAAGCCTGTTCTTAACTTGTAGCTGGCTCACCACCACCTGCCATTAACAGCTTGTTCAAAGTTGAACCTAATTGTACAAAGAGGTAAGGACACCATCAAAGTTATTTCTTAGCCAATCCATCCTCTTTTATGGCCATCTCTAAGCATGCCACTGCACTGCTGGTAGGCAGACTAATCTCTCAGGTATATAAAGGGAAGGGGCTTCTGCTTTACCATTATAGCTGGCTAATCCTATTAAAATAACAATATGTATACAATAATTAGATGTCAGAAATAATGGGTGCTGCTCTAGTCCTACCCTCTCCTTTTTTCATTTGACTCTGTATTTCAAGAGAAAGTGATCTGGTGGCCTCTAGTTCTGACCTTTATCAGGTATTCCTGAGATCAGCAGCTCAGCTTTTCTAATCTTACCTTGACTTCTCTTGAGTGACCCCCCGTTCCCCGTTACAGACTTCCCCAATTACCTCAATATTCACAGTATTCCCTAAAGCACCGCTACATGGAACACTATTATCTCTTTTCTATTTTATCTATTAACCTTAGGAACACGGGCAAGCTATTATGAGCAATCACTGTGCTTACAGAAAAAGGACAGAAAGGGACAGAATGTGCTTTAAAAGCGTATGTGGAAAATGTTTGCCATTTTGAATACATTTTGTGTTTTCTTCTAAAGGAAAAATAACCAGATACTTCAGAAGCAAAGCCAAAAGTATCTCAATTAAGCCTCTCAGCTCTTCTACATTCAGTGAAGTACTTATATTTTTTAAGATGTTTCCCCTTGATTCCTACATATTTTCTATTGCTCACTCTTCATAGAGCCTGTCAAAAGACAACAGCAACCTGGGAATGGAGGTGTCCTGGATCTCTAACTCTAGCCCCATACCCTGTTTTCTGGGTAGACTGCCTGACTCTTAGGTTGGCAATGCTGTGCATCTGCCTGGGGACAGGGAAAAAAACTCCTGAAGAGCCAGCTGCTTCAGGAGAAATAGATAGTTTGGGAGAGAAGGAGCAGTCAGCTCAGAAAAGACAATAATAGCATGAGACAGCTGGAGGAGAGATCTGCAGGAGCAAAGCTCGTCCCTGTTCATGTACCATCAGTAAAACTGGCAAATTATTTATTTGTTTCCCCATCAAGAGGTTTGGGGCTTTTGGAAATCTGAAATTTAGAAATAACATATGTAAAGACAGGCAAAATCAATTTTTCCCCCACTCACTGCTGGTTTGTTTGTTTGGGGTTTTTAAGTCACAGATTTGCCTATTTGCTGGTCATGTTGTGTAATATTACTGACTCCAGATAAAAGGGGAAAAAATTTGTCTGGTTCACAAACAAATTCAAAGCATACATTTTGATCTGCTGGATTTGTTACTGCTGGGTTTTGGGTTTTTTTAAGGGAAAAATCCATAATCTTCCATTTTTTCAAAAAGCTCAAAATGCTTTGAGCTTTCAAAATTTCTCCATTTGAGAGGGAGAGCAGGGGCAGAAGTATGCAAATGTTCTGAGCACAGGGGCAAGGAGAAATCCTTCAACCTCTACTGTACTTTTGGAATGACATTTCAGAGGTACGTATCTCATTCCAGCTCCTCCAGAGACAGGAACTTATGCCAAAGCAGTCAAGGAAATTTAGAGGTGCTGAGCTTTTCTTGTGAGGAAAAAAAATCCAGATATTTTGTGCTTTCCATGTTTAAAAATGTTGTTTAATCACAATTAAATTCTATTTTGAATTGTAGTACAGAATGCTATCCCCGACCAGGACTCCGTGCTAATTCCATCTCTAATCAGCAGATGGCACCATGAATTCGTCAAACAGGATGGAGACCAGAAAGAAGTATAAATTTATCCCCTAAAAGGAGGGGGGAAAAAGCAGAAGGAAAAAAAAAAAGCATACACCCAACTTGACATACATAAATCAGGAACTAAATTCAGAGGGTGTAACTTTCCCCTCACGCCACCCCTCCAAAAATAAAACGGGCTGTGGAACACACTGTGTGACACCCTGATGCACAAAGAGCAGCTACACCTATAATGTCCCCAGCCTTGCCCTGTCACTGACCTACATTGTCTCATGGCTGACTGTGAGACTGTAAAAAATAAATCAAAAATATCCCAACTCTCCTTCTGACCTCCCCTTGCCCTGAACAGCACCTCTGGAGTAGAAGGCCTCCCCTGGGCTGGAAGGGGGACTCAGGAGCAGCACAGCAGGGAGCTGAGAGGAGAAGCTGGAGGCAGAGTTGCAGATGCTGCAAGCATGGGTTCAGAGTCACAGGGGTCCGAGCCCACCCAGGGAACCGCAGGCTGAGGAACAGACAAGTGCACAAGAGTTTGCAAGACTTTTTTGCCTTTTTCTTCCACTCAAACAGCAAAATTTCTACTTGGAATTCAAAGGCTGCCTCCCCAATGTCCCTCACCAGTGCCCTACATCCCTGAAGGAGCACAGCATGAGCCCACAGCTGGCTCCAGCAGAGGCAGGAAACAAGCTCCGCTCAGAGCAGCAGTTCGGTGTGTCCAGGTGTCTGCCTTTCCCCTGGCCCAGCCACGCTCATCCCAACCCCTGCTGGTAGGATAACTATTTTGGCAGGCATGGAGCTGGCACCCACCTGGCACCTCTTCACACCCACCAAGCTCACACAGGGCTTTGCTGTGGGCACGGTGTGCCATGGGAAGGTGGTTCCTTGGCACAGGCACCAAAGGATGTGCAAGATGTGCTCACCGCCAGCAGAAATCTGCTGCCTTAAATATGGGCTTCTCCATGCTCTTACATATGAACAGTGAGTGTGAAAAGCCTGCCTGTCCATCTGTTCCTTAAAGGTTTCTTTCTTTTGCTGCGTGTTAGAATTTCTCCCCAAATCTTCTTCAGCAGCACAAATCACATCAGTGACATTTATGGGTTAGGTAAATGGTATGCTGCTGACATCATCTAAGCACAGTAACAGGCACAGTTAGGTTGTCTGTGGATAGCTTTAATGCTATGGACTTCAAGCTCCATTTATCCTGTTCTCAATGAGCAAAAATTAAAAAGTACAGTAAAGTATTGCTCTAAGAAGCAATAGCCCTACCATGCAAAAACCAGAAATCTTCCCAACAGAAGAGAGCATTCAATCAACAGTTTCAACCATGGCACAAAAGTGAAAACTGATGTGTGAAATTTAGAGAGGAAAGCAGCACAAAAGTAAAAAACAAGCTTACCTTGCATTGCATGGAGTCATCCTGTCTCAGGCCCAAGGAGCAGATGCCATAAATTTTTGCCACTTCAGACTCTGCATGTCTGGTTTTTGCAAAGTGATTTTTCTTCCTGACCATTCCTTACTATTTTCCCAGCTTGCCTAGCAGGCACAACTCAGGAATTACCAATACCTCGGCAGTGACACAATTGATTAAGTATGAGCAATACCAGCTTGGGTTTTGCATTCAGTCAGAGCTCTGTAATGGCAGCACAAGGGGCCTCGCTTGTTGAGCAAGAAGGGCTTTATGTCACTTGTCCCTAGAGCAAGACACAAGTGATCTTGATGGAGAAGGCAGCAAACATACTGTCAGAAGCCATATTCACAGGGAAAAGGCAGAACAATGGAGATTAAATGACAGGGCAGAAGCAAGGAATTAAATCATCCCCGAGGCTCAGCTATTCCAGGCTTCCCCATGACACCTGCAAGAGGCACAGGGGAAGACCTGGAGCAAATCCCTGTGGAAGTCTTGCCGTCTGTACCAACACTCTGATGGAAAACCTGCAAAATCGCTTGTGGCTCTTCTGAAAATCATGGGCCATACAACCTTGTGTCCAGCTGCACAGTTACTTTTCAGCCAGTTTCCAGTCTGAAAACTGGACTGGAAAACAACAGTAGAATTGCTTTGAATTCGAGCCTTTTTAACTTTTTCTTTCTGTAAACGGCATAACTCTTGCCTGCCCTTCTGCTGTACTAGTGTAGTTCACTTCCAAGTGGTAAAACAGAAGGAAAATAGTTGCTTACTATAAATCAAAGGAGATTGTGTAGGCCACTTACACACTTCTAACTTGGTAATAACTCTGTTCTTCCAAAAGACAGGAGGCACCCTGAACCCACACCTGCCCTTCAACAGTGTGCCCAAACCACCACAACAGAGCCCTCTGCACATGAGCATCTTTTCCTCCAGATGCTCTTCATGCTCTTGTGTGCTTACATGGAAGATATTTTGGCTGGGAAGACAGTAATGAGAGATTTTTGGATTGTCACCTGAGAGACAAAACCACAGTTCCAGGCCTAGTGCCAGGGAAAAGCTGAGTTTTCCACAGACAGGGAAAGAACTGTGGGGGAAAAGGGAAAACTAGAGGTCTGCTCTGTCTATAGCAGCATGATAGCTACCATATCTTCCCAGACCACAGGGAAAACACCTTTGCTTCAGACATGAAGACAAACCCCTGGTCTGAGTCAGATGGAGAACTTAACCCTTTATATTGCCTTTCCCAGATTTGTGCTGTGTAAGAGTGAACAACAGCATTTCAAAGTCTTAGTAAATAAGTTCCAGATAAAATTACAGTAACTTACTGCTTCCTTATATTGAATAAAAAACATTTACTTCTGTGGAGCAATGGTTCAGGCTGGCTCTGGCTGGTTTGTGAAGTTCCTGGCTCTTTTCAATTCAGAATGCATGGGCACTGCTCACTTTACATCTCTGTATGCCTCTTCTGCTGGTGTGCTGCCACTACCTCCCTGCCTCTTTGGACCATCCCTCAGCTTGGTACAACACTCAGGGCTCTTGTGATCTGCTCTCAGCTCTGTCAGGAACATTGCATTGGTAAACTTGAATTTTTAATGTAGCTTTTCCATCTCTGGCCTGTAAAATGGAAGTGACAATAGTAATTACTTAATATTAGAAAACTAACTGTATTTGTAGGCAGTCTCTCTGTGCCCCAATTTCCAAAGAGCTTCGGGTATGAATCCATTCAGGTATGAATCCATCCTCCTTTTCCTCCTCATTATTTACTTACTTTCAAAACATCAGGGCAGGAAAGGTCACAGACAACTGGCACAGTCCTGTTACCAATGTCCCATTGGCAAACTTCTGAGTTTGCAAGGAGGTTCCTCTGATGTTTTCCATGGTTACAGGGCTGTGCCCATATGGAAGGAATACACTTATCTTTGCATTGATAGCAAGGATTTTGGGTCTGAGTTGAAACACGAGACCTCTAACGCTCACCAGTACAAAAAATGATCTTCAACTGGTGCCAAAGAGTCTGTAGCCATGTTCAACATCTTCACTAAAACAGCATCCTGTGTAACTCTTCTGTTTAAAACAGAAGAGAAAGTTACAAAACAGGAGCCACCACCTGCTTGGGAGTCAGCCTGAAATACACCAGCTGCAAATGCTGCTCTGCTCAAACTAACCGGGAGCTGATGTTACACAATGCAGTTGCAAGGGAAAAGTGATCAGCAGCAATATTAAATAATTTATTTTATTCATTCATATTTACTTCATTCATTATCAATATGGGACTGTTTCCCTTTTCTCCTCACTAAAACAGGTTTTCTATGCAATTTGCTCCCAGCTTTAAGTTAGATACAATCCTTTTAAAACTAGCTGCTTAAAAGGAGAAAACTCAACTCTGGCATGGCTTTGGAAAATTAACATCATTCGTGTCACTAGTAGGCTATCACTGGGGATTTTGTTTAGCCAGAAAGGCTGTGTTTAGGCTAGTGACTGAAACACATCTTCGAGACCCCTGAAACACATGTCCCTCCGCACAGCTTCTGCTTCCCGTGGGGGAATCGTGAGGCTGGCACCCTCCTGCTGCCACCACCACACCTCAGCAGAGAGGGACATGCCTTTAGCACCACTCCATGGCTTTCCAAACTGCTGCTATTGCCAGTTTTCCTATACCTGCAGCTGCTTGTTGTTTAGACAGCTTCTATAATATTAGAGAGCTGCAATGCCTGGTCTCCAGCCCGAAGCAGTATTTTCACTGTAAGCACTGCTGCTCAGCCCTTAGAAGTGCAGCTAAGTAATTATGGGAGAATTTTATCGACAAATGTAAACATGGTATGCATGAATTTTCATTAATATTTCACATGAAGAAAACAAGGCTGAATCAATCAGATAGTGGCTAAACTGCAGTACAATCTCTGGTGATAAGCAACCACACCAAACCCACAACTCTGTTCAGTTCCCTCAGTTTAAAATTATCACAGATATTTCTTTGTGAACAGCTCTTTGCTTGCTGGACCTTCTCTCAAGAGCTTACTTACATATTTTGATTTATAACTAAAGTCTGAAAATCTTTTTAAGTTCTCTGTCTGCACTCTGTGCTCCAAAACACACAGTCCCTCCAGAGCCCTTCCCAACCCACGCCCCCTTCACCTCTGCAGCTGCCCTTGCTTTACTGCACCTCCTCTTGCAGGGCTGCACAATGCACAGGAGGAAAGAAGTCACCTGGCAGCAGAGACATCCACAGAAGGTGATGAAAACAAATCCCCCCAGCCTCAGAAGGGTTCATATCTACCTGCTAGTTATACAACAATCCTCCAAAGGTATCCAGGCTGTGGAACAGCCAGAGGGTTGAAATATATTCACAAAACTGTAGGAGCTCTCCCTCAGATTAGTACCAGAGTCTACTGAATTCAGCCTGAGAGGCATGAACACCTTAAAAATGTGCAACCACAGAGCAGTGGACAACCTGCCAAATTCTGCATTTCATTGCAAAGAAGCATCTAACTCCTTGAATGGAACATTGAGCTAATGTCAGCATTAACCCAGAAACATATAGCTGTATAACAGCAATTTGAACTGATTTCAGAAGCAAGCTGAAAGTAGCATACTAACAAAATGCACTTTATGACCTAGTCCACACCTAGATTTAGACACCTCAGAGACCCTTAATGGTTTGGGGCTTTTTTCTTTGTAGGGGTTGTTTTCTGGGTTTGGTAATATTTCATTTACAGGAAGGTTGAAGACTTTATGCCAATATATGCATTTGCACCATATTTCTTTAAATATGTTCCAGGAAATGCCATACTGATGAACTGCTCTGTAATATAATCCTTCAGACTGGAGCAATTCATAAGATCCCAAGAACAAAAAAGCTTTTTCAGCAGGTATGGTTAATCAGGAAGTGAGTACATTCCATATTAGTATCCCCTCAGGATTTCCAGTCCTCAACCAGAGCACGACCAGTTTGTTGTTCTGCTGGGAAAGCTGTCACAGGACAGACGGACTCATTAGAGCTCCATTTCCACGTTCTCTGGAGTTCAGAGCAGAAGCTTTGCCATGTCTGCTCTGAGATCTTTATTGGTTGTAAACCATGACAGACTTGAAGGAAAATTCTCAGCCCTACGGTCCAAAAAGTTCACAGTGTAAGAAACAATTCACACCAAGGATAAACTGTGAAATGCATTCCTTAAAGTGTTTTATTATCATTTTTTCTTTCAGCCTGGTGCTGGAGATAGATATCTCTTTGACACAAAGCCCTTTGTCCCACAACCAGTGTAAGAGCTCCAGGGACAAAACTGCAAATTGGTTTCCAAGTCTATTTTAGGAATGGCTTAACAATCAGAAGAGGAAATGTGATATTCAAATCAAATGGCTAAATTTTTCAGTAATAAAGGTGATGGGGCGAGATCTGCCCTAACGGCACCGAACAACAAAACGCAAATATTCTAGCATTGAGTGGCTTTGCATGCCAGCACCTGCTGAAGTCACACATTTCTACCTGCTGACTTTGGTAGGGAACAAGGCTCCTGGGGGACAGAAGCCCAGCGGACTGGGGCTGGTGTCCCTGCCCCAGCACAGTACAGCAGTCAATAGTGAGCAGCACTCTGGCTGCAGCTGCATCCCCCAGCACTTCACCACAAACTCCAGCTTCCCAGCAGCCTCCAGCAATCATCCACAAGGGACCACTTATTCCATCACATGAAGACCCCAAAAAGCAATCATTTGAGGGACACAGCAGCTCTAAATATTGCACATTCCTTCTCCCTGCTGGAGTAGACTCCATTTGAAGAGGATAACAATTTCCATCAGGCTGGCACATTGGGCAATAACCACCCCAGCACTGAGGCTCTCTGGAGCCTGGCAGGATGTCACACAGGCCCCTGGGCAGCTAAGGTTGCCTGCACAGACATCTCAAACACCACTGTTTCTGAAAATTCCACTGATAAGAGAATACAAATATACATGTAAATAAACTCAGGTTCATTTGTGATTAGCAGAGAAAGGTTTCTTAGTGTTCATATTAAGCTATTTTTGAACTGGTACAGTTACTTAGTGTTCACTTGCAAAAGCAGAAGGTTTGCATAGATTTTTGCCAGAGAATTAAACCAAATGTTATCAGGTGACAGCGTAACACAAAGGCACCAAAGAGAATGGTGCAATGCCTATTTACAGGAGCAGAGGATCCAGCCTCCAGCATCCTCTGCACATTCAAATAAAATGGACACACTGCAACTTTTCATCTGGTGCAAAAAGTACTGGAAAATCACTGTTGGTGCAAAACAGCTGTACCTTTATACTGGTTTGTCCTATGGAACACGTTGTATGCATTTGCTTTGCCTGATTCCCAAAGCAAGGCACCAAACCATACACCATGCCATGGGTGTGAAATCCAGCCACGTGCTGCTTTAGGGGTGTCTGCATAAACCACTGCTCAAAAATCAGCTGTCAGTGTCACTGGCACGGGGGGCAAGTCAGTGCTCTGAGATGTGGCCACTTATGGGAAATACTCTGCTTGTCTAAGGGTCTGTCAACATAGGAGAGATTTACTGAGGCAATTATCCTTCCTGTAACAGGGCACTAACCTGCTACAGTCACACTGCTGCAACTCTCAGTATTGAAGTACTTATCTGCAGTTCAGACTAAATTGCTTTGAATGCAATATAATTATTACACTGCCAGAATCATAACAGCAAATATCCCTTTGCAGACAAGTTCTAAGGAGCGGAAGGCTTTTCTGCCCTGGAAAAGATTAGGCACATACAAATAATGAATCATCAGATTTTTTTCTTGCTCCTATTATGTGTCTCTGCTAACAGCCTGCATGTCAGGAAGCTTGAGCTAATGGACTGGGCATGGGTTTAGGACAACTAGTGTCTCATCTCTGGTTTTCATATGCTGAGTGACAGCAGGTAAGTCACCTGTTTTTTTGCCTTTGGGTTTGTTAGTAGCACCAATATTTTTTCTGGCAAGTCAGTAGAGGCAAAATGCCAATTTAATAGTCACTGTCTAATTTTCCTATTTCAAATGTTTTTTCTTCTTAATACTGATTAAAATAAACAGGATATCTATTGCTCCAGCATTCCATGTTACCACATTCCCCACAGAATTATGGCTCCTCTGCACAATGCACCTGATGCTGACAGTTGCAAATGGTTTGCAAAGTTAGAAACTATCTAAAAACTCAGGCCCTATGTGTGAGTCCAACCAGTGTAATTCTCTGGAGACAGATGAGGAAGAGCAAAACCACGTTTGATACAATACTGTTACCTTCAAGCCACAGAGGAAGCAGTTCTTTGTTTCAACATAGCATTTTACCTGCAGTGCTGCAGAGATGCATGTGGTGACCTGCAGTGAGGCATATGCCATCACAGATCTCCAAAAACCACTCTTTCTACATTAGCTCACCCTGCTAGAATGGCTGGGATGTGTAGTAGGTCACTATCTGATTGAAATGACCTTGAAGTCTATTTGCTGATAGGTCAGTCTAGGTCTAGTCTCAAAAACCACACCTCACCACAACCCAAGAGCTGTGCTGTGCCACTGTTCCAGATCACGATGGGCTGCAGGGACAGCAGCATCTGCCAGCCAAGCACTGTGCTCGTGGGAGCCCCTGTGCCTCTGGAGACCCTTATACAACATATCTCATTCCTTGGCCAGCCCTATTCCCAGGAAAGGCTCTATGTGGTCTTCATAGGCACCAATCCATGCCCTAACTTAAAGGAGGCTTTCAAAATTAGGGGATATATAATGTCATGTACTTGAGGTCTAGATGCCTGGACCATCAAAATGAGGCAAAAGCCTTTTTTTGGGGTAGCTAAGTCAGAACATTCTTTTCTGAGACTGATTTTCTTTGCTGGCTTAACCGACAAGTAGGAGCTAGGGACAATCTTCCTTCTGATTTTCAGGCACCTGGCAGCATACAGCAATGTGGTCACAGAGGCTCCAGCAGGTGCCCAGTCATGGTGAGAAGCAGCAAAGCCTCACAGTCCCCTAAGGCATTCCTGCTAGGGAGTTCCACAATGGGGATGCTCAGCCTGGCATCACCACTGGGGGAACCACGCCATGCTGCAAAATGACCAGCCAAGAGCTCAGCTGCCCTGTGCCCTTCGCTGGGGTCTGCACCCTGTGCAATGCCCTGTACTCAACACACACTGCACTCTGGCCATGCTTCACCCAGGTCCTGGTGTGGAAGAAGTGTTTCAGAGACAAAGAGGCATGAGGAACTTCTAAGCAGATAACAGCTTGACATAAACGAGAGGAAGACAGTACCCCCTTCAGACCCAACCTGCAAATAAATGAAAAAAAGACAATGCTCCCAAGGCAATAGCCCAAGACAATTCAGTGATTTGCCATTATACTCCTGAGAACACCTTGGGATGTGAATTTTTCCCCTAGTATCTTGGAATAGCAAAGTGTAAATCATGTGGAGAGGTATGTGTGTCCCTCTCCACCTAGCTGGCACAGGTCACAGTTAGCAGCTAAAAGAGATTGTGCCCTGTGAAAGGTCAGTGAGGAAAAAAACATGGTGAATGTGCCAGCACATGAACATGGAAATATCAACATTTTTATTTCCTCATAACATGGAAGATGTGCATCTATACTGTTTTCCACAAAGCCACTAAAATGAAAAACACTAGGAACAGTTTTTGATAAATAAAAGCAAAGGTGGGAATACATAAAGGTAGCATTTGCATACTATCCATTGGACAGTTTCACACACTGAAATGTCTCTGTGAAGTCCTGGACTCACTGAGATTTGAAGTCAGTTTCCTCCATTGAGTATAGATGAGGTCTTCCACTCAAGAGAAAAGAGATTTCAAATTTATCAGTGGTGATAACACCTGCAGACTTCCTGCCTTATCAGATCTTTGCTTTTTTACTCAAAAGTGTCCTGAAATACTTAAGTTAGTATGTCTCTGAAATATTCATAGCTTATTAAAGTATAACTGTCGTATGCTGCAAATACCTCACATAATCAAATGACCTATTCATGACCTTGCAGGTATTATAATGTGCACACCCTTACCTGACAAACAGAAAAAAATTGGGTTTCATTCATGTGGACCACACTTCCAGACATGTGATGTGATTCTTTGGGTTGCTTTCTGCAGGGCCAGGAGGTGGACTTTGATGATCCATGTAGACCCCTTCCAACATAGGATACTCTGAGTTTATTAGCAGAATGACACATTTTAAAATCAGTATTCCCAAAGCATCTAAATGTATGACTCATGTACGTGTTGCACTGTACAGCTTCATATTTTTGAATGAGTTTGTTCATATTTGCTAAACTAAAGAAACATACAAGTCTTTGAAGGCATGGGAAAAAGTTTGAGAGATTAAGCTGTACAACAGAAAAAGAAACAGAGATCACACAAGCAAAGAGATGACAAAGATCAGCACAACATGGCTACCTCACTTCTAGGGTGCTTTTAAGAAAAGTATTAGATATTCAGGAGATGCTGAGTATTTACCTTCAGAGAAAAATCAAGCCCATCTGAAGGTGCCAGACAGTCAGCCTACCCTTGAGTTTCACTTCTACTGTGCCAAGAGACATTCTGCCTCACCTCAGCAAGCCTCCAAAAACCCCATGAAGGTGCCTTACTCCAGGACACGTGGATATCACAGCACTGGAAGTCAAAAAATATCTGGAAAAGTCATCAACCTCAGTGGGAACGCTAATTTCCTTCAAGGCTTTTCTGTGGCTTGTTTTCAATTTGATGCTTCCTTAATGTTTAATCTTTGGCCTGGAATGCCAGCACTGAGTGGGGAGCAGCGTGGGTCATCCCAGGCAGCATCTCGAGCTCCAGTGCTGCAAGCAGCTGCTCCAGGCACCAAGGGAAGCTGGAGATGAAGGGCATTGTGCACTTTTTAGGCGTAGGTTGTCAGCCAAGTTGCTACGCCTGACACTTTTTTGGTGCGGGCACTCGTTTCTAGGAAACACTTTGGTAAACAACTTTGAAGTCAAAATGAAAAATTACAGCCTGAGTGCTTTTTTCGCTTTTATCCACCGTACCTTCATGACTGTACTCGTCCATTTAAATGGCAAAGCAGTGCTGAATGCAAACAGCCTCCTTCTGCAGGCTGTCTCCACAGTTCAATTACCAGTGCTTTAACAGTGCTAATTAGCATTCCTCAGAGCTAGATCTCTTTGAGTGACAGGTAACCATGGAGAGTCACAATCCTGTAGGTGATCAGCAAGAGTCTGACTTTTCTTTTTAATTAAAAATTAGAAATGCCTTAAACAAAAATAATAATTCACTGATTTATGCTATTATCCCAGGGTTGCCAAGCTGGTGAGAATAACATTAGTGTAGTAAAAATGAAACAATTTTTAAATTAATAGACTAGGGCGATATAAAGGAGAGCAGGTTTATTATCTGTAACAAGAGAATGTACTCATAATGATGGTACAAAATAGTAGACACTTCTCCAGAGAGTTGGCATGGAGACCAAAAATAGGACACTTTGCTGAATGTGGGATGGGATTGCCCCAATTTATTTTAGATTTTAACAAGATAGATAGATAAATACTAAGTCTGTTGCACAGATAGAAATTTCATAGGGATATAGTTTCAGTAAAATTTAACCATGAGTTATACTGAGAGATAGTATTGCATCTGGTCCAAGTGGGAGCCAAGACTGGAAATTGAATCAGCCAGATAATCAATTAGTGAAAATTGTTTTCAACGTAATTATGCCATTTCCCGTCAGCTAATGATCTAGGTCTCCTTCCAGAAATGGACTCCAGCAGCAAAAAATTCAGAGTCATATTTTTGAAAACAGCAGTGGGTCTAAGTCAGCAGTGTTGGCCCAACCAAATCTGAATATTATTCATCAACAAATAATAAGGAACATTTTTAAGCTGAATATGCCAAAGATAGGAGGACAGATATATGAATATT
Source organism: Passer montanus (assembly GCF_014805655.1). NCBI lineage: Eukaryota > Metazoa > Chordata > Aves > Passeriformes > Passeridae > Passer > Passer montanus. The sequence goes on from NW_024370816.1 coordinate 2,194,244, forward strand.
TGTAATTATGAAATATTTCCCAAGACCAAGGAATTTCAACTCAGCAAGCTCATTAATTGTAGATTCTAATGAAAATAACTGCATATAAGACAATAAAAGGAAAGAGATGATCAAGCAAAAATTTTTCTTGTAATCAACAATCATAATGCAGAATTCTAGCCATTGTTCATAGGCAAAATCATGGCTGTTAATTGTGAAGCATCTATTCAACAAGGGATTTTTAAACCTTTCCCATATAATTTCTTTCCTATGTGCAAAAATCCCAAAAACCTCCAAAACCCAAAATCAATATGATTTGTTTTCATATGGAGGCATTAACATCTTTAATCTAAATGAGAGTAAGATTTCACCTTATACAAGAAGGAAAGAACTAAACGTAATTTCACCCCTATCAAAATTTCTGTCAGATTGCCTAGTTTGGTTAACATTTCCATCTAAAATTGAAATGTTAACCAAAAAGTTCATTTCTACAAGTCCTGGGAGGAATACTTTCCTAAAAACACAAGTTAAAAAAACCCAGATAGCTTTCCAATTTACTGAGGATAAATGTATATTAGGGAGTAGTCAAATAAATACCCCATTTTCAGCTCATTTATTTAATGTTTTAAGCTTACAAATGGGTAACAAAGTACATATCTATAGCTGTCAAGATATGCAAACAACCAGGGCTAATCACAGTTTTGTTGAAGTTTATAATACAGTCGAAGAAAGAAAGAAAATAATGAGACATCTGAGTCTAATATTATCTTTCATTTCTTTCTGTATTTACAAAAATATCAGTCACTGACAGATTTTTAGCTCCACTGAATGCTCTGAACTTTTTCTTTTTGAAGGAGAAATTTTACAAGCAAATAAATCTGAGCTCTGGCTTTGTGCTGTTAAGAGACTCAAGTGCTTCCCATCCTGCCAGCTCTTATCCAGCGAGATCTCAGCACAGCCATAGCACCAAGCTGGCTCAGCCCCAGCCAGCCCTGGTGACTCCCAGAAAATTCAGTTTTACTATTTACTGTTTATCCATACACTCAGGCACATCTCCAAATTTTTGGTCTGGTAATCTTCTTCTTACTCTCATATTTCAAGGAAATAGTAAATTCTGGTTTATGATAAAGCTATTTTTGCTCTAAATTCAGTGTGCCTGTATAACTGTATAGAAAGGTTCATTCAAATACTGCAAATGTAGTCACCAGCATGGACAGAAAATTCTTAATAGAAGACAATTAATTAGTAGAAAATAAGTCTCAGAATAAAGGCAGCCTGCTTTGGAGACGAGGTTTGTCAGCCTGTTTTGAAAGCTGTTCTGCTTTTTCTACTGCAGTGCAAGGGAAGCAGCAAGGGGAAAGAGATGGCTTATGCAGGAATGGGGTAGGAAAATAAACCCACCACTCTCTCTTGCCACAACTGCTCCTGTTCTTGCTCTTGGAAAGAAACTCTTTTTTATTGCTAAACTATCACCTACTTAAAGAGAAAGCGGATTTGAGCAACTACAAAAATGACAAATGTTCCTGCCAGTGAGTTCCAGATTTAAAGAGGTAACAGAAATAATGATCATCTGAAATGCTGAAGATTTTTTTTTTAATAAATGTGTATGCTTCAGAGTTTTTCATTAAAATCATTGAAAATGAAACTTTCTATAATATTACTGTGGTATTTAACAGTTTATATCTTTCTTGATTCACTTGCCTAAGTAATCACATCCTGGCAAGTTTAGGATTTCAAAGATTAATTATCCTATCCAAAGAGGATTAATTTCTTTCCCTTCTTGTTGATAAAGCTATGGTTATATCATACTAACAGGCTATAATCCACTCTCTGCAGCATCAGAAATGTTGAAATACAAAACAGGCTCTCTGCTAGCTCTCAGCAGAGGGATGAAGTTCACTGACAGAGGGAGCTGATAAATTCCCCCCAAAATGGCTCTTAGAATTTCTCAGCAACATCTCTCAGTATTACAGCCTCCATGCCTTGCCCTGTGACTGCCAAGCTGGAAGGACTGCTAACTGAAATATCTTGGTTTCTTTCCCAAAATCTTTGGCAATATCTCCATCATTCTCATCCCTCCCTGAAAAATCAATGCAAGCAATCAGATTACCTTCAGTAGAACTTGTACCAAGACTTAATGTGCTCCTGTTACCAGTTCTGTGATTGATTCTGATGGATATTTTGGTATTATTAAATATTTATAAAACTGCAGAATTTTATATAAGCTATTATTTTTCCTCTTCCCTGACAGAAACCCTCTGGCTATGAAAATTGGCTGGCATTTTTCTGAAACCACCCTCTGCTTCTCTTCTATCAACTTTCACTTCACACATCTTAAAAACAAAAAAAAAAACCTCAACCCAGTCCAGTCTTCCCATTAATCTACATGTAGGTAGGCATCATAGGGCAATATCAACAATATTTTCAATTTTTGATCTTTAAAGGGTCCGTAATTCTTCACCAGCCTTTGACTGTGGAGATAGCTCCCAAAAGCAGGAGTTTTCACAGGTGCTGCTTTAACACACCATCTCTGTCCCTGCTGTGATAACCTCATCTTGCTTTCATGATTTCTTTACACCTTAAAATGTTTACAATTTGATACAACCCATTTTCTGAATAACATTGTTGGGCATACTAAAACTCTGCTGTTTAGAGTCCCTCTGGATGAGAGAATGATTATATAGCTTCCTTCAAGATAAGAAGCAAAACCTACTGAAAACATTAAATTATTAAAGTGAAAAGATTGCCCTCCTGAAGAACAGAAGGTAATTCTGTAAGCTGTGCTTCTTGCTGCAGAGCCCAGGCTGGCTGGGGTTTCTGGCTCCCTCCCAGGTTTGGGCTTGCCCTGAGGGTGCCCAAGCTGCATGCACCCTGCCACTAGCCCTCAGTCACCCTGCAGGCTGAGCCACAACTCAGGGCTGTCACCTCTCTTAATTGCACCCTACACTGGATTTCCATCCAGCTCAGAAGAGCTCTCAGGTGTGTTCTGCTGCCTGCACTCAGAAGCAGGCACATTGCCCATGGTCAACAAGGAATCCACCCAGCTCCTGACTCCAACACAACCTAAGAGCTCAAAAGTTGAGTGTAGCACTCACTGTTATTTATTTGCCTATTATATTTTGTGTTAGGTCCATTTTTCAGTCATTTTTATACAGATGGCAAACTGAGATTGGACTGTGGATCTGTTCTTGGGCTCCCTTGTGAAAGCACACTTAGGAATGGTGTTTTTTTCATGTGGCTAAATTTTGATTAAATATGCATGGCGCAAGAAAGAGAGGGTGTAAGTCAGACATTGAAGAAAATAAATTTTGCATCTCTGTTTTTAAAGAGGCTGCTGGAAAAGCTGCTGGCAGCTGCAGAAGCCCTGCCTAGTTTTGCTGCTCCTTTCTTGGTGTCAAAATGGAAAATTTCAGTGCTGTCCAACAGAGATGCTGCATTTTGACTTTCCCAGGAACAGGATATAAAGTGGAAACTAATGAAAGCCTACTCCAGTTTTTCCTTTGGTAGCAAAGAGGCTGAAACACATCTGAAAGCCTGGAAAGAGAAAAAGTAGGATGTATCTTCTGATTCCAAACAAGAGGAATTAATTGCAAAGAAAGAAAACGTTATCACAAGATCACATATTGAGTTTAAAATGTACATATGCAAGTAGCTGTGCACATGTTAGAAAAATTCCAAATGCACAGGAGATAGGATTTAAGTTCCAGCAGTGTTAAAAAGCTGTTTGCTACTTACTTATTTTGGCAGGTTGTAAGTGATTTTTATATTCAGCAGAACAGGACAGAATGTATTTCCTTTAGTTACAGCAAACTAAGTATCTTGCGAGGAAAGGCTGCATTGTTTTGTTCAAACTAAAGAGAAATAGCTGATGAGTGAATAAGAGCATGATCTAAAGCCTATTGAAATCAATGGAAAGATTCTCATTGACTTCTCCAGGCTTTGGATCAAGCCTCAAAAGAGCAGCTATTTCTCTCTGATACAGCAAGGAATCAATTCCCTCTCCCAGCGGTACTCTAAATAATTCAATATTTTGTCTCAGATCATTTCCTAAGAAAAATGATGAGGATGTTGTTTAAGTGGGCGATACCCTGAAGTGACAGAGTTTACAATGCGTTCAGCCGTGTAAGACCTGCTCTGTGCTGCGCGGCTGCACAAAGGCAGGGCACTGGGAGCAGCCCTCGGATGCTCAGGAGTCCCTCCCCACCCGCCGGCCGAGGGACAGCGCGGTCCTGCTCCTCCTCCCTGGCCGGGAGAGACGGCGGAGCTTTCCTAAATCACAAGGAATGTCACACCCTGACAATTCTTAAAAGAAGCAGCACTATTTTATCTTTGCAGTAAAGTCATGGTCTCTTTGCACAATTTCTTTCAATGTCCACAGAAGGGCGAAAATTGTAATGCTGATCGTGTTATTTACCAACACAATTGATGCTCTCATCATTTTTCAATGCTTTTGCTTTATAGAGGAAAACACTATATGGAAATCATATCTTCCTTCTCAGCTCTTTTGTTCCACATTAAAAATTAATCAGTACAAAGCAAACCAGCATTAGATTGAGGAACTCTGCCCCAAACCTCAGCAAAACCTTACTATAATTTTTACTCTCCTACCATAATGTGGTGGCCTTCTGCTCACCAATCCTTTGCTCCTGTAAACTAGAGAAGCCTGCTACAAGTTGCTTACGAGGAGTTTGGAGGCGAGGCACAGGATCCGTGCTGTCTCCTGGATACAGAGGCTGACAGGAGCACAGCCCAGCTCCCATCCATGCTTCCTTTGAGCCAGCAGCAGAGCAGTGCTGGGAGGATTCTTCCCATTTCCACAGGACAGCAATTTTCAATACACCCATTTTAAGGGGGAGTGGGAAATAATCCCATTTCTCCACTCCCACCTGGCAGCTACCTAGAAACAGCTGACAAATGGGCAGGATGAAATTGGTCCTGAGCTGCAACTGGGCTGATGATCCCCCTTCCCTATGGGTTACACCTGCGTGGAGGGACTCGCCAGCAGCACTGCAGACATGGCAGCTCTGGCATATCCCTCTCATCCCACATTCCCCAGACAAAGCACAGCCACACTTTCATCATTTGGGGAGAAATACAACAGCACCTGTCCAAGCATGCTCCAGTTTCCCTGCCAGCCTCCTTGCTGCCTGCACACAGCTGTACTCACAACTCCTGCTCCCTGTGCATGTCAGGTGCTTACAGCACTGGGTGCTGCCTCAGGTGCACTGTGGTGCCAGTCCCAAAAGCTCGTCCTGACTCATGCAAAGCTTGGAAATCCCCATGCACAGAGAGAAATTTGCTGCCAAGGCCATCTTCCCCTGCCGGCTCTTCCCTAAGAGCAGGAGAAGGGACAGGCTCTTTCCTTGTCAGGGCTGCTCAGTTTCAGACGGGTTTTGGAGATCAGCTGGGTGTTTGTGCCAAAGCCCACCCTGCTGCTCAGCTGGGCCAGCCAGCTGCTGCCCACCACTGGCACAGCCACGGGGCATGGCTGACTGCCCAAAACACTTGAGAAATGTCCTCACGGCTGGTGCAAAATACACCTGCTCTCCTCTCACACACCAGGACGTGTCTGGTCTTGGCAAGGCCAGAGAAGGGGATCCTCAGCATCCTTTCTCTGCTGTTTGCCTAACACTGCCACATGCAGCCTGACTTCCCACCCACCCCCACAGTACTTCTGCTCAAGTTTCAAGAGATTGTATTTGCTAAATTGAGCTGCTACCCAGAAAAAGACACTCAGACTATTTCTGACACATCCTTCAATTTCATCAGAAAGTGCCCTTTTGATTTCTGAGGCATTGAGACATTTAAAAATGATGAATTCCAAAGACATGATAATAATCAGATAATGAAAAACAAACAGCATCCACACTTCTAGTCATTGAAAAGAAAATTGTCTGTAGATAGACAAATATATTCCAGCAAATTTGATTGTTGCTTTTATATTATTGTCAACAACTCTCACACATTTCTGGAAAATGCTTTAAAATAATTCAGCAATGAGCCCTTAGCTCTACATCTTTTCATTTAAACAGTATTCCCAAACCTTTCAACTCAGTTTCCTCCTCCCAAATCAGTTTTTTCATTAAACAATTTGTTACAATACAAGGGGGATTTGGCAAAATAACGTATTTAGGAGTCACTGTACAAAAAATATGAACCATCTCTTTGATTTTCTGTGTAAACCTGCACAGATTAGTTAATATCACATCACCCAGCCATTTGAATTGCAGTAACAATGCTTCGTGAGCAAACTCTAAGGCTAAAAACAATTTGAATTCCTTGGTTTAATTCACATTTTAAATTGGGTTTTAAAGACAGCAAAAACAGCTTTTTGCAGTTTTGTTATGAACAAGAGCAGACAAGAAAAAATATATTTAGAAGCTTTGTTTTAGTAAAAACAATTTAAACTAGTTTGTAAATTAAGCATTTCACATTCTTGCACAGAAATTAAGGCACTACACACAGAAGACAGGCGTTTCTTCCCTCCTTACCACATGAGTGCCAAACTGAGTCTTTACCCCCTTTCATTGTGCCTTAGACTCCACAGCTTGCCTGTCACACTGAAAAGACCATGGTACACATCTATGTGCATCACAACATCCTCATCAATACGGCACAGAGTAATGCCTACGTGTCCTTCCAACCACTTCATTTAGAGAACAGGATGGGACTCTGTCACGGTCCCATGAGTAAAGGAGAAAGGCAGCATGAGAATTTAGGAGTTATACATATCTAACCACAAAAAGAAATTTAGGAGTTATACATATCTAACCACAAAAAGAAATTAGCTGCAAAAACACCACTTCCTTTTCTAATGAACAAATTTATACAGCAATGAATAAAATAAATTTGAGAGCTGCTATTTATTACAAGCAAATTAAAAATGCTCAGAGCACATGGAGAGCGAGTTTATCAGGGAAGACACTGATCCAGTTTTCAAATGTATTAACCCCTGACTGAGATGGGGAGAAATGTTCAGCTTTTTCTTTAACCAACCTTGGTCCATGTTATTAAACATTCCCCGCACTGTTGATAAAAACCAGTGGCACAGGAGACCCCACACTGGCTGTCCTGCCTCTTTTCCACCCCAAGCATGGCTCTGCCTTTGGGAGGCTCCCAGTCGGATCCCACACTGCCAGGAGCATGTGTACGCCCGCTCTGCTGCCAGACACACAAAACCTCATTGCAGCCCCTTTGATTCTGTACTTTCTGTCCCTGCCTAGATAACTTTTCAGAAGCTGACAGAGCCTTTACAATTTAATTGGTGTTGACACCTTTTGAAGCAATGCCTTGAGGCGCCGAGGGTCATTGTCTACTTTATCCTGCTTTTCTGCGGCTGCCTCCATTTGGCTACCTTGCAGCCTGTGGTGCTGTGGTGGCCCCTGCACTCTTCATTCATGTTTGTACTTGTACTGAGTCCCGTTACAAGGACCCTTGTTAAACGCCCAGCAGGCAGCACTGAATAGAGATTTTGACTATCTGGGATTTGAAGGCCTCTAGCAATAAGGGAGAAAGGCCTGTAAACACAAAAGTATCCCAGTAGCAGTGGGGCGTTAACGTAATCACGCATTTATGCCACAGGACCTCAGGACCAAGCTCCTTACTGTCGATTCACTGGCTATTAAGCCTTGGTAATTAGGTGGTTTCCCGTGACTTTTCTTTCCTGGGATTCACCAAATATCATTTTCCATATGTCCCTTTTTCCCAGAGCAGCTATACACCCTCACACATTCAATAAGCCAGGCAGATGGTACCACGTACCAGGCTCTGAGCAGCCAAAGCCAATTCAGAACAAGAAAAAGGATTCGGCATGGCATTCCCAAAGCTGCCCAGGAAACCTGAATCCAAAAATCACAGAGGTCACACAGCCTTGTGATGGCAAACTCATCTCTCCAGGTTCAGCCCTGCAGTGCCTGTAACCAGTGAGAGATTTCTGGGCAGTCACATTCCTAAAGCAGCACTAGAACAGAAGGGGAACAGGACAGAACACTTTGAGAACTATCTTTCACTTCATAAACAATATTTAATATTAATTTCTCTGATGTTTTCCAGGTTTAAATAATTAAGTGTCACAAATTTCCTACTGAAAATGCAAAGGACTCATTCACTTCTTTTGGACTCAAGTGCCAGTCATCTTGGGGCCACATCTCAGTAAAACTCAGCCTCAAACACTGTATTAAGACAGTGAATGATTAAGACCATAACCAAATAAAACGGAAAATAATATTTTGGTTAAGTAAATATTTTAGTTAAGCAAGGTATTAAAGCATGGCCAGAATGACCTCAGTGGCAATTTCCTACTTGAAAAGTTCCCTGTCCTCCCAAAAAAACAGTCTTGCTCATCAAACCCGATGGCTGAGCTTTGCATTTTCCAGCATTCTCTCTGCCACATTTCAGACTCTGCTTTTCCACAGTCACTCTGAACTGCATCACTTCACCTAAAGACCTCTGACAAATGAGACCTGTAATTCCGCTACGGTGCTGCCAAATCCTCCCACATTCAATATCATTTGGTCCTTTGCCATCTGGGGGATGCTCATCCCTGTATCCATGATCCCATCAACCCCTTGCTTCTATTGTGGAAAAAAGGAATCAGAAACAGGCCCCCGTTCACACCTGCACCCTGTGGACACTGGGATCTGACTCCAGATTTTCACTCCTTGTTACCTTTCTTGTTACCCTGCCGCCATGCCTCCCAGCCTCTCATTCACAGCCATTCTCCTTCCCTCTGTCCCCAGCCTGCTTGAAAGAAAGCTGCAGCTCTGAGCTCTGTATCTGAACCAGTGCCACAACAATGCGTTTCCATTTGCCCAGCTAACCTGCAACCACGAGTGACCAAGATTCAGAACAAAAACTGTTCCACACACAGACAAATCTGCATTCAACTGCAATAAAGGACTTACCTGTCCCATGCTTTAGGAGATCCCTCTGCATCTTTCCAGCACAGCACAGCACATGGGGCTTTATGGAAATACCTGAAAGTCCAACAAACAGGGCAAAAACCACCCTGTGAAGGCACAGTGGAAGAAAGGAGTGGTCCTGGAGAAGCCAGGCTGGCCTGGCTATGAACAAACAACACAGAGATGCACACAAACCACCTCCAGTGACAGGTGTGCTCATTCAATGAGCTGAATGTAAATAATGTCAAGAACAGCTTGAAGCTCAACACGCTTCAGGCAGCTCTGCCAGGAGAGGTTTCCTTTGGCTGACACAGGCAAATGCCTGGTGCAAAGATGAGTGTCCCACCAACAGCATGAGTGAGGACACTTTGCTCCCAGGCAGCAGAGAAAGTCACTGGATGAGAGTTGGTCACATCCACCTGTGCATCTGCTTCCTTGAGAGCTACAGTCAACCCAAAATTCATCACAGCTGAGAGCACATGTTGGGGCAGCCTTTCTTCTATTTTCATCATCCCATACAGAGTCTGCAGGCAGAGATGCTGGCCAGGATATAGAAAGTAAAGAAGCTGCTCTAGACTGGCCACTCTAGCTGAAGTTGTCACTTTCAACAATTAAACCAAAGCCCTAACTCTTTCCTCATGGAGGTGAGGACTTTACAGAGTCTACTGCAAGGTACAGGATATTAACTTTATACAGAAACAGCCACATGTCTGGTCAGGTGAGAGGCGAACTCCCGTTTTCTGAGTGACCTTTGTGCCCTTCTATTTAAAAAACCTTGGTGAATCTTGCCTTCTATTATTGCACTCTCTCCACCCCTCACTAATAGATACCCACCCATGCTGAAATCATGATCTCATTTAGAATATGTGGTGTTTCCCTAGTGATTAATTCAAAATAGCACATAGTATAGGAACTGTTCCCTCAAACAGAAGAGTTTTCTGTTGTATGCTTATCTTGTTACCAAAGGGTTACGGAGAAAATATTAATGTTATTTCTGAAACATTCAATATCCCTCTTTTGTTGCTTTTTCTCTTTGTTTGGTTTTGGTGATATTTTTCTAAATCTCCTGTATTCCCTCTAAGATGGAAAGAGTATTCTGTTCACACATAGAAGCTGCTGAAACAAAGGAATCCCCATGTCTGCCCTTTCTCCAACACACTTCATGTGGGAGCTCTCTCCCACACCTTCCATGCCTCAACCACAGGCAGGCAGGAAGGGCTATCCCTGCTCTTTTGAGAGCTAGCAGGGAGAGGTTATGTTGAGGTACAGCCCACGTCCAGCAAGGCACAAAGGCTCCTCCAACATCTGCTACTCAGACTTGCATCCTTGGGGCTAAATAGTCATGCTGATTACAATAAGCTCCAAAATCTGCTCATTTTAGGGAGAAAAGAACTAAAAAGCCTAACTACATTTACAAGGGGACTTTGCTCTCCTTTGGGTTAGATTTATATCTGTCCTGGTTGTTGTCCAGGAGTTTACCTCTGATCTCCAGCACGCTGAGGATGAAACTGTCCATCTGACTCTAGTTACCAAAAAAAGCAATACTGATCCTAGCAGGCGTCAGAGGGGAGATTACAAATGAGAGAAGGAGCCACCCCAGCTGATTGGATACACATCTAAATCCTTTCCTTTCCGCATCCTGCATTTGCTCTTTATTAAAGTAAAAAAAAATAATGCACTGTTTACATAGTGCTCAGGGTAGCTGTAAAATTTAATTAATCACTGTAGCTTAGCTTGCTGAGATTTTTCAATGAAAACCACTATAAAATGTAATGCTTGCTATAAAGAAAACCCCTCAAAATTGCCTGACTTCCTGCTTTGGTATTGTACCTTATGAGACCAGAGACAGGACACTGCTGACACTCCTGATTCAGCAAATTACTTGGAGGTAAGCACATACCTAAGCCAGTGGACGCCAAAGTGTGCATTGATATGGTTGACTTGGGATGCTTTAAATTGGTGCCCCATAGACTGGCTGCTTCTGCATTTCCTGCCTCCCTCCAAAGGAGTCTGAATCACTAATGAATCTTTCCTTTCTCACTTCCAGATTTCCAAACACAGATTCAAAGCATGAGCCCCTGTTTAATAGTACCTTACTTCATGAATATCCCATAGTATCGTATGAGTAGGTACTGTACAGTATGTTACTGTGAACAACAACTACAGTTAGCATTACTGACCTAGGAAAAGTAAGATTTCCCACCCCAGCCCTGTCCCTCCCCAGAATTTGCCTGATATTTGTCCCAAGGTGTAACACAAGAATGCACATGGTGGTACAAAATATCAATGCTGTCTCTCAAGCGCCTCTTTTGTCTTCAGGGTAATTCAGTTTTACCATAGGAAGACATACTCTTATAAACTGATAATACCCTCAGATCTCCGTTCTTCTAAATCACATATGTTAGAAGACAACAAATTTTTTTTCCTTAATTTACAGCCTTAAATAAAGATTAGCACATAAGTATGGGCTGAAGACACAATGTTTCCTCCCCCGCAGGTATTATTTTCCCTGTTCCAATCTGAACAAAAACACCTCACGGGTTAATTTTTTCTGTTACAAAGAAAGACAGAAAAGAAGAGGGCCCTTAGTGAGGTACAATAACATGTGCAGGTTTTCTTGGATCAATTGCCAGCATTGACACTGCATCCTTCAGCTAGCAGTCTGTGATGAATGGTACCCTGTAGCATTGGAGAGAGCAACAGCAGCCAGGCAGCATGGGTGACTGCGTGCCCTCCTAACTGGCTGATGAATCAGGAAACTCTAGAGAGACTCTGAGTGTGGGAGCTGGAGTGGTAAATGTTTTCATCTTTCTCTTTTATGATCTTCCCTTCTCCATTTATATAGGACATTTTAGAGATTGAGCTTTGTTACAAACTATTAGCCCAAGGCAGTGGGTTGGGGACGTGAGATCTCATGGAAAGACAGAGCACAAGAAAGTGTGAACAACTGGAACTACATGTGATATTAGTGGTTTGTTGTTGGAGGAATTTCTGTTTGGATTGTAGTTCAGACAGTTGCCTTGATGTAACTGGAATGAAAATCAGCACCCAATGTGCCTAGAGACAAACCACAGAACTGTCAAAAAATACTTGCCTTTTTATCTCCCAGAATCTTCAAAATGAAAATTCCCCATTCACCCACAGCACACAAAACACAGCTCTGCACTCACAGCACTGGACAGTACTAAAGGAAACAAGAAAAAACAACTGTCCCCAGAGCACCAACATGAGACACTGGTGTGTATCTGACTGCCCACATTGCTCTGGCACACTCTGTGACACCAGATCACCTAATTTCAAACAATCCCACCTCTGGTAATGGCCAAGAGCCAGGGAACACCCACTCAGACTGACCCAATTTCAATTTGGAGTTCAGTTTTTGTTCTGCATTTTCTTCCACACAGTAGAAAAGAATATGATATTTGGTAATCATATCATGACCCATATGTGAGCAAGGTTTTAACCTGTGCATGACCAGTTTGTTCATCTGTGTTGCAGATGAACAGCTCAGTCTGTTTTAAATTCTCTGTTCCCTGGGAGCCATGGATCCACAGAGGCCAAGGGTATGGGCTGGTGCTTGCACACCAAGCTGAGCTGGAAGCAACACCCTGTTTGTCAGGTGATTAAAACACCCAGCTCATGCAGAGCTTGTGCAAGGAGGTTGTGCAATGGTTTCCCAGAAAACAAAAAAACCTACACAGGTGCTCATTTAAATAGCTGTAGGCCCCCTATGAGTGCCAGGAATTTCTCTGGTCTCTTAACTAACTCCAGCTCGTAACTACCAAGATGAGAGAGTGGGCACAATGAAAACGATACCTTTCCTGGCACTGTGTGCTTGGGATGGACACACGAGAGGCTCCTAGAGAACACATAGACAAAAATCTACATGGAGTGTCCATAGAAGGAAAGGAATACCTGGGGACACTCCAGAAACATTTGATTTCTCTGATGGTATGGCAACCTCATTAAAATGTTTTAATTTAACTGAAAATTGGTAGTGATACAATGCTATGAGGTAAAATATTTCCTTGGGTTTGCTACCACACATCAAGGTGGGAATTACTGTGGATCTGAGCTCATTCCATGGGCACATTACAGAACTGTGTTAGATGGCTGATAAGTATTACAGGAGCTCTAGTACTGACAAAAATTTAAAACATTGTCTATAGATTGTTTAAAAAGCCCTTTTTGTCCTTCTAACTGCGAGATTAGTTGTGAGAAGATTTCCTTCCTGCCAAATAAATGGTTTGTTTTCCACTTAAGGCAAACCAAACTGCTTACTGGGAGAGCCCTGCAATGGAAATGGCTGAGGATCAGAATTCCCAGTTGTGAGGAACCGAGGGCTTGAACCAAAGGGAAATGTTGCTTCCTTATTATGTTAATCAGTTTACAAAATATGAGACCATAAAAGAAAAGGTGAGCTCCCCTTGTTAAATATTTACCACTAAATCTCTGCAGGACTCCTACCATAAGCCAAAAAACAAGAGAAATCAAGTCATTTGTTTTCTGCTCCATGGTGTACATGATGCCTGCAGGATGGGACCAAAATCTTCTGAAGGAAGCAGTAAAGATGGAGCTGTCTTCTCCCTCTGAGTACATCTTTGATGGGTGTAGTTTCCCCTCCTCTTCTGCTCTCCTTCATTATTAAATTACTTCATAGGAAAAATTGAGACCTGTGGACAAAGCTTTTAATGATGGGAAAGTGAATGAACCAAGGCCAGGTTGGATGGAGCTTTGAGCAGCCTGGTCTGGTGGAAGGTGGAATTGGAACCAGATGATCCTTAAGATCCCTTCCAATACAAATCATTCCATGATTCTGTGAATGTTCACATTTAAATATAGACTTTGATTTTCAAAAGCATAGGCTACAATTAATGATTTACTAATGCAGCTTTATTTTCTAATAAATTTATTTTTACAATGCTTTTTAGTTTGTTTTTTCAGTATTATTAGACCATATTTTGTCTGCCCTTGCTTATGGGAGTGGGAAATTTGGAGTCAACTGAACAAAAGTAATTTCCAGATGAAATTGAACATGCATATTCTACTGGGGGGAAAAAAAAAAGGAAAACCTAACTAAGCCACAAAACCACAAGGAAAACCACCATTTTCACACTTAGGAAGAAAAGCATTTGAAAATTTGTAATAGGAAATCCCCAGGCAATGGAACAACCCCCAGGGTTGTCAGCAAGTTAGGAGACATTCAGTCATTCAGTGATGGACTCTTGAGGGAGACAATCCCACATTAGAGATAATTTGACTGCACAGTCAAAAAAATCATAGAGGAAACTCTGAGTCCATGAGGATTAATGATATACCTTTCTATTCTACCTCAACAAGGAGAAGTCTTCCTTGGTCAACCACACCCATCAGAACATTTTCCCATCACCTTCCTAACACTCAAAGAAAGAACCCATTGGCCAACTGTGTTCATCCAGTGGAGCAGCAGCAAGGAGATGGAATGAAGACATCAGCAAAGACAACAGAGGACAACTGCAACATCCAGTGGCTTGGCCTGACAAATTGCAGGTCAGGCTGCCTTCAACAAGTCAGTATTCTGACTGGTGTGGGTCACTCCAAGTAAAGATCATGTTTTGTTTATTTCTACTGGAAGAAGTGTTGCGGAGCCCAACAGAAGAGCCCATCAAGAGTGATAAATGTTTTGGTTACAGCTGCAAGTTGCTCTGACAACCATGGGACATTCCAGGAATTTTTGCCCATAACAAAGCCTAAACTTGTCTGAAATACATTGAAGTTTCTTATAGTTCAGGCACACCTCATATGTAAATAGTCTGTGTCACTGTTAATAGAAATACTAGAGAAACTTGTTCTCCAAACAAGGTCAAATAAGGTTGCCAGAATTACTTCAGACAGGAAAATCAAACTTTCCTATAATTCCAGTAGATGGTAAAATTCTGTAGCCTTTAGCCATCGAAGTCTGGTCCCTGAAGTGAGTCACAGTGCTGCAGCACTAGGGTGATGAAAGTAGCTGACAATGGTTGAGTCCTGGAGTGTCCCAACAGCCACAATGCACAGAAGTTCTGAGTTCACAACATAACATGAGCTTAGGAATCAGTGCCAGACATGACCCATCTCCTCTAACCTGAGTTCTGCCTGGTGGTACCCCACCTGCTGGTTCAGTCTAGGAGCCAGGTGAAGTCCATGTCTCCATTAACTACCAAGAATGCACCACAAGGAGGGAAAAGGTGAAAACATCCTCATTGACCTTGTGGATCTCTGTTACTGTGATACAAATCCTGGGGAAAGTAGGGTCAAAACATACCACTGAAAAAATATAAATTTCCAGCTTTGAACTTTAGCCATGCAAAGACCACCTTTTCACCTCCACCTCTCTATGATTTCAGGCCAGAGGAGCCTGGTTTAACCTCTTGAATGGACTGGACAGAAATTCATATTGAGCAAAGCTCTTATGTAGAACAACCAATTGTCCTCATAGCCTAGAGACCCAACACTGTGCATGTGGAAAATGCAATAATGGCACCATTAAACAGCCTCAAAGGCTCATTATTCCAAAGCAAAGATGAGGCAGAGTGAAAAATGAGTACTCACTATACTTACTTTAACAAGCAAAAGATATCAGACTTGGCCAGGTCAGTCCCACATCTTTTTGACGTACTTGGAGCTTGATTTTTTTCTGCTACGTGTCAATAAGATCAAACTTCCAGAGTTAACCTCTCAATTTGCATGGCAACGAAACACAGGAGATGTCATACATTCATCAATATAGCTTAGAAAAGATGATATAATAGAGAAATATTCGCCACTGAAAGTAAAACAGAAGGACTAAATAAAAGGACTCCACCTGCTTTTAATTTGAACCCGCAACACAAGGGAGAAGTTAAAACTCAAATAGGTACGTACGTTCCTTTGAAAAGCTAGATCTGTGCCTGAACAAAAGAAAGAGGCTTTTCACTTACCTCCTGTGGTATCAAAGAGCCCATTAAAAACCAATAAAATATTATGAAGCTTTTTCCCTTTGTGAAAAAGTGCAATTAATATCCTTCAGCAGATGATTATTGATTTTTATAAAGCAATTTACAGGCTTCTAAAGTCATGATTATTCAACCCTCCAGGGGCCAAAAAGGAAGAGTTTTCAGAAGTAGGAATCATATTCTCATTTCCACATCAGCACAGCCAGAATTTACAGACTTCTTGTTAGGTTTTTGTTGTTTTTGTTTTTGTGGGGTTTTTTTGCCCCCAGGATATTTTTGTTGTTGTTGATGTTGCAGTGCTCCAGCACAGGATTAACCCTTTTTTTTCTCTCCCACCTGAGACAGATTTCTTTCGTGATCTGTTCTTGAAGTATATTGCCTGTCAGATATTTATCCGCTGCTCACGGCTGGTGGGTTGGATGCTCAGCAGAGTAGACTTTGTGTCAGAAAACCAGCAGCTGCTCATATATCACAGTGGTCATTAGCAGAGGATCATTCTGGACCTTTGCCCACAGCACCTTGCTATGGCAAGAGAAAGGCTATAAAACCCTAGGCCCTGTCAGCTGTTGTCATTTAGGTGAGAATTTATCAGGTCTCAGAGTGCCCTCTGACTGGATTATTATGAATAATGAATGAAGCTTTATGCCACACTGAGGCATTAATAAGACTGGGATGACTGGGAGAAATTCAGTACAACATCATAGCAGTAACTTTCTGCGAGCGAGTACACAGCTGGTGGGCTTGCTGGATTCAGCCTGTGCTAGACACTGCCCCTGAAATGAGGAGCTCATTTAATTATTGAGCAAGGAGCACAATGCTTTTGGTTTAGCCTATGGGTGGTATTACTGACCTGCTCACAGAAAGCTTGCAACAAAAGGCTTTCTACCCTCTAACCAAACTCATTTTCTGCTCTTAAGAAACTGGATCACTGAGCCCTCCCCAAAATAAAAACAGTGAATGTCAATCTTCATATTTACTATTAAGCCAGCTTTTAAAAAAAGGATATGTAAGAGCAACCAGCTAACAATAACTCCCTAAAATCTCCTGACACAGAAGTCATCTAACCTGTTGGTGGTAACTCTGGGGATATTTGCCAGGATTACCAATTTTCTTCATTGTTTTTCCTCAGTTCATTCAATATGTATCCCTACGGTGCACAAATGAGAAACAGGGAAGGAAGGAGACAAAAAAAGGCAGCCACTGACCTAACTTGGAGGGGGGGGAAAGCAACAACAACAAAAAAAGCAGATGCACAGCAGAGACTATTGGCAATAATCTACCTCCTGGTGTGGCAGTTCCAGCTGCACTCCAGAGGAATAAGCCCACAGAGCTGACAAGCACTCGAGGCTGTCATTTATCTTGGTACCAGCTCCACTAGGAAAATTATTTTATAGGGCTGGACACACTTTTACAGACTCTTTAATACCTTAGGTGCATAATATTGTTAAAACCTTAGGCTCGCAGTACCTCATATTATTGTGATCTCAGCAAAAACAAAAACTGCATGGCCTCTTTTGGATAAACATGTTCTCCAAACTTATTTTTTGTTTTATTTTTCCCCCTTTAATTTGGCATGCAGTCTCCAGGAAATCCTTGATAATATCAGGCCAGATCTTCACTCTTCCAAACAGCCCCAAATAAGGAGGCAGGGAAGGAGGAGCCAGCCTGAAGACTACCAACTGTCTTTCTGGTCAGACAGAAACATGTAATTCAGGAGGAATATTTCAACTCATTCCTCACACACAGGCAGTGCTGGGACGTGGCCCAACTCTCACATCAGCCTCTCCATTAACTGTTTTTACAGCAGAGCCACTGATGCACAGCCAGATTATGAACAGAGGCAAACTTTATCTTTTTCAAAGGGAAAATGCCTTCTTGGCAGGGGCTGGACACACCCATTTGAAAAGGTTCAGTTTCCACCTTGCTTACGGAGTGACAACTGGAGAGCAGGAGAACCACAAGGAATGGCAGACTGGGCACTGACACCGACCATGGGCAGCTCTGAGAGCCAGCCCCGCCACCAGGGACAGCCTTGGGCACACAGCCCAACCAGAACTTCAACAGCAAACATGTCAGACAAGTTTGAGAAGCTTCTCTCCAAAATATTGTCAACTTGGGTGCAATATTAACGCTACAAGTTTTAAAATATACTCATACCATACGAACTCTCAAAGCAAACATTAGGTACATTAAAAGGCCTGCACTTGTCCCAGCTCAGTTTCTGCTCTTTGATCCTAACTGCTTTGACCTCATTGAATCCCAGGTAGGACCCATTTTCCAGTGTAATGTTCAAGATTTGGTTATTTAAGAAAAATCTGACCAGGAAAAAGAGGGAAATACCCACAAATACAATTTTTTGGAATGACACATAAACTCTTAGGGCAGCAAATTCATTGTAATAAAGGAAGCCCAGTTCAGTCTTTATTTTGGCAATATGGCGCCTTTCCCACACTTCTACTACTTTTTTGAGAAAAGCAAATTGTAAAAAGACGACAATCCCTTAATTCCTTTATTGCAAGGAAATAATGTAAAATGTTTTATTTTCATTATTTCAGTGCTAGACATCTCTGATTAAAAGAAAACTTGCTGTAATCTGGAACTCTGAAACCCCAGTGTACAACTACTGAAATAGCAAGATTCCTATAGATTTTTCATTTTACTGGATTAGAAATCATTACTGTCACTCACTGTATTTTTTTAATAGTATCTTCATATTTTTATAGCTTTGATCTAGAATGCCTCATATTTGCATCCTGCCATTTTTGTTATGTATAGGGAATTTAAAGATGACAGTGCAGTCATGTATGTTTTTTTGCTTGTAGATGTTTTAATTTATCAGTCTTTCTCACAATGAGTCAAGAATGAAAATAGTCCATGCTTAATTCACACTGGCGAAAAAGCTTTGAAAAACTGTTTAGAAAGGTAGGAAACAAAAAACTGAGATTTCTTCTTTTTTAATTTAATAATCTTTATGTCTCATGGTGGTTTTCATCTTAGTTAGAGGTTTTGTATGTTCACAGCCTTCCTTTTGTAAGGACCTCCTATTAGGAGGTCCTAGTTTAAAACTAGACACAGTCCTGTTTTGGAGGGGGGAGCAGCATGAATGGCAGTAAAAAGAAGACTCTCACAATTAATTGAAGCATCAGGCAATGGCTGGGGCACCAACAGCACACCCTAATTTCCTGAGATTCTTAAATACAAACACAAAATGTTTGCTAAAGGCATATTTATAAATGGGGTTACATACCCTTAAAAGACATCATCTTTTCAACAGCAGAACAGAGCCAGGAGAAACCTGCCCAGTCTTGGCAGCCTGAATCCTCCCCATGTCAGAAGAGAAATCACCAGTGGCAAATATGTTTGTAGAACTTGCAAGAAGTTAATTTTCGTTTCTTTTGTGATTTTTAAATAGCCATTTGATATTATAGATATCTTGCTGCAAAATAACATTGCCAGTGACACCTAAAATGTGAGAAACTAATGAAACATAACTACACTTCTTTTTGTGACTTCTTTTCTTTTTAAAGTCCCTGGACCATGGTAGCAGTGCAGTTACCTGTGCAGTTACTCCTAAGCAGTTGTAATTTTTCAAGCTGTTCTCAAGTTTAAAAAATTATTACCACAATTCACTGCAAAGCGATGTTCAGAGGCAATCCATCCCCCACTCTCCTTCCTGGGATCTCAATGTCTAGGACTTACACAGGGCAAAACAGTGATTCCTGAGGAAAGAAGGGGAGAACAAAAAATCTGTTATTTGCAAATAATGGCCAAAAATGCAGCCTTAGAAGCACGGAATAATTTGTGAATTCAGCTGCATTTTGATGACTGAAAACAGCGGAATACATACATAAATATATAAACAACTAAACACATAAATTTAAAGTTCCCTCCTCTGAGCAACATTGAATTTCCACATGGCAACTCTCCCATCTTTTTTCTAGTGTGCCATTATAATGGGAAAAATATGTTGGGGGAAAAAAACCCACCCTCTCAGCAGAAAACCCCCATCTCAGATGCCATGCTCACAGTAAAGTGTCCCATCCCATACAAAGTCAACCCTTTTCATTCCTTTGAGCCACCCAAGATTTTCGAGTGTGAGCACCAGAAACAACCTGTATGTCCACACATGCACCAGCCCTTTGGAAGGAAGCATCCACTGGTGAAATTGTGAGAGCCAGGAAACAAACCTTCCCCTCAGTCCCCATCCCTCCACACAAATCATCTGGTACCTTATGGCAGAGGTGCTGCAGCTCCTGGCTCTCCCCAGGCTGCTTTTTGCTGTCAGGGGCGTTCTGCATCGTTCCATGGGAGCTCTATGGGTTTCCTTCCCTAAAAAGGGGAAAAAAAAAGTAATAGAGATGAGTCCAGCTGAGTTTCACAGAGTAACAGAGGCAGACATGGGCCCCATTGGAAGGGAGCACAGTGGGTCACCTGGTTCCAACTCCTGTCCAAGCAGGGTCATCCCAGAGCCCATTGCAATTTTACAGCCAGACAGTTCTGGATTATCTCTCTGTTATTGGACACAGACTCCAATTTTTACTGTGGATGAAATCTACAGGCAGCCATACTCATTTTAAAATGGGACTCTGCATGCAGGGCAACAACACTTTGTGTTTTCATTTTTTGGGTGCATAATCTAGGAACACTGTTATCCCTATCTTTTGATTGCAGCTGAGTTAATGGACACATGTAAGAACACAAATACTGCCTAACTTGCTTTATTTTATTATCAGCAATAATGAGTAGCAACCCATTAGTTGAGGTATACACTGTAAAATTAATGAGAACTCAGAGTCAATTAAAATAACAACAATTAGGCCATTTTATTGATTTTTCAGCTATCTTTTTTCTGTAGCAATTTTGTGGCACATACCACAGATCATCTGTGTTGTATATTTCAATGCAGATGATCATTTCTATTTAAAAACTGTTTTACTTTATTATGACTGAACAAGACATGCTGCTTTAAAAAGTCTGCTTTACTGTTACATATCTAAACTATGCCATTTATACGATTTTGTAAACCTTTAAACCATTTTTCAAGCTTAAAATTTCTTAAAAGTTGGATTAGGAAAGTCTGGGATAGGTGGAAGAAGAGAATAGTCTTTCTCACCCCATATTTTGTATGTGTTAATTCAAGGTTCTCTTCTGGAGTAGAACTTTTTTCCCCTAAATTTATTTCCAACTACTTTTGTTTTCCTTGAGGGACCTTTGAAACACTATATTGCTACTTTTCATGTTTTTTATTTGCCCTCTGGAACAATAAAGGCTCAAAGGTTCATAAATATGCATTCTGTAAATGTATTATGCTGACAAAGTGTTGCTCAGATAGCTGCTTTTGCCTTTAGGGAATGAATAAGTTTACAGCATGCTTAAAAAACAGTGTAAGAGGAAAGAGAGAGAGAGAGAGAGGGAGAGCTGTGTCAGCGTGTGGGCTGAAAATGGAACAAAAGCATTATCCTGAATGCACAGAAAAGAGAAAATAAAGTTAGGTAAGACACTACAGCTAGCACCTTGCAAGTTGCAGGGGTGGGGATTTGAGGGTGCTGCTCATCAGTGATGTGCCTGAGAGGGCATCATACCTTGTTTTCCAGGAAGGCTGCATGGACAAGAGCTCAGAAGTCAAACTTTTTTTGCTAATTTTGGCACATGAATTAGGGTAACTCCTTTGTTCTTCCCAAAACATTCAGTTCCTGGCAGAGGCCTTGTCCTGGCTCCTTCTTATCTGATCAGACACAGATCTGCTTCAGTCACCTCTGCCTCACTGGAAACTCAGGGCTGGTGCTTGTCAACACTTTTGGCAAGAAGAAAACATTTAGCAATTAGAAATACCATTTAAACACATCCAGACTGGCTTATTGATGTTGATGTGACACTAGGCTTTGACAGATAAGACTCCAGACCTGGGAACTGGGTTTGCTCAGTAAAGTTTTGGCAGGGGGGCAACAGGTGGCTCCTGTGAGAAGCTGCTGGAAGCCTCCCCCAAGTCTGATGGAGCCAATGCCAGTCAGCTCCAGGCTGCTGGCCAAGGCTGAGCCCAGCATCACTGGTGGTGCCATAATTGGAATAACATATTTAGGGGACAGGCAGGAACTGCACAACAGAAACTTCAGCCAGAGAGAGAAAAGAGAAAAGAGAATGCAGCAGCTCTGCAGACACTGAGGTCAGTGAGGAAGGAGGGGCAGGAGGTGCTCCAGGAGCTGCTCCACGTGCCAGAGCTGCCCCAGGAGCTGCTCCAGGTGCCAGAGCTGCCCCAGGTGTAGAGATTCCCCTGCAGCCCCTGTGCAGCCCATGGTGAGGCAGCTGAGGCCCTGCAGCCCAGGGCAGTCCATGGGGGCAGAGATCCACCAATAAACCTGGATTCAGGAGCATTGCACAGTGATGCTTCTTGTCTCCTGGGGTTGCAATGCAGAGCTGAGCCAGCCCAAGCTGCTTCCATTCCCACCTGGAATGGTTATATGCACATCCACAGACATGCTCTGCCTCCACTCTTCACAGGATGGTGACTTCTCCCAAAGTCATTATCTGTACTTATGGCTGAACAAATATGCCAGTACTGCAAGGCTACAGGTGATCTCTTAGACTTACAAATTTTAAGCCCCTGACAACTCATATGGATAAAATCCAAAAGGATAACATAGCCAACCAGTTGCTACCCCTAATTTTTTAATAATCTTTGAGCTACTGGCTCAATGTCTCTTAAGCACATCTATTTTCCTACTTAATTATCTAGCTTTGTGTCTGGTTCTTTTCTTGGTGAGTGTCATGGAATCACCTATTTTATATACCAATACTGGCTACTAAAGTTATTTTTTGTGACCTGAGATTGTCTTAAGCTACCTTGGTCATTTAAAAGCCAATCTTTCCTGTTCTCCTTCACTTCATTCCTTTATTTTATGTTACATTTCTCTTAGGCCAACATTAAATATTTAAAGCTTCTTGATATTTTTTTCATAAGATTTTTTTCTATTCTTGCTTTGTTTCTTCGTCTCAACAGTAGGAAAAAACAATTTCCATCTGAACAGTTAAAGGATGCTCCTTTGGCCATGTAAACAATTAACAATGGCTGCAAAAGTAAAATATCAACAGAGTACAATACTCCCAATCAAATACTGTCTGGCACGTTGTATTACACTGCTCTCAAAAAACCCCAAAACTCTTACTTGAAACCAAGTTAGAAATCTTGTATGACTACATACCATAAAGAAAAGCCAAGTTTACAATCTGAAGTTGTTCTCTTCAGAGAAGGCAATTCTTAGCAAAAATAATGACCAAGGTGTGGCTCATCACACCCTTCTCCCAATGCTGCAGAGAGAGCATTGCAAGATGTGTTTCTGGTACAGCTCTCAGGACACATGGACACATCAGTCTGCTTTGCTGGCTGGTGCTCAGCAAAACCCCAGACACCGCTTAGGGCACGCCAGGAGTTTGAGAGCACAGAGCCTTCCTTGGGCCCTCTGACCATCCCCGGTGCCCACCCGGCAGGGAGAGCCGGGGCTCAGCGGTGCCGCGGCTCCCCGGCTGCCGAGCCCGAGGCACATCGGAGCCTGTGCCGGATGAAAGGGCTCGAAGGGTGCAGCGAGGGCTGTCTGGAAGCTTTGCCCCGTGCATGGGGATGAAGAGGCACCCAAATAATCACATCTTCTGCTGTGAACACACGAACTGATGTTCTGGCTTTGCCCCTCTCGCACAGAGCTTCCGCGAGAAGCAGCAGGGGTCTAACAGCCTACAAAGCCTCAGCTTTAGCCTGAAACTCTCCCTGACAGGAGAGTAAAGTTTGAAACAGAAAATATGATTATTTCACTAGTCCTCTCTGTTCTTATAACTCCACTGCAGCCTAGCACAGCTCTGACCACAGGCAGACAAATGCCCAAAACATGAGGATTTTTCCTAGTCTGCATCACAGGTCACTATATTGTTCCACTGCCACTTTAACCATCCCAAATTTGCTTTGCAGAAAAGCACTTCCTCTGTTTGAGTATATATTTATTTCTATAAAGCTCATTTTTTCTGAGGTAAAATTATTAAAATGGCCATCTTTGATGTATACTGTGTTCCTACATCTAGAATTGGAATGTTCACCCAGTTATTTCTCAGTCCAATTCTGCAGAGACTGGATTCAATGCAAAATAAACTCACAAGTAAGAAAAGCTTACTTGCAGAGCACAGAGCAAAAAAAGGAATTAAAGGAATTTCATTGCTTAAGACTGGACCAATCTCCCTCTTTCCCAACAATGCAGGACCAGTAAGTTTCTAAAATTTTTTTTCTCAAAATAATTTCAAGATTAACTTGCAAAAATGGACCATAGCATTCCAGGAATAAATCTGGGGCAAAAGCATTAAACTCCTGGTAAACATATTATTATTAAGGATACGAGAGTAATAATCTATGTTTTCAGGGCAAACCTCAATACCCATTCAAGTGACAAATCAATTTAGTACCTCCTCAACTCGTGCCAAATGAAATGGCACTGATGCAAACAAGTGAACAAAGTCAGATTGTTGCCTACCAGTTCCATCATACCCATTGATTGTAAAAACAAGTTTTCCTGGTATGGACCAGTCTAGGTTTTAAACTGAAATTGTAAGCAATCAATTAAGGATGAGGGAAGGGGGGATAGAATAATCCAGTTGTCAGCCAGGTTGTTCAGTCTGCAAGCATTCATTGGCAGAAGAAAGGTGAAAGTCATAAAATGAAGAGGGGGAAAAAATAGGCTCCTGGGCTATTCAAGACAGAGACAGACACAGTGTGAGGGTTTCCAACAGAAAGATAACAGATCAAGACAGGGGATACAGATGCACACATGTTCTGCATCTCTCCCATAGATCTAGTTTAATAAAGCACAAATAATGATCATTTTTTTCTTTTTTTATCTATTATTAGGTTTTTTCAAGTGTGTAAGTGTGTCTTAATCAAAAGAACAGTTCCATACAGCTCTTGACATCAAAGAAGAGCATTTCTAAAGCTATTACAGTATCAAAGTAATATTCTGTGCAGAATCTAAGGTGAACCATTGGAATAATCCTTCTGGGATAGAGATGAAAAAATGCTGCATTCAGTGTTGCCCAGAAGCATCCAAAGCAATCTATCAAAAAAGACATAAAAATATTGGGCCACACTTACTTGATGCATGTACTCACCACTACTATTATTTTCCTCCATTTTCTCTTTGTCTGCTTAGCTACTAATCTTACCTTTGTCTGAAAGTTCCTGCTGTACATATGAAAGTACCAGGGCTGATTAGTGAGTCACAGGAGGAAATGACCTCTGATGTGCTTCAAATCCATGCACCTTTTATGTATTTGAATCACATTATGAAGAAAAAAAAAAGTGTTAAGGCAAAAATAGCATCATTGTAGCAGCACTAAGGTGAGAGTGCTGGACATGAGCAATTCTTTTCATGTGCCCTTAATACATTTTCACTGTGCTATTAGAGATTTCTCTTCTGCTTCTGAATATACATTTAAAGGTGAGCTAAATTTAACCACAGCAGTTTAGTTGGATAACCCATTTCAGTAAAAGACTTTGCTAATCCCAGCAACCATCGATTTAATTGTATGCCCAGTACAATAGAGAGGTTTCTCCCTTCTGTGTGAGTGGAGCACCAGTTTCCTTGCAGAAGAGATGGGCAGTCTGGTTGCTGCTGTGGTCAAGAGAACAGAGGGGGTGAGGGCAGAGGGGGACAGAAGGTAAGGAGAAGTTACCAAACACAAAGAAGCTCTTCCATCTGACAACAGTAGTTAACTTGCTCCTTGAACTTAGCATCTGGTAGCATTTCATCTTCTGAACACTTGTAAAACCTTATGGTACTTTAGACAGTGGGAGTTCCTTTCCAAAAGGAATTTTAACAGTACAAAGAGACCACAAAATCCATTTCTTACTGGGCATGGGGGTCTCTAATTCTCAACTCACAGCTTACTTCAAGAATACCCTTGAAGTTCTTCCTTTGTGTAGGTTTTTGAGAGCAGTTTTAACATTAATTTTCAGCAGGGATAATATGCATATATGGAAAGGTTGCCTCTATATTCCTCATCATTAAGGATAAATGTGGGTAGATACAGATATTTTTTCTCCTTAACTGCCTAATAAGGCCAGTATGGGAACCAAAGAAAATTTTAGATGTGTTTTGGTAGCAATGAAGTTAATATCCACAGAGGAGGATACAATATTTTGTGAAACAATGGTTCCCACCTTGGGCAGTGCCAAGGGCCTGTAGTGGGTAAGGAACAGCTTCCCATGCCCTGGAAGGGGGCACAGTGGCATGGATGCCTTCCTGCTGCCACAGGGGAGGGTGGCAGTGATAGCGTGGGATGCTCTGCCCCAGGGCAGACAAACACATCCAAGGAATGAAGCCAGTTAGAGGCTACCACGTCCTAATTCCTTCTTCCCTCACAGTGCTGCTAAAGCTATGCTGGAAATGGAATTAAATGAAGACAGCAAAGATTGATATTTCGATATTAAATGAGCTCTAAAGGAACTCCAAAGTGCAAGAAGCACCAAGAGTCACCCAGCCACAGGGACCAACACATCCGTCGTGGGCTGTAGGAACTGTTTGCAACCAAGCTTCACTCACAACACAAATGTAACAAAATCCCTTCAAAAAGGTTTCTTTCTGACACATTTGTCCATTGTTGCATGATGGCTGTCATTAATACATGGAATTTACACCTGCTCCTTTTGGGAAAGATTATTTTCAAAAAGCAAAGGATGTGATTAAATGAGGATGCCTTGCTGACTACTAAGTCTCTGGAGCAGCAGTGCACTCTGCATTTACCTCTCTCTCTAAATCAGCACCACCCCAAAGCATGAAACAAGCCTGTGATCACAAGAAAAAATGCAATCCAAACCTGCTGTGACCCAAAATGCAATGGTTTTGCCTCAGTCTATGAGACAGCATGTAATAAAGAGCAAACCTGGAATGAATACTAAGCTTTGCATAAACACTACTGCAATTAAAATAGGGTTGAAGTACTTGCAAATACTACAGATTCATCAAGAACCATCAAATTGGAGAAAACTATGAGGAATTGCAAAATTCATTTATCAAAAGGAAAAAAAGAGCAATGTATACCAGAACCAAAAAAAAATTTTTCACTGTGGTAGAACATAAGATAATGTGTTATAGAAAAAATAATGGAAAGCAGAATTCTTTTCCATCCAAATTAAGTTGTTCCAAAATTTATTTTAAAGCAACTGTAGAAGTAGACACACCTGAAGACAGATCTTTAAAAATATTATGTTCGTAGATCAGATGAGGAAGGTTCCAAAGTAAAGGAACCAGGCAGCAGTTTTAGCAATGCAGATTCAATCTGGAAGATGGATTCTGAACAACCTCAAGCACATAACAGCGTGCTGAATCCAAAAGTAGGGCAGTCAGGAGATAAAGTTACCACACCAACTTTTGGAGGAACATTTGCAAGAACCCACAGACAAAACCATCCTTTAGAATTTTCTACCCTTATTACACAAAGGAAATTCTGCTTCTCAGCTGGGTCCCTCCTTTTCCTCAGCATCCTAACTGTATTTCCCTCAATTTGAAGCTCCGGGAACCTCCCGAGACGCTGTGGGGTCACTCCCAAGGCCGGGGCCCGGAGCCCTCACGGCTCCCTCAGGGATGCGGCCCCTTTGGCTCCCCCTTCCTCACCGCTCCGGCCCTTGGCACTGCCTCAGCCTCGTTCCATAAACCATTTATTCACGGCACAGTAACACAGAAACAAGAACACATCCCCAAAAGGGACGCCTCCGGGCTTTTATCCCCTCACAGCCCAAACGCCGCAAAGTTTCGCTTTTCCTCCTCACTCCTGGGCTCCTGCCGTGCCTCCCTCACCTGGCTGCGCCACCTCTCCGTGCCCTTGGCTATGCAAAGGCTCGGCCTCTCGTCTGTGCTCAACCCGCATGCCAGCCTGCATGCCAGCCTGCAGCTGCAGCCCGAGGTGCCTGCACAGGTGCGTGCCGCAGCCGAGCGGGGCCGGCCCTGCCCGGCCTGCGGGAGCTGTCCCGGGAGCGGCCCCAGGCTGCTCTCGGCAGGACCCGCACACGGGAGGAACGTGCGGGACAAACGCAGGCTGCTCTTCCACCTCATCCTGTTTGCACCTTGTGATGCTTTTCATAGAGCTTTGGCAGAGCTCAAACTTCAGGAGACAACAGATAATTCGAGGTAGAAATTTGCTAAGTATTTGTCACCATGAGGTATCAAAAATCAAGAAACATGCTAATAGACTGCTCCCTGTTAAATCCATGCATCAGCATTTGTACTTTTGAACAACTGGACAAATGATTGAATTATGTCTCTGCTTGAAACAAAAAAAAAAAAAAATAATAATAATCCCAGTTGGTCAAAAGCCAAGCAATCCCTATGAAACTGCAGTGAACAGAGCAATTCTTCAAAGCAGGCTACATGGCTATATACTGTATTTAGCAAAGGCTGTAATATTAAAGATCATTACTTACATTTTTACTATCTTTCATGGGCTCTTATTTGCATTATAGAGAGCAAAAAAAGAATCTAAAGAAACACAGAGCTATTTATTACAGGTAAAATGTGTTCCTTGCTTACTTACAACACCTCAAATATGGTGTAGATAGAATACCACAAGAGACTGCACCATTCTGGGGAAAAGATGGAAGAAGGCAGTTCTAGAAAAACATTTCTATCTTATGGAAGATGTCCCTTTTTTTTTGCCTGCATATTTGAGAGACTCGTGTATTCTCTTATTTCCTCTGCCTCACTTGTCTACAAGATGACAAGTGATGCCCAACCACTTTGGCATATCATATTGCATTGTGTCATTCCACCACCTGCCAATGCCAGTGGCCCATCAAGCCTGAAAAATCAAAAGCAGCAATTTGCTAGAAACTGGGAAAAGAAAAAAAAACCCATGAAACCCACCACATTTTAAGCCAAAAATAGAAACATTCATTTTGTATTAGTAAATAGATTGTGAAATATTGATCCACAAAAGTGAGTGATCATGAGTAATGTATCAATCTCTTAAGCAGATTCAAGGATTTAGAAGCATTTTAGTATTTGTGTATTAGTAGCTGTGTGGAAGACAACATCTCAGATAAAATATGATTCTGCAAAACACTGCTGCTCTTTATACTTTCCTTTAAGGGCAGCAGATCTTGTGATGAAAGAAAAGCTAAAGAAACTACATGTTCTAATAAAAATATTAGGGAACAATAACCAAACATGCAGTTATCTTTGCTGGCAACAGTAAAAGGCAGTGCTATTAAAAAAAAAAAAGTCTGTCTGGATCCTCATTTGTTCTTAAAGACGAGTTCTGAATCAAAGAGAAGTACATTTGTTGTAGAAGCACAGAAGAATCCTTCTTTTTTATACAGTCCACATTTATCAACAAAATAATCTCTCAAGAAAAAAGAAATCACTGTTTGCTTTGCTCTGCAGTGAGTCTTAATGGAGACAATACAGACAGAGAAAACAGCAAGCTTACCAGTACTAGCCAAATTATAGCAATTATTTTGAAAGGTGCTATCCTCTGGGTAATAGTTTTGTTCCTTCTAATGCTGGCCAAATACTCTTCACAAGTGTTTTTGCATAAGATCTAATCCCACACTGTCCTGGAGCACAACTTGAGGTCTTCATTCAGGCAAATTTTCAAAATCCTCCATACTGTGGCCTCTCCATTTTCCCAACAGCTGCCATGTGCAAATTGTTGGTGATCATCCTTTGTGCTCAGCTGAGCTAACAAAACCTGCTCAAAGGCTCCTAGCCCAGCTTCTACCAGACCAGGATTCTGGCAAAACAGTTGGCAATGTTACCAGATTCCCAGAATGGAAATTGATTTTTGTGTCCCACTAGGGAGATGAGGAAAGAAATGACCAAAGCCATCTCAC
Source organism: Passer montanus (assembly GCF_014805655.1). Taxonomy (NCBI): domain Eukaryota; kingdom Metazoa; phylum Chordata; class Aves; order Passeriformes; family Passeridae; genus Passer; species Passer montanus. The sequence continues at coordinate 2,223,934 of NW_024370816.1, forward strand.
CCTCAAATCACAGCAGAGGTGGGGGAGAATGCAAGCACAAAATTACTGGAGAATAAGAGAAGGTTACCAAGCCAGATGCTGTGAAAAGGGTGTAACGTGGAAAGAGAAGATTCCCAAAGCACAGGGTGGAGCAAAGCTAAGGGCAAAATGCAGAAGTGCCAGCTAAGCATGGTGTGAAATGCAGGATCCCACAGAAATTGGGAATGCTAAAAAAAGGCCAGAAGCACTGTAGGAACTGGCTCCACTCCAGAAGGAGCAGGGCCCAGGACTCCTGCTCACTCAGGCAATTTGCTGTGAAGTGTTCTGCCTGGGAACGTGTGTGTGGAACATGATGGAAGCCTGCACTGTGCAAGTTGCACGCAAAAATGAAATGGAAAATGAGACATAATTAGGGTCAAACTGTACAACACAGGTCATTAGGGTAAAAGTGTGCCATGTTTTTCCATACTGAGCAGCAGATCAGCCTTTCCAATGACATCCAAATGATTTTCTCAGATACCCAGTTTAAAAGCATCTGCATATCCACATAATAAACGCTCAGTACACATGAATAATCAAGTTCCTTGATGGTGGCCCACGGAGTTCAATGGAACAGGTATTCCCATGGCACACACCTTAAATGACCCAGCCAGCACTTCCCTGCCTGTAAAGCAGCCCGTGGCCAGGCAGGAGCTCGGCAGAGGCTGCACGAGCCTGGCTGCTGGAGGGGGAGCTCATCCCACAGCCTTCCCAAGAACCGGCCTCCCTCTCCTTCACGGCTCGGTGTCTGGTAGGAAACTGTCACTCTGACAGTGCAGATGGACAGACCTACTGGATCTTAAGTACTCTGGGCAGACTGAACTACCACTTTTAGTCATTTACAAACTGAACAAAATGCCACACAAGCCAGAACAGCTAAGGGTACAACATTAATTCATGCAATCATGATCTGGGTTTGATACCGTATTTTTAACAAAAGGTAATTCATGCAATCATGATCTGGGTTTGATACCGTATTTTTAACAAATATGGCAACAAAAAGTAATCCCGAGACTATGATGACATGGTTTTCATCTGACAATTATGTAACTAATCTCAAAAGAGGCATGTATATGTTTCCTATTTATGTTCTGGAGCAGAGCAAAAATTACTTTGAAATACCTCCAGCAGTCTGTGTTTATTTTAGGGGACACGTAAATTATTTTAAGGGAATAATACATCTCCAAGGACATTTTAATGGATTAAATGTCAGGAATGAAATACTGCATTTCAACTTAGCTAGGACCTTAAAGAATGAATATAAAGACAATTATTGAGAGGTCTGAAGAACACGATTGATTTCTTGCAATTTAAACTCTGAGACACTTCATGCACTCAAACAGAATTTCTATTTCAAGTTTTCCTTACATAAGACTATGAAGTATGTAAAGATATAATGCTGACAATATTTTAAAGTTTATGAGAGAACTGCAGAGTGTCTGATTTAAAAGGAAGTTGTGTTTTAGGACTGCATTTTAAGCACAGAATTTTATGCTCAATTACTGTGAAATAAATTACAATTATGATCTACTTTCTTTTTCTAGTCCTTTTAGCAGTAGCTTGATGGTCTTATACAAAGCCAGAAATTCAATATCATGAGGAAATAAAAGGGCCAAATTCCAACAAGAGCCCCATAAAGCAAGAAGTTATACATTTGGAAGGTGCTTTGCTGCAGGCAAATGGCTGCCAGCATTCCAAATCAAGCTGTGAGGCAACACACCGCAGATGTACCTGTGCTCAATACAGAAAATACTCTCACACAGACAAACCACTTAAGTTACAATGGGATTCTGATAATTATAATGGCTGCAGATGTACCTTTGCTCAATACAGAAAATACAGACACACCACTTAAGTTACAATGGGATTCTGATAATTATAATGGCACTTAGATACTACTCTTACTTTAAAAAAAAAATCATACCATGTCTAATTTAACTTTCATTCAGAAAAAAAAATATAAATCATTAATTGCAAAACATGCACAAAATTCTCATACCACCCTGTTAGAATGCACAGTGTATGTGTAGGTTGCCTTTATAAAACCTGTGATGGTTTTTAGAGCTATCAGTGCTGTTTAAAGAAAATATCCAAGACTTAAGGCAACAATAAATGGGAAGAATATGGTACCTATGAGCAGTAATATGTGCAATTTCATGGATATTACTTGAACAGCCATCTGTTTCTATCCATTTGGGACCATCGTCATCAACATGTGCACACTGAGAAAATAAAAAATAAAGCAATTCTCCAATAAAATATAGTTTTAGAAATAGATTGCTTACCATCAGAAACACTTACTGCACAGGCAGAACTTTTCAAAAAAGCATTTTAGCTCAAAACCATCACCACCCTTCTGTATCATTACTGCTGTAAAGATGAGAGCTTTCCAGTTATTGCACTGGTGGAGTTTCACAAGGTCTTCCTGGGATTTGTGACATTGTGAGGGATGGCCCAGTGTTACAGGACACCAATAACAGATAAGGGTCACCCACACGATCCTCTGCCCTTTTTCTTGAGCTGACAACTCACAGTGAACTGCTCACTGCTTCTCCAAACTCCAGGCAAGTGGGTCATTCCTTCCAATAGGTTATCCCCAGGGAGGAGCAGGAGCTGGGGGAGGAGACCCAGCAGCCCAGAGGCCCCGTGCTGGCTGCTGGATCAATGGCCAGTGTCAGCAGGCTCCCAGTTAATGATGCTGGAGCCAGCGCCAGCCTCGCTCCGGGCCAGGCTTACCACAGGTACCCACACACAGGGCACAGGGCTCTGCTAAAGCCAAGTAATTGCCTCATTTTGCAGTATGAGGAGTTTTTTGTTAAAGGCATACACCTTGCATTTTATGTTCCTGGGATCAGCCCCTAGATTTGAACAAAGAAAAGATGTTCACATTCACAACGGTGCCATGTGACAGCCAAGGGCAGCCAACAGCATCTGTGTGACTACAGATCCACTTACAAAGGTTTGCTACAAAGCAGAATGCAGTGTTTTGTAAGCCTTCCTTATGTGTGTGTAAATGTATATAAATTTCACATTTATGGAACAATTTTTAGTATCACTTTAAGGTGAGAAATGTTTGGTAAACACACAAAAACCACCAAAAAATAACAACCAACAACAAAAAACGCACCACAGGAAAATACAACCACAACACAGGGGAGCTCTTGTCCTGTTGTATGATAAAAGGATGGAGCAGATAAAGTCATCTCTGTATCCATGTATGCTCTGGAGTGGAAAAACTGAATTATGGAAATGGCATAACTGTACAAGGTTCTTCAAATTACTGACTTATTATTATTGGACATTCCATGCAAACTACTGACACAACTCTCCCACTCAAGGCAAGAGTGTTCAGCCAGGCTCTGTTTCAGCCCCAAACATGCAGTCCAGACCTCTCAGCTAAAGGAGAAAGGACAAGGAGCCTTTCCTTTGAATTCAGGCCAGTGCATCCTGCAGCTGAAGGTCCCCGTATTTCCAAAGCCTGTCTCAGAGGCCACAACACTAAAAACACTCCACAGTAACATTTTAGGATCCCTTTCTACCCTACCAACTCAATAGAAGTTTTTAAGGTTGTCCTCAGAAAGTTGTCTTATGTCTGTCTAGCAGCACTTCTGCCTTCCACCACAGGCAGCAGGGCTTTAACTGCTCACCCCAGACTCAAGCAAGACATCCATCTTTGGAGGATGAAATCAATACAACTACACTGTTGACACTTCGGGAAAACTCTATGCCACTAAAGAAAAGTACATCAGGAAGAATTTTGCTTCTAATACATCACAACATGCAGAAATCAGAATCTAAAATAATGACTTGTTCCAGAATGAAGAACAAAAATTATTATTGATTCAAATGCATACTGAATTTAAAAGCCATTAAAAAATTTAAAATGCACACCAAATTTGGTAATTACATTCTCAAATATTCTCCCACAAAAGTAAAAGATCTAAATCATCTGCTACTCCTTTTTTTTTTTTTAACCTTTGAACACTTTTTAAAAAGTGTTCAAAAAAGAATTACACAGCCACCACCACCCTCCTGCCAGACCGGCAACTGTTAAAATGATATTTTATAACATCAATAAATTATTCTTAGTTTACAGAAATAGTTTCCTCAAAGAACTTGACAGATTTGAAACTGAATCTATTTTTCATATTCTTTGTTTGCTCCCAAGAAGTCTGCTGTCAGAAGTTTCAAGTTCTTATTTAATACAGGGCAAAATTTACCAAAAAAAACCCCCAAAAACTACTGCTCTGAAAGGTGACCCTGCTCCAGGCATTTTCCTCCTCAAATTTTGATAAATCTCTCCAAGCAAGTTTCCACCACCACTTGAGTTTAAAGTAAGGCTCCCATAACCAGCAGTGATCTCACACCTGCTGGCTTCATCCTCTTCCCATCCCATCCCAGTGCTAAGCTCCCTCCCCAAGAGCAGGCTCCAGAAAAGAGAAGCAGAGTTATTTCAGGACCCCAACTTCCCTGCTTCACCACGGTGGGCACAACATTTTGCAGATTTGAAAGGTAACAATTGAGAAAATCCAGGCCATAAACACCATGAAATGTTTGTATCAAGTTTTACTGCCAAAAGTTTTATTTTACACTCGAGTTGCAAAGGAATATGGTGTACACATCATACAGGAGCAGAAGTACTACATGAACATACTTGTTAGCAATAACAAATTTTCAGAAAATAAAACATCCTAAGTTCTCTCTTTGTCCCAATACTAGACTTACCTTTTTGCAATACAAAGAACCTTTAAGGAGTGGCAGAAGAACAAAGAATGGCCACAGCTTGTAACTGAGGAGTTTCTGGCTGCACACAAGGCAAACAAGGTTTACAGCACGGCACTGGAGCAGGCTGCCCACAGAAGATGCTCAGTCACCCTCCTTGAGGGTTTCTAGATCTTGCTGAAGCCTGAAGCCCTGCTCCGAATTCAGCACTGACTCAGCTCTCACAAGGAAGATGGACTAGAGACTTCTCTCAACATCCACTCCAATGTGAATTATTATAAAATTTGATTCAAGCACAGTCAGCAGCCAAATACAAACAAATCAGTGAATGCCTCTTGTTTTCCCCACTCCCAACAAAAAACAACACTCATCTTTAATGAATCATCTTTACAACAGTCCAGCATGACTGAAATCAAAGGAACAAGCAGCAAATTACTGAAGAAAACCAACACCACATTAAAAGGCCTTTGCATAATTTAAAATTCTTTTTGTAACAGCAGATTTTTTAATTGAAATTTACACATTTGCAATTATCAGCCGTATAACAATATCAAATATATTCCTAGTCATCTTCAACTGGGAGATCTCCTGTCCACACTGAGAAAGTTTCTATTGGCTCTCGATACACTGGCAGTGCCATATTCCCTGCAAGTGTCCCAGGGAAGCCAGAAAAACAAGGACTGGGAGGTGGAAAGGAAGCAAGGAATCCCAGAACATCTTTTTCTCCTGGGGACCACTTCTGTTCCTGGTTGGGACCTCTATCTATTGCTAGGGTTTAAGTGAAAAGCAAGTGAAACTATCAGGAAGGACTCCATTTCCTATTTTTAATTCCATATGACAGAAAATTGCAATTAGACAAAGATTTAAGGCCGACACCCATTACTAAGGCAGCTGTAGAAGAACAAACTGCACAAAGTGATACAAGCAGGCAACAAGGAATAAATGTAAAACCTGAAAAGTACTAGAAATATTTTTGTGCCAGCAAACAACTGATCCTCTAAAACAAGGTAATTACACTGGTGTAAATAAAAAGTCAACAAATGTGTGTATACCCACACCAAATGTAACACTGAGCTCTCTAACTCCCAGTTCCAAAACACCAAACTTCTCAGGTTTACAGAGATTTTAATTTCTCAATCCAAACAAATCTCAGGATAATTATGAGCAAAGGCCAGACAATTTAACCAACAGTGAATCTCTGCAAACTGAAGATCTTCCACCTCTGAAAGCCTGCTAGAAGTGTGAAGTCAGACCATGCACCCACCACAGAGGCAGCTCTGGTTTGGTTTTATGTCAGGGCAGTGTGGGCAGAGAAGCAGCAGAGCACCGAGCTCACTCCTGCACCTGGAGGGTCTTGGCACAGCAAGAGAGAGGAGCGTTGTGCCCAACTCTGGGCCCAGCCTGGAAAGCTCTTAGGCACGTTCTTATTTCAAGCAATAGTTAAAAGCACTGCAATCAAGTTGCTGTAGCAGGAAAACAACTGTTAGCTGTATGTGCAGCGACAAGACAAAGTCACACACAGTAAATACAAAGGGAAATTAAGGGAAAAATCTCTTTATCTCTTTATGACAGAAAACTAAAGGCCCAAATTCAAGGACTTCTGATGTACTTGGAGAAGCAATCTATTCCAATTCTACGGGACTGAAATAAGATCAGATTTGTGGGATTCAGGTCTCTTTAAAACACAAAACAAGTAGTAATTTGGTGGAGTTCCTTCTTCATTCGGCACACAAAACAGTGAAAGCCCAATGACAGTTTAGTCCTGCCAATTTTGATACTTTGAAGGGAGAAAAGAAGCCAAAATGACACAGAGGTTAAATCAGTGAAGATAAAAGATAAGAAAGAACAGATAGTGAAGAGGGCTGGATTCTGAGACATCTAACTCTGAGACATTTGATACGCAGGCATGGGAGAAGTGTCAGAGATAGAAAGGTTGTGGCCTTGGAAAACAGGCAAGTAAAATTGTCAGGGATGTTAGAAAATAGTCTAGAGGGAGTCAGAAATAAAAATTAGACCTTTGAATTTGAACAGGTCTGAGGCTGGCTAGATACTAAAGGAATAATCCAGAGATAGAACCATGGGAGAACCAGACTAGGGGGAAGAAGCACTGGATTTTTGGGGCGTTCAAATGAAGTGCAACATAAAAAAAATTCCAAAAACAAACTGGAGAGAGGGTGTTTAGGTACATGAAAGCAGATGAGAGGGTGAAAAAAGGACAAAGTATTAAAAAACCAGAAACAGTTATGATGATAGTGCCACCCCCATAAAGACAGATGAAGGAGAAACTTGGCTGCTACTGAAGGAAGAAGTAAATCAATGAAAGGAATGAGAGGTATAAAAGATACAGAAATAAAAAGGGCAAACTTGCACAGTTAAGAGGCAGAGAAGCTCAGCTGAGAAACAGATCATGAGAATAAAAATAACTTTGAAAAGGATCTTGTCATGCAACAAAATCAGGACTGAAGACTTTGTATCAAGAATGAATGGAAAATGAATATGAACTGCAGATCTGCAAGCAAACTCAACAAGAAAAGAAAGGGGAGATAAAAGTGGTTTAAAAGTCCATTTGGGAAGAGCACTGAAGTAGGTAAAGCAAAGCTGAGTCCAAAGCTGTGTTGTGCTGACACACTCTTCAGATATTCAGAAAGGTTGGAATGGAAATTAAGAAATTACAAGAGAATATGTCTGGAGGGAGGAATGGAAACAGGGCAGTGTGAGAAGCAGCAAAAGAAACCATGTACAGAGAACCAGATAGAGATAAAAATAAAGACCAGTGAGTAAAAAGAAGTGAGGCCAATGAAGGAAGGAGGCAGCAGTGAAGACGAAGGAGTCAAAAAGGTTAATAGACTGGAGATCCCAAAAGGAGTGAGTGACAGGGTAGAGGAGAGAGAAAGACAGATAAGCTGAAAGAGAGCAGGTAGTGATCAGAGAAAGGGAATTTAGAAATGAGAGATAATAAAGTGAACAGTATTTAGCAAAGACAAGGTCATGGGAATGATTGAGGCAGTAAGAAAATCTATCTAAAACTAGAAATCACAGGCATGGGGCTGGAAAAACAGGATGAAGAACAAAGGATTAAAGTACTGATCAGGGGAAAGGAACTGGGCTTGCCCATGGGGAGGGCTGAAATTTGAAAACACTGAAATGTGTTGAGTTTAGCAAACACACAAAGAAAGATGCAAACTAATGACCACTAGGAAAACTAGACAGGACTTCAAACCAGGAAGAGGCTACAGGACTGACAAAGTAAAAGCAGAAGTCAGGAGTCACAGAACTTTAGTGGTCAATATGAATGGAAAATACTTTTTAAAAAGCATCAGAGATGGGAATAAAGTTTAAAAAACAACTCTAAACATCTGTATTTGAGTAATGTTCAGAAACATAAGTAGCACCCTACCAAGCAGGGTCCACACCTCTATTTCCATCCTTCCAGAAAGATTTACTCACCCAGATCAAACCAGAACTCAGAAATTCAAAGGCCACTGCCAACACTGCCACTGACTAGATAACGTGGACATATGGCTGGCTTGGGAAAATTTTGATTGTTGAAGTAGATAAAGATTATTAAAGACTATTATAAATTATTAAAAACCAGTAATTTGACCTCTGCCATCCAGCACCTTTATGTCTTCACAAAACAAGACCAGAAGGCCTTTGCTGCCCCTGCCTCACATCACCTCCTGCTCCTACCAGCTCACACAGCCAATGCAGCATTCACCAACACTCCAACTCAGCTGCTAAGATCCTCACCACACTGTGCAACAGCAAACATAAGAGATAAAGCAGACAGATTGCTGCAAACAAACATCACTGCGATTTTGGGTCCCATTCAGAGTTATCTGAGAACCACTGGCATAAAAGTTCTTCTCCATTTCCAAGCCACTGTCAGGAATTTCACTCTAAGGCTTTCTTAATCATGAGCATGAATAAAACACCAGCCTTCCCAGACACTTCTAATACTGCATTTCATCTTCTGCTATACTGGCATGTTTTTAAAGTTTCTGCTCATTACAAAAAGACAACACACTTCTATTGCCTGCTCATACAATTGGGAGCTGGATCATTAGGAGTGCAACAAAATAGGGGAAAAAACCCAAATTATTCCTGCTACAAAACCAGTGACACACAGAGTATAAAAAGTGAGCTGAGCACATAATTTCTATCTACCCTACTGATTACTGTTAATTCGTGTGTGTAGATGTGGTTCACTCAAAATTACTGAAATTACATAAAAACCAGCTGAAATATAAACAAGAGCTCACAGGACTGGGGCCACAATGGGAGCTCTTTGTTATTTTTATGCTTTATCACATACTTTAATATTGAAAATTATTTTAAATTTAGCTTAAAATTGTAGTTTAAAATTTCCTTTTAAAACACACAACATACTGGATGTAGTATTTTTAGGTAATCTTTTAACAAATAATACTTTTGGTTTTTTTAGTGTACTATCTTTCGTTACAGTCAAGAAATCTCACCTAGAATCAAATACTGGAAGCAGTAAGTTGTCCACACGATAGGCAGCATCTACTGTAACACATATATATCTCTAAAAAAGAAAAGTTTGAAAAAATATCATAGAAACACTATAATTTTTACATTACATTACATTTAATATCTGTATGTTGAATTTCTATTGGACTACGGCACAGCAGGAGAGCTTCTGAGACAAAGGGATTTTATGCAATGTCATTTGAAGCACAAAAAGTTCACTCCTGACACAAGTTAATACTGGAGCATTACTGAAATAAAAGGAGGAGCTGGTCAGACATTTTGGGTAGAAATGTAACATTTTTTCTTTAAAGAAAATAAACACATAATGCCATAGCTTAAAATAAATAGTGTCAAATGTTATCATTAAAATATGAAAAATAGGATGGTGGTTTACAAAAGAAAATATTTCATGAGCACATAGTATACATTGGAGTGTTATAACAAGACTTATAATTTTTATGTTACCAGGTATTTTACTTTAGGGAAGAGATTCTACAATCCCCACTTATGTAAGCAGTTCCATTAACCCACATTGGCTTTTTAATTATAGAGTTTGGTATCAAAGTCAGGTGCACCATTCATTTCACATGATTTTAAGTCAGAAATAAACTTCTTTTCCTCAGCACAATATTTAATCATAAATACTAAAAAAAAACCAACAAAATCCCACATTACTAAAAAAAAATTAAATGCTTATGTATGCACATTTGCTAACTCCTAACTCATTATTCTTTTACTCAACATACCCTTCCAGGGGAGGGATATCTATCAGCAGTTTCTGGCAGGAAAAGTTCAATACTTTATGCATAATATTAGATACAAATAGCCTGCAATGCATTTGAGAGCTTTTCAGTGATTTTTAAATGTTCTAGCACATTTCAGACAAAAAAATATTTCCGTACTTGTGCATATTAAGAACTAATTCAGGGAGTCAAGCAAATATTGTGCTGCCTTTTTCAATACAAAGCATTTCATTCTATGACATGTGAAACATTGTTACAGAATATAACCATGTTTTAAATTATATAAGCATTTAATAAATGAAAACAAATCTAGCGGTTGCTATAGACAAACCAAAATTTCTCAAATACTTCTTTCTATCAAACTGTTCCACTGAAGTTCTATAAGGTTAAGTGCACACAGAAGTGAGAAATAAAACTACAGTTTCATACAATTTGTCCTACAAAACCTGGAACCACAAAATAAAAAAGCATGTATTAAGATAAGCCAATGATCTGGCACATCCCATCTAAAAACGTCCCCCCCCTTTTTTTTTTTTTCCAAACACAATTTTCATAGTATTGGTAGTTTTAAAAAATACAAAACTGAAAACAACCCTGACCCCTCCCTTGAACACAAACTCCACAAATGTTGTTTTATTCTTTGAGCATTATACCAAATAAAAATTACACCTGCACAGAGAAACAAACTAGCAAAAAAAAAATCTGAGAATGCTTGGATGTGACTGCGTCTAGAACCTATATATGTATGTACATACTTCTGCTTTTATTTGAACTAACTTTTTACCCACATAAAGAAAAAGACTTCACTGACAGTAACAGCTCCCTAGCTGCTATCACTGATAATTACCTTTTGACAGTTCCGTAAAAAAGTTCAGTCTTGAAACTCAAGGAATTTCATTTCACTCCATTTTTACCACATTTAAAAACCAGACACATTCCTTTCCTAACAATGAAAATATTATATAAGCACACCCCAAAAGGCACTAAGGTCTAACAAAAATAATCAGAATCTCCTTTTAAACTAACATAGTATCTGTAAGATAGTTTGCATATACAATTATTTTCCAAATTAAGGCGTGGCAAGTTTCTCTTAAACATAAAAGCTATAATCTACTTCTGCTAAATATAAAACTAAGTCTCAGGATATAGTATACAAAGATCATATATTTATGTAGAATACCTTTTGTGTTATACCAGACTATTACATCTTTGCCAAAAGATTTCAGTATTTAAAAAAAATTTAAATATACTGTAAGGTCACTCAAAACTATTTTAAACACAAAAATCTACAAACAGTGACATATACACAAACAGTTGGGAAGTTGTAACTTAAAGATCACATCTTTTAATCAGACCTGCTCAAAGGACAGCCACAAAAGAACCCTATTGGCTACAAGAAGCATCTGCATGTTTTTAAGACTGAACTATGCAGACTCCCATTGCCCCAGGGCAGTGCTGCACAAGTCTATTGAAAACGACCCGAATGCTGAATCAACACCTTAAATTTTCCCAGAAAACCTCCAACAAATGTTTTGTGCTTTAAGAGAGACTAACAAAACAAAAGGGGACATTGCAAAAATTTCAGCATGACGATTTTCCTGAAATTATTTTTCCTCTGCATTTGGCAAGCAGAGAACTAATTCTATTCCTTGTCTACTCTTACAGCAAGAACTGCAAACTACAATTAAATATAAAATACAATAAGCTCCCGTAATAATTATGTTCCTCTTGGAACGAAGATTAAAATAAAGTTAACTGTGCTGATTCATACTTCCCATAAATTACTAAAAAGGTGAGAGATTCAGACATTTTGCTTCTTGATAATAAGCCTAATATCTGTATCATGTGCAAAAGTGCAACTGTGTTTTAGAACTAAGGCCCAACTGAATACAATTTTGTTATTACAGAAAGTATACTTGAACCCACTAACATGGAAACAGCGGTTCACAGCATCTTCAAATGACGCTTTACACATTTAAACCTGTTGTACAACTGCAAGTTAGGAAAAAACACAAAACCCAGAGATAAACAGAAAGCAACGAAGCTTGTATATAAATTGGTTTACAATTCAAAGCACAACAGTAAGCCTCAAATAATTACATTTGTGTAACACACACGGAGAGGTGGGATGATTCATTGGAAGCCCTTGGTTCTGGCTGCTCCTGTGCCGGGCTCTGCTGGCGCTCAGCTGCTGGCGGTGTGTGCGTGCATGCGTTTCGCTACATCGTACACGTAGGTGATGTCTGGGCGCTTCTCCGGATCCGGGTTGATGCACATATTAACTAATTGTCGCAGCTACAGAGGGAGAGAACATGACAGGAGCGTTGGCCTTCTTACAAGCAGGATTTGTGCGTTATCACATTCAAATTAAGAGAACTGGCAAAAATGAGGCAAACGGCGACTCTGCACGAGCACACGGGCAGCCCTCCCTCTCCCTCACACACAGCCTTGTGCAAACACGTATGCAACGCACTCCCCTGATTTCTGCATTTTGCACTGCTGGCCAGAAAAAATGATGAGCCAATTCAAGTTCTAATCCTTTAAATACACAACTTTAGACATGCATTTAGTCCAGTCCCACATGATTTATAGGAAATTCCCCGTGTTTCTGGAGAGCTGCGCCTGCAAAGCCCACAAGAGCGAAAGGAGCACAGAGCGAAGGTAAACGAGGGCTGCTTTGCTCATTTGGTCCCGGTACAGGAGTTAGCCAGCAATAAATGGCATTTCTGCCTGACAGGGCCCAACAAACAAAAGGCAGTGGTGCTCCATCTAACACACAGTTAACCCCCAGAACCTCCTGCTGCCAGAAGCTACCAATACACACACATTCAATTCAGCTACTGAACAAATTAAACCCACTGAGGGCTACCTGTTACAAGGACTCCACCCTTGAGGAAGTATCTTAACATAAAACTGGAAGCTGAGAAAGTATTTTGGGCAAGTACCATATTATGCTGGCCCTGTTACTCCACTTGTTCACCACTGAAGACAATACTGGAATAAATAAGCTCTGATTACTACATCCTGATATGTATCCCCAGGATTAGATTGTTTATAGAGTTCTTTATGTAAAGAAGCACATAATTAACAAATATTCACAAAAGTCTCCATATGGGAATAAACAAATCGCTATGACCAGAAAATCCCATGTTCCAGAAGCACCATAACCTACTGGGTGTTTTTAATAGACATCTTCAGCATAAGCTGAATACGAGCTTCCACAGCACCTGCATACTTCTCACTGCCTTCACAAACTGTCAGGACGTTTGCAGGCTTTTCTCCCTCTACTGATATGCCTAAAAATTTATGATATTAGAACTTAATATATTGTATGGATAACCTTCTGATAGGGCATCTGTTTTAAATTGTGTGCATCTCCTAAGCATTTTTCAATGTGGAACATACCTCTTTTATACTGACTTACTGAAATGTTCACAGTGCTTTGCAATAACAACTTAACCAACTCTGAAGATTTTCCTCTATGCTTTTAAATAGCTTTGCCAAATCCTCCTGGACCTCCTTATGACACTGGGGACAGGTAGGGAGGGAGGGGGAGGAGGACACTCCAACAAACACATTGTGATCCACTCTTCTGTGGCAATATATCAAATTTGGTTTGGTCTCCCAACCAGTACTACTAGGTAGGATTATTGAAAAAAATCTGTAATTATTGCAACTAACACAGAGCGACCTCATCACCCTCATTATTCAAAAGTAACATAGGCTGTCTCTTTAAACCTGCCATTGGAGAGTCTCCTACTTGCTTTTTAGAAAAAGAACAGGAAGGATTTTAAATTATAATTACACTCCTTTCACTTTTCTGAAGATTAATTTAAATGCACAGGAATAGGAATTCCTGAAGTTGAAGAAGAAGCACTGCATACCACTCTATAAAGCTCTGTCCATTAGCCCTTGCAGATAAACTGTACATAATGTACAGATATTTGTATTCAACAGAATAAAATCTATGTCATTAGACATCCCATTCTTTAGCAAGAAGAGCTTAATATTTAAAAATGAGATAATTCTGAAGATAGTGGTCAGATTACCAGATTGAAACGAAGTGTATTAAATCAAAATAATCTGTAACAAACTTGCTATTTGCATTTTAAATACATTAAGTATATTCTGACTAATGGAGTTATAAAAGCAATCATATTGCTTCTGGCAGTCAATAAATAAAATACAATGCCAGTGGCAATAAAAACTATTAGCCTGCAATAACACCCAAACATTTGAGGAACAGAATGCTGGAAATCATTAGCTACTGTAAGAAATAATAATTGCCAGCATGTGATACAAACATGCAAGCCAAACAATCTCCTGAGCAGGTGGGACACAGGGTAAGCAGGAGGCACAGTATAAGCAGAGATGAGCAGCTTGCCATGCAACACCTCAGACAGCCTGCACAGAAAACAGGAAAGACTGAGGAACATCCAACACCACCAAGCCAGAAATTAGAGTCAAATAAGCAAACATTTTGTGAAGAGAATACAGGTATAATTTATCTGCAAAATACATCTAATCCTGAAGGTTTCTCTTTCTCAGTGAAAACCTCCATCTGTGCAACAGAACTGCATACAGTGAACAGTCTTCATAAAGGACCTTGAAGGGTTGAAACCCACAAAGCCAGCATCAGAGGGGAAGCAGAGTGGTTTTTCTCCTGTTTTTTTTCTAGCTGTTTATCAATACTTTACTGTTTGTAGAGCAGCAGAAATAGATCTTCAAGAAATTGACCTGTTGGGCACTTGAGAAGCCTTGTCACAGACCTCTTTCAATGGCAGTCACTGCAATTACTGCAGTATCTCAATGCCCCTCTTCCCTTGGCAGGTCCAGAATCTCACTGGTAAGGCAGGAATGCTGAGCTGACCATGCCTGGGACACTGCACAACAATAGTGCAGATTCCTGAGTAATTTCCAAATCCTTGAGCTCTTTTGAGCCTTGTAACTGAACAGCAAACCTTTGGAAGAAGGTGAATTACTTCTGCTATACAGGATGAAAAATTACATGGGAACACAGCTTTCAAGACTGAAACTGGGACACTGGATAGCACTGGTTATAGCACTGCTTATAGCACTGATCCTTTACTCCTACAGGAATATCCATTTCAATAAACCTGAAATCTATCTGTCAGCCCCTCTAGTACTAATAAAACTTCCAGTGTATCAGAAAAGCTCACCAATGTCATGGGAAGAGGCACTGGGAGTCTAAAAATCAGACTATCATTAGAGACAGAAGTGATTTTTTACTACCTGGCACAGACTGGCCAAGAGGCAGAGCAGACTGAGCCAGAGGGACCTCCTGTTGCCTCCCCAAGCTGCAAACTTCTTTGTCTGCTTATTGTTCTTAACCTCCTCTGTGCACTTAGCACAGTGACTGGCTTTAGCCTGGAGCTTAGCCTGACACTGGAGCAGTGGGACACACTTTCTTTAACTTTAGCAGGTTTTTCAGCTATGAAATAAATAATTATCAGTCAAGTCAGGAGGAGTGGGGAAAGACAGAAATATGACAGGCAAGTACTTTGCATTGTTAGCCAGCTGAAAAAGAGAAATTTTCATACAGGGAAGTTTGGATTAAAAAAACACACACAACACCATTCTTACTCTGAATAAAACCTTCTCAAAGCCTTTTTTTGAGTGCTTTTCTCAAGACCTGCTGGCAGCTAACACTACCATTGTGGACCTGCTGGCTCCTTCTGCTTTCACATCTGGGTAGGAGGTTAGCAATGGACATTAGAAGAAATGCACCTCAATCAAAGGGAAGATTTTAAAACTTCATCATGAAAGCAAAGTGATACTAATATTAGCTGACAAGATTTTAAGAGTATTGATTGGAGGTGGCAAGGGAGCCCCAGCTTTGAATTCCCAAAAGCAGAACAGCTTTCAGTAAATGCTGAGTACTGACTCTGAATACCAGATGTTTTTAAGGGATATTAAAAAATTGAGATATCCAGTGTTATCAAGCATTTGAAAATCTTGGCTTGTATCTACCACTGAAGCAATAGTTTGTGAAAATGCATCTCAGACTATTAGTATTTCTAATCAAAGGTTTTTAAAAACATTACCCATCTGTCCACCTAAAGGTGCATCTTTCTGTCACACTGTTCTCTGATGACACAGATGTGACAATTACTAACACATTACTCTTACAGAGGTTTCAAAACTTAGAAAAAATGTCACACCTTAAAACTCACTAAAATCTACTTACAAAAAGTTTATTGAAAAAATACTTGTCTTATAATTCATAATTAAAGTATTTACATGTTTATGTTAGAGGATGCAGAGATCAATACTCAGTGAAGTTTTTATTTCAGAAAATTCTTTTTCATAAAAACTGAAGTGGGTTTTACTATTCAGTGATCCCTAATCTTTAGTGCTCACTGAGTACCCTTCCCACCTGGTTAAAGGTTTGACATCTGTATTTCCAGTACAGGTGAAACATTTAGCACAGTATTCTAATATGACAGATCACCCTTATTTGTTTCTCTTTTTTACAGCTCATGCCAGCACAGCATTTTTCATACAAGCTAAAAATGGTTTAATAGTGCAATAGGTAATAACTGTGTATTTTCCAGGTACCTTAGTGAAGGCACTCCCATTACAGTTTCCTTAACCAATGGCTGCTTTTAAGAAATTGTTTTGTTACCTATCTTAATACCTATAATAGCTCTGATTCTCTCATTAAGAGTAACTTACATGTATTTTGCAGATAACTGCCTCATCCAAGGTGCAGAAGTACATGTCTGCTTTGAAATAAATAGCAAGTAACATGTTGTGCTTTGCATGTGTTTGCAAAACAAAAACCCTATCCAGATGTAAGGAAAAGCTGGAATCTCTCTCCCCACCCAAACTCGAAGACCTTCTATCTGGGCCAGACTTTGATATTTGCCCCTTGGCTAGGAATCCACATCTCCCACTTCACACTTAGCTGCAGCGAAGTAGCCTTGCAGGCAGGCCAACTTCAACGAACCACTAGTGGTATCATCATTAAAATCCTGCTGAAGGTCACCATGGAAACCGCCTGCTGAGGCTTCGCTGCTGCATTCGGCATCTCCTAATCAGCTACCATGTGAAATGCAAATTCAGACAGTCTGAAAATTAGTCAAGAAGAATAGAGGATGAGGATGCAGATATGTGAAATATTCATGTGCTTCATGGAAAAAGGGAGACAGCATGAATGACACAACAAAGAACGGCCCCTGACATTCTCGCTATCATTTTGCATTATTGTTCACACCCTACTGTATTTCCAGGCCTCCAGTTCTGAAGTTGGTTAGATGAACTGCCATATTTAGAGTCTACAATAAATAATAATTAAAAATGGCCAAGGTAAAATGACTAATCGGCAAACCCACAAAGCGCTAGAGAGTATAAACTACACAACAGATCATTATTTCATCCTTTGTAACATCATCAAATTATCTTTTTAAGTCCAGTTGGTTTCATAAAAGGGGAAAATTGTCACTATAAATACAAAACAAAACACTGAGCAGTAATCTTTTATTAATAGTCCAATCACTGTCTGTGAATGCAAGAAAATTTAAGGTTCTGAATTACAACCCCTACTCTATAAATTGTATCCTGCTTTACATTTATTAAAAGCACTTCACTGCTGGTGTTTATTTGGGTTTTCAAAGTAATCTTTAATTCATGCAGTCTGAATTCAGTTAGAATTGGTTACTAATAACTAACTGTTCTTTGGTTTACAGCTTCTATCAGTTGCCCTGTTCTTTTCAAAGTGGGAAAGTATTTCAAAACTGGCATCTCAGAACGTTAACAAGCAGGCATTTATATTTTTTCATTCTGTTACACTAAGAAAAATATTTGTTTAGTTTCTTTTCATTTTAGAGCTTATAAAAGCAAGTACTCCCCCTTAAATGCACTAATGACAGTAAGAACTGTTAGCTCTCAGCTTAAAACAAACACTGCTGAGATTTGCAGAAGTATATTGTTCGAATTCAATTATATTATGTTTGCCTGTATTTCTCTGAAATTTACTCTCAGTCTTGTCAAGAACCACACCCTGCAAAAGAACTGCTGTTCAATTGTACTGAACAGCACATCCCAGTTTTATAATGCAGACAAATGGGACCTGAACAATTTGTTTTTACTACGGAGTTACATTATATCTATTTTAGTGCAGGCCCCTAGAGGAACAGGGCCAGTGCACTAATTTACTGTGCAACATAAACGTGTATAGTTGTGTTTTTAGAAAAACACCCTACAGATGTAAGGCTCTATCCCATCCTGGCATGAGGAACATATCATTGTGCATTCTGGGAAAGCATTTTGTCATACTTGCAAGGAAGCCCAATGAAATTAGGAATCCAACAGTGTGACGTTTCCATCATTAATACCCTCAAATATAAATCATGAGAGACTTGTTTTGACAGCAACATTTGAGCGAGTTCAACAAGCAAACACTTATAGGCATAATCTGCAAATAACATAAAATCACACAAGTTCATTTACTCCCCTGGAAGCGTGCCAGCTTACATAAACTGGAGATCCAGCCCATGAAAAGGAAAATTACTTACTTCCTCTGAATAGTGATCTGAAGGGAGAGGTGGGTAGTCACACTGTTCTATCTTCTTGCACAGAGAGTACAAGTTCATTTTATCACCATAAAAGGGACTCTGCAGTGCAGCCATCTGTTTAAAGAAAATGTACAGTTTTCTTTTGCGTTTTTAAGTAAAGCTATTTTGTCATATAAACTGTAATAGTAACAAATCAAAAGTGATTCTTAATGACTCTCAAAGCTCTGCTTAAAGGGAGCCCTGCAGTGATAACAGAAGTTCCAAAACTATTCCTGTAACCACTGTATGTACCTTTTCTATGTCACACAACCATAGCTGTCACAATCCTTGCAGTGCAGTACCTGAATTGCACACTGTTAGGGTTTTATTAATAGACTATGAGGGGAAATTAATTGTCTATGAGGGGAAATTGCTGAGATGGAGGGTCCTTGCACCACAAGGGACACCAAAAAAACCCAAACCTGTACTTTTCCTCAGAAGACCTTTTGTAAGCAACGTACCTTACAGGAAAACATTATCTAACCTAAAGCAATGCATTGTGTAGATAACACTAGATAATCATAGCAGATTTTGTAACCTTCCACAGCTGTCACACTAGACTTCAGTATAACTGGGGGTTTTGAAAGCAAGAAAAAGCTATCATCTACACTTCCAAAATCTCAGACCCAAAATCTTCATCATTCAGGATGTTATTCAAAATTACTTAAAAAAAGAAAATCCTCAAACTTCCATCAGAAGCACAGAACCAGCACCTATGGCAATAATTTACAATTACAATACGGAAGTAGAAAAATCTGTTGCACAGCACTTATGTAATTGATCAGCTTAAAGCCAGCATTAATAAACCTACCCTTGATTTCCAGACAATGTTACAACTTGACATTTGAGATTGCAACAAATGCTATGGCTAGCAGGATTAGAAATTTAAAATTTCATTTAAAATCTCTCCATTCTGTTCAAAACCTAAGAAATCTTTTAACTGCAGCAGCACGGATGCTGCTCTGAGTGCAGAGCTGCCCCAAAGTCAGTCACCCTTTTCTACATGTGCTAATAAGTTTGATTTTGGAAGGACAATGTGTACATTCCCCAGACAGGCAGAGTGTGTGTGAAACACGCTAGTCCATGCTGTGCTACTCAGTGAGCTTCAGCAGGGACAGGACAAGCTGAAAATGGCTCTCATCTGTCTTGTGGTCTTCCAGATAGAAGTTTAACTCTTTCATGTCTAAGCATCAATATCACTGGGGGAAATGTATGAAAAGAATTACCAAAATTCCCTTCCATTTATTTTATCTCTCGTTAATTTGCTCTCAAATAGTTCAGTACTTTTTCATATTACCTTTGAGGAAAAATTAAAAAAAATTTAAAGCTCCCAAAACAAGTATTATGCTGCAGTTTCATCCTACACTCCTCCCAAACTGTATTACTACGATAATGTTTATTTTTGTATTTACATTACATTGTCTCTTACCTTAAAAAGAATGTTAAAAATGCAAGCTGAAGACCAAAAAAGAAAAGAAAAAAAAAAAGAAAAAAGAAAAATCAACTGCAGGGTCTGTACGCATGCAGAAATTCTAAATAAATTCACAGATACTCATTTTCATACTCTAGGTGTTCATTAAAAAGTACTTTTGTTTGAATGCTGCCGAGTGTTAAAAAAATTCTGAATGTCCCCTAAGGAGTTAAAACAGGAATACTATATTTTCATGCATCTCCTGCTTTGACAGATGAAAAATGTCAACTGTCCTGTTTTTATTTTCAAGCTTTTGCACTATTCATCTGGTTCATTAGTGCATCTCGCTGCTGCCCCTGACAGCTGCTCGCCCTCTCCTCCCAGCAGCTGAATTTTTCAGGCTAATTTGATCCTCCACACTGAGACGATCGCTAGAATGATTGACTTGCTCCCTGACCTCCAGGGTCTGACTTTGCTGATTAGTATTCTGGGGGTGTCTGAGGGACGAAAGCCCACTGTCTGTCTTCAGGGCTGGTGGCAGCTCGCACTCTCTCTTTTTTTTTCCCTTTCTCTTTTTTTTTTTTTTTTTTTGAACTGTAAGCCACCAACCTACAACCCTGTAAGGATGCAATTGCTACGATGAACAATAAAAGGAAATGTGTAAGACCTACTTTTCCATGTAAAGGTCCATGTAGCAAAAGCACAGCATCTTGATTTTAATTAGTAAAGTCTACTTTGTTGCATATCAATTAAAACTCCACTGGTAGTGTTTTTGAGGTTTCAGAAATACCTGGGGCTCTAAAAATTCAGACTTTAAAACATACTTCTGCAAAATCTTACTGGCCACGCAGTTAGCATTGAAGAATAAATTGTTATACATACAAGAAATAATAATTTTTAAAAACAAATTATTTAAACCTAAATTAAAACATAACTGAAGAGTTTAGTGGCAATTCGGCATTTACTGAGTTGTGATAAACTTGCCACAGCTTTTTTCCAATTAAGCTGGAGACGATCCAGAGTACATATGAACACACATCACCCTGAAATCAACATAATAAAACATGCTAAAATTCAGGCAATAGACAAATCAGAAAGACAGGCAGCACAAAAGTGCACAGATTCAAAAACACCATTCATTAGTCCTCACAAGTCTTGAAGAACCTTAAGTAACCACCTTCCAATAATTAAGAAAAAATACTAAGTGGGAAAAATGCTGAGCATGTATTTGGAATTCGCTATAACTGAAATTTCAAAATTAGAGATAAATGCTCAAGATAAACTTCCAAAACAAGAAAAAGCACCACAAATATCCGGTATGTTGCAGAATCAAGTAAGTGCACCTCAAAAGAAATTAAAAGTTATAGTTGAAGACAATGCCCAATACTGTATATATGTATCAATAACAAAGGTCCTAATAATTATTTTATTATTACAGTAAGGAAAACAAACACTACCCCATATTGGCTTAAATAGCACCATGGTAAAACCTCTAAAATCAAAGAAGAATGGTATTTCAAGATGCTGAGTTAATCAATGGAACTGAGTTATTTAGATATTTTGGGACTATCCACCACATCAAAGAAAAATGTAATATTCACATAGGTGTTTAATATACTCTACCAGCATTAAGGCAGCAAGCTTAAAAAATTATTCAGAAAAGTACTACTGATTTATATCCAGCAATTTAATTTCATATAACATAAAATAAAAATTAACCTTAAACTGTTGGGGTTTTACATAACAGTAATTCAAATGTTTTATTTGCTTATTTCCAGATTTTAAAAAAATCTTCAAGTAAACTAACCAGGGGCACAGAAATAGTAATACTGAAAAATGCTCATCTAGCTTTATGCCACCTTAGGGCTTGCACAAGTGTGCAAAGCAGAACACTAAAATTCAAGGCAGCTGCCATGGTCACTATTGAGGAATCCCAATACAGGATTAAGTTTTAGTTCAGGATTCAAACTTCAAAATACTTGCTAGCAGCTGGACTTCCTTCCTTGAATGATCCCCAATATTTAAAGCAACAGCTATAGACACATCTGTAAACTGCAGACTTGCAGTATAGCTATTTGTCCTTTTAATATTCAAAGCAACATGTCAGTGATAGAAAGTAAACATTACTGGAGATGATTCACCTGGCAGCAACATCCAACCTCAACAGGCTGCCAGTGTCTTCTGCACAATCCTAAAATAAACAAGGAGGTGCTGATACTGCTGAGTATGTGTTACATGAGTTCTGCTGACCCACTGAGGCAGGTGGCTTGTAGGTAAACACAAAATGACTTGAGTAGGTTTGTTTCTACCTGGAACACGACTGGGGAGGCTTCTCTGCCACTCCTGATGGAACCATTTTTTTCCCCAGCATCATTCAACACAAGTGTTACTACTTCTAATTAAGAAATTATATGCAAAGAACTGGAAGATATATTTGTTTCAGAAGCCTACGTGTTCTTCACACCTTCATTTGCCTCCATTTCAATGAGCCCTGTACCTTTATTTTCTCAAAATATAGTAGGTGTTTAAAATTGTGTCACCTACCAATCTCGACTGTACCAACAGAGAAATTAAACAATTGTAGTTTAGCCATCACAAGAGAAGAAAAATTACATGTGTGTGCAGCAGAAGTTGTTAAACTGAGAATTCATCCAAGCTAGTAGCAGTAAGTACAATAAACTTGTTTCATTATTTTACTTAGGTTTAAAGTCTTTATATTCTATTAAAGTATCTATACTGCAGTTTTTGAAGTATTACTTACATATTCAAATCAGTCCTACTACTTCTCAATACATTTATTAACAAGACCATATAACCATCATAGGCCATGAAAACACCTAGAACAATTTTGCATGTGCTTGCTATTATTCATTTACTAATCCTTCATTCATGCCCAATCTTCAAGAAATTGCTGTAAAATCTTTGAGCAAGCCCATTTAAAGGCAAGTTCAAGTAAAACAAAATAAAAGCATTTCACAGGCTTAAGTTAAGGAGAGGAGGGCAGTGGAAGGGGAAGTACAAGAGTGTTATTAAGTTCACTGTACATATCAGTATTACCTCATACAGCAGACAGCCTAGAGACCAGATGTCAGACTTGAAGTTGTAACCATTTTCATGTATTCTCTCTGGAGACATATAATAAGGTGTACCAACTGAAAAAAAACAAAAGTATTTTTGAATGAAAATTTCTGTTGTTATGCAGTAGTTAAACTACCCTTTTCCCGGCAGAAGAATATTTTTCATTTTTCTCTTATTGCTACACTTAAAACTTCAACTCATACTTGGGACAATTCAGTTTGATAAAGATACACAGATTAGTATTTATTTAATCCAATGCAGCTTTATTTTCACTGCTCATTACCAGAGCTATGCAGCTGTAGAACACTTCCAAATTCTGCTTTTAAGGAACCTCATCAGTAATTTGTTTCTCCTAAGAAGAACCAAGGGAAGGTACTACACACACACACATCCCTGCTACTTCTCCAAAGTGTTACCACTGTGGCTAGAAACAACAGCTAGAAATTCTCTACCATGGCCTGAATTTTTTTGTTTCACAAGTTCTGTTCTTCCTTGGAGAATATATAAATCTGAAAAAGCTGATTTTGGAACAGAAAACATAGCCACTTTGAACCGCTGAAATTAAAGCTGAGCCTGAGATTCAGGTCCTTCCAAGATGAGGGCAGGAAAACCAGCGAGCCCAGCAGAAGCTGAGGTTCCTAAGGGCAACTCAAGCCATCAGCTGGAGCATGAAATTCCACAAGGGCTTTCCAGCTCCCAAACCTGTGCCTGTCCCAGCTTCGTCCTGCCTCAGAGCTGTGGGCTCTGGAAATGTCTGCTCTTGAAAAGCAGCATTTATTAGGACTGTCCCAGAATAAATTTATGTTGGATAGTCTAGAACATCTTTCCCCTTGATTTTAATCAAACCCTACCCATCTGTGTCACAAGTTACTTGGAACAGAGAAATATTAAGAGATGTTTCAGCTCTATAAAAAATATTATTACAAAGAAATAGCTGAGTGATGGTTTCATGTGACAGAGCAGTAAGAAGTTATGGAAAATAGTGGTAATGGCAATTTTAATGCACTGTTTCTCAACTTTCTCCCTGTATCCCCCAAAATGACTGCCTAATAGCAAAAAAATCACAGATCTGTACAGATTATTTCAATTTTGTTTGAATATTTTCTTAAGCACTGAATCCTGATGATGAAAACCAGCTGATTTCTGTCAATTCAAGTTGATTTTATTTTGAGACCAAATATCTTGCAACACGATCAGCAATTAAAATCACTTTTAATTTTTCATTTTTGTTCTTTGTGGTAGGAACCTCACATATTATTGTAACACAAGGATCTGGTTTCACTTCTGTTCTTCTGAATAGATGAGGCTAATTCAGAATTGATCTCTGTATGAATACTGAAGACAAAGATACACTGACTATATAAGTACTTCCACATTTGAATAATAAGGTTGAATAGCTTTAAGTAATCAGATAATTTTACTCTAATAATTTCCAAAAGTTAAGGAGTTTGTTTTGACAATGTGCCCTATCTTTAAGAAATGCTGCAAGTCAAACTATGTCATGAGGAAGTCGGGAGAAGGGAGAATGACTTTGCTGCTTGAAGGGCCCATCTCAGATAGGTGGTTCTGGGCTTCCCTATCTCAGGTCAGGCCACTGCTGCTGGCAGCCCATAATTTCATCTGACCTGCTGCTTGGCAAACAACATTGAAAAAACCCATATAAACTGCTTCTGTAACAGACAGGCAAAGACAGAGGTCCCCATGTGCTATCCCCCAATGGATCTGGCCCCCTAAACCTGCTGGGGAAGATTTCCAGCTCTGGGAAAGCCACAGAGTGCCACAGCCCCTCCCTCAGCACTGGCTGAGCACTCCGTGCACCTCTGAACTGAGGCTGCCAACTGAGCTTAAAAGGAGAAAGGCTGGGGAAAAGCAACTCCAGAGAGTACTGGGGAGACATTTATTCTCACATGTTTGCATCCACCCACAACTGAGAATGGTCTTTTCCCTGTGAAACAACAGGCAAGCAGATGGGTAAACCACAATGGCCAAAATAACTACCAAAATATCCAGAAGCAACACATCAGTATTTTAATGGGCACTTAATGACAGATATCTTAAGATCAGAACTGCAACTAAGCATTTGAATTGACGGAGGTTTCATATTTTTATTATCTCACTGTTTTATTTCCATCTTTGAATTTTTTTAACACCCCAATGACTTGTGAGCTTGGATGCCTCTGTAAAATTTCAGCTGCATTTTGTATCCATTAATTAAAGCACTGGTTTAGTATATTCTGATGCTTTGTTGGCAGAATTCATCTAACAACAGAAATAAGTTTAACAGTAATGTGTTTGTTCACTGGCTGCAGCAGCAGTGCCTCTGCTGCTCTGAGGTATCACACAAGTGGCTGGCAGTGAGTAATGTGCCAGAAAGAAGCTTCACAGAATCCACAGGGGGCAGCTGAAAACACTGAGGTTTGAAGGTTCATAGTCTACCAAAAGCAAAGGTAATTTTAACCAGTAGCTCTGGGAAGCCTGCTGATACATTAGAGGTCTGATATGACCGTGAAAGATTGATGATAGTGAAAAGCAAGAACAAATGTTACCATTTTACAGCATTTAGCCTAGTGTAACACCTCCACTGCAATACAACCTGCAGCCCCCAATGGCCAACTAGTGAGAGGAATTGAAATTAGTTCTGTTACTCATGGAATCACACAAACAACCTGAAGATTCAGACATCATTACTACTTATAAACTGTTTTTAACAGAACATGACACTAAAGATTCATTATTCTGACATTCAGGAGCTACTGAAAGCATTGCAATGATCCTTTTTAACACAGGGAGCACTCTCAAGACATAGCTGTGCTGCTAGTAAGCAACTACCAGTGTGATTATGTGTTTCAGTTCCTTCCTGGATCATTTTTACTATTAAGTGAAATACAGCATCCCAATAGTATAAAGATAAGCAACTTCCTCACTTCCTTTATTCATCTGAAGACATAGAAGTGAGATAATACAAGAAAATGAGCTAAAGCATTGAGGTGCCTACATTTTTAAGAAAAAAAATCAGTAACTTCAATGTTTTGCTTGCTGCATTTGCAGACCTGTGATAACCTATAAGTCTGAACAGTAAACTCTTTGAAAATGGTCTTGTCAAATACAGTATCTCCTCAGAATCTGCTGCTGCTCTGGAGCTCCCTCCCTTTAAAGGTGCTGTAGATCCAGAAAGTGTTGATTCTTTATGCAAGCTTCCTGTTACTGGCAGAGGGAATAGACATAATGGAATTGGGGTTAACACCCATCAGGGAGCTGATTTGAAGGATCAGAGGCAATTTAAAAATGGCCACATAATCATTACTGACATTTCATGCTTTGGCATACATAACTATCAGAATTCAGGAAGGGGGCTAAAGAGGCCAAATTTCAGTAACCAAGAGACTGTTTATGAATGACTCAGTGTCCATAAGATCACAGCAATTTTATAATATAGAGTTCAATACAACATGCTTAACAAGGTGAATGTGGATGCTGAAGACAGACAAACCACATCAGAAACGAGCAGCTTGGAGGTCCTTTCCAACCCTACTGATTCTATAATGTTCAGAGTTTTGTACTTATTTTATACAGCTATAGGAGATGTCTAAGTCAAAATACTGCACTTGTCCGAAGTAACTCTGCAACCTAGCCCACAATGTGCAAATAGTCCTTCTACATAATTCAATCTATAAATATCTTGTGTTATTTTTTTTAAAACAACACAATCATTTATCTTCAGCTTTCAAACTACTGTAAGAGATCTCATGTTTCTGTACATAAAATACAAGAGCTATTTTAACACAGCTTCCTTGATGCCTGCAGTGACTCAGCTGCAGATCTCCCTGCCAGCGTTACTGTACACTGAGCGTGCAGGTTCTGAGTATGGCTGAGTATCTAAGTGGAGTTTATTCTATTCACAGAATGGTGCTGCAAACCACCACCTCAGCACACCCTCTGCTGCATTACAGACCCATATGTGAGAGGAGAGGAGAGTATCTGCACACATTTTCACAAGGTATTTTATTCTCCACAACCTGTGTGAGTTTATAGTCAAACTCCTCACATAACATAGTCTGTGCTGAGGACAGCAGTACCACAGAAATGACAGAAGTTGTCAAAACACAGAAGACCAGAATTCCATGTAGATGATTTTCTGCATTTGAGCATTTTAAGAAGATTGCAGATCTGCTTCTTTGCCCTGCAAGAAGGGATCCCCACACTGGTGGCAGTGCCTGCCTGGACAGCACACTGCAGCCTTACAGCACAGCCACAGCAGAGAGACCAAGTGATTCTTTTTGTAACCAAAATATGAAAATACTTCTCTTTACATCCACTGAATGGCTAACAAAGAAAAAACCACACAGATCCATGAGCTGGCCTTAGAACTGCCATTTCACCAAAAAGCATAAGGCCTGGCATTCAGCCACTAAAGCAACAGCAGCAAAAAAACCCTAACAGAATTGTAGGGAAAGGAGTAGGAAGTCTTTGTTGGATCATATTCCCCTTTCTAACAGAAAGTCTTCTGAAAACAAGACATTTTGTCAAGTTTGTGTCAAATCAACAATACCAAATGCCTCCATTTCCTCTGCCCTTTTGTAAAAAATGTTTTCCATTTCCAAAAGATATCGGCATGACAATAGTAAATTCTTGATAAAGCTGTATGGAAAGAGTTAAGAACATGAAAAACCCTGTCCACTGCAGTTTTTTCATTTGTTTCAAATGGACCATCAGTAAAGATTCTAATTAAATCAGTATTATTCATAATTAGCAGTTAGAAGCTGTAGCTAATTAAAATTTTACTACATTTCTTTATCTCTGAAAGCCTGAATCTAGTTTGCTACTGAAATTTTTATAAAGCCTGTAAACAAGTATAAATTGCTACACATATGTTTGTAATTTACTAGGTTACGTGCACCAAAGGTTTATAGAATCATAAAAAGATACAACTTTGAAAGAAATTTCAACAAAACCAGCATTAGAAACTGCAGAAGAAATCAATTTAAGAAGTGGTCTCTGCTAGTGATGACAAATCAGAAAGTCAGTCTCCTCTGTAGCCTAAGTTAACAGCTGACACAATCCTTTTTTCTAGGCTGAAATCTGACATTAGGCCATAATTAAGAGGGAAATGGGAAGAGATGGGAAAAAAAAGAAAATAAAAAATAACAACTCCTCGACCAAGACAAAGCCACCAACAGAAGAAACAAAGCTGCCATCCTCCCCTCCTTCCCCACTCTGGATTATTCTTGGATCTGTAAAAGATGAGCTTTAAAGGGCTCAGGGGTATTACACTGTTTTTAAATCTGGCACAGTCTTCAGCTTTTTTTAATTTCCAGCTCAGCCCTCACAACAATTCCCCTGCCAGGAGCCAAAATAATCCAGGGTTGAAGCAGTCTGCTCCACTTTAACTTCCTGGCTTGTGCCTCAGAACACAAGTCTTCTCTCCCACTCTCACTGCTGACCTCTGCCTTATTCATGGGCTCCTACTCCTCAGATTAGGATTTCCATCTCCCTCTTCACACTCTCCTTCCATCTGCAGGCAGGAGCAGAGCCCACCTGCAAGAACCCAACCCAGCTCTCCACAGGCTGCCAGAGATGGCCACTGCCTCCCAAGGGCAGCAGGAACAGCAGCACTTTGGGTGACACCCTGTGACAGCAGCAGATCCTCAGTGCCACATCTGAGTGCCCCTCACGTGGAACCCCAGCACATTTCCAGCCTGGGCTCTGCACTCCCTCTCAGCCCCCTGCTAATGGCACTCTGTGTCTGGGCTTCCTATCAACACCTCCGCAGGGACCCAGGGGTTTGACTTCACCAGTCTGCACCAAACATGGTAAAAACTGCAAGGCACAAAGGAATGACCAAAGGCTTTTTGGAGGACAGGGAAGTAAGGAGTGTCAGAAGTTTCCCTTCCAAAATATTGTATTTTTGGCCATTAACACATGTATCACTCCTACCTCAAATGTGGTACAAACATGCAATCAATGAACGGGCTTGAGTTCAGCAACCACCAAACACAGACAATGCAGTGAGAGAAAAGAGTGGTTTTGTATCTAAAAACCCCAACTTGACAGTAGTATAAGCACTATTTCCTACATTTCTCTTTAAAGCAGATGTTACTCTATTTGCAAGGTGTCACAGACATAAACTATGAAAAATCCTTTTTGCCAGGATCTTTTCTCCTGAGAAGCTGGGAAGCTTCAGTTTCTCCATGTTTTGCTGCTTTGGAATGTGATTTGGAGAATTGTTTACCCAGCATGTGAAATTGATTTTACTTGATGACCAATGACAGCCACCTGTGTTGAGACTGTGAGCAGTCACAAGATTTTATTATCATTCCATTCCTTTCTTTTCTATCTTTCTGATGGATCCTTTCTCTCTATTCTTTTTAGTATAGTTTTAGTATAGCATTTAATATAATATAATATCGTAATATAATAAATCAGCCTTTTGAAACATGGAGTCAAGAGCCTCATCTCTTCCCTCACCCTGGGACCCTCGAACACAACTACAAGGTTTTTCTCTTCCACAGAGATCCTCTTAGATTCTGTCATTCATCTGTTACCTACTTTTAAACTTGAAATATATGCCAAATATTTAACTTTTCTTTTTTAAAGGCCTCTGAATCATCCTAGTATTCACATGCTACTCAAAAGATGCAAATTACACAAAAATTTTGTTTGGATAGCAATAATACACTGCTAGTTTTGTGTGCTAGCAAAGAATAAACTCACCATTTCAGAAAGCTGTTTTCTATTTTTGTTTTTATAACTTATCTGGGAAGTGTTGTCGTTAATTCTGATCTACTCTTGAATACCTAAGCTTACATTGAGAAACATCACCTTAGAAAATGGAAGCTCCTCTGAGAGCCCTTTGAAACCAGGTAACCAAGAGGTCATTAATGCTACTCATGCAGGCACACAGAATGAGATTCCTCCCAACACTGAATAAAGTTCAAGTCAATTTTTAAAAAATGCATCCATATTATCACCTTATTTTTTCCTAGCATTTCTAGGTAACATTATTGTCTTAAAGACTTGTTCAGAGGTAGAAAGTGTACGCTAAATTATGCAAACAAAGGAGGAAAAATACCCAAAATATGCTGAAAGAAATACCTCAGTGCTACAGTGGTTCTGTATTTGTCCATGGTGCTGACCATTTTTTTTATTAAGAACATCTTTACTATTTTTGTGATTACTTAAGACCAGCTTACCTGGTACTAACCCTTTTCTTCCTTCTGAGCGGGCACAGTATTTCCACCATGTAAAAAAATCTACCTGTCCAACACCTGTACCTCAGAGAAAGCTTACCTAAAGAATGTGCAGCTGTGGTTTTGGAGCTGAAAAATCGACCAAGTCCAAGGTCTCCCAGCTTTACTACTCCTGTAGCTGTGATGAACACATTTGCTGGCTTTATATCTGAAAGAAAAATACATTTAAAAATTTAGAAGTCACAGTGAGGTTGCAAGAAAAGCTACTCTTCTATTAATAATAGACCCAAAGAGGATTTTATTTACAGGTAATATTGTAAAATTCAACAGTGCTCAGAAAGAATGGGTCCAGAATGTAGATTTGCAAGTCCACTATTTTAATGGCACAACCACTGCATTTTTTTTTTAAACAAGCAAACAAACAAAAAAACCACACCCCCAAAGTCAAGAAGCATATACAGGTGAGTTCATTACTACTTTATATAAGCTACATAGAGAGACCTAGATTAGAACTAGAGAGAGAACCTCTTTTGTTATGTCTTAAGTAACAGCCTAAATACGTTTTCAAGGGCTGTACAGCATTTTTCATAACTTTTGCTGATCAAATTACCCACAGTGGCATAACGTCATTTATTTGAAATAGATAACTGATTCTCTGTAAGAGCAGGCATTAAAAAATGAAGCAAGTTTACTCAGGAGAATGGTTATTTGAACTCGTCAATGGAATTGGGCTAATCAAGTAGAAACAAAGAAAAATAATGATGTATACCCCAGACATTTATTTTTCACAAGTAATATCCAGTTTAAGTTTTAATCCAATCCCTTAGAGACAACAGCAGAGACTCTTATTCTATGATTTCTAACAAGATACCTACCTCGTTAGTCTCCTAAATAAACTGACCTGTTATTTGTTTGGCAAGGGAGTTTAGCCCTTACTCTGCTGAAAAGCAATCCACCCTAGCCTAAAACTTACAGAAATCAGTTCACTTTGATAAGAGGGGATTACAGTTTGCATAAGATACGGGCACAGTAAAAGGAATGGTTAATAACCCTTCAAACACCAGCATTCTCAGGTTTCCAGCAAAAAAGTTACAAAACCTTACAAGCTTTAGAGGAAGACAGAAGCAATTATGTTCTTCTGCTATCTGACCCAGTTTTCAGGAGTTTGGATAACCCTTTGTGCAATAAGCCAACACGGATATTGCTCATTTTAAAAATAGCTTTAATTGCCATTGCTTTTGGCATGTAACCATGGAATCACTAGATTTGCCACAGGTTTGCCAGAAGCTCTGAACTTAGTATTTCAGTTTAAGGAATTTAAATCCTTTTGTTTTGAGCTAAAATATACAGAAATTAACTAATTAATTATAAAAATATTAAAGGAAGATACTTGCACCCTATGGAAAGAATCTGTATTTTATGTCCTTGTCTTTGTATCATTCGCACTTGCAGGCACCTGTACAAATGCACAAAGGCAGAAAAAAAAGGAGAATCACAAGAGAAAGGCAAGGGGCAAGGGTATCTAAGCTCATCTGCTAAGGGTGCAAAATTTCCAGCTGCAAACGACAGAGCTCAGCAGACATCGAGGCACTATTCCTTCCAGGCGGTGAGCTGCATTCTAACCCAGGGAGCCACCAACCCAAGGCAGGCAATGTCACCTGAACCTAAAAGGTGACAGCCCACACACCACTCACAATCCCATAACCAGAGGGATTTCAGAAAGGGAAAAAAATAGCAGACCTAAGAAGCAGCTATACTATGATCTATTTTCTTTGACCCAAGAGTTATGAGGTAAAACGAAGACCACATCCAGAGGAGACAGCAGCACCAAGGTTTAAAATGGGCCAAGGAAATTTAGTACCTGACTGGGATAGCTGGCAACTACAAGGGCTGTTGGGACACAGAGATTGGAATTGAGCAGAGAACTGGAGGAAATGCTCACACCTGGGACCAGGAGAAGGGCCTGCACATCACGAGCAAGCAGGGCAGGAGCAGATACTTTAAGACAACCAGGTGCAAGAGCTGTACAGAATGGACTGACAGATCTGTGCAAGGCAAGGAGCAACACCTGGGCAAGACAACAGGTAAATATAGAAGAATAAATACAGGGTAGAAGATAAGAGCTAGAAAAATGAAGTAGCTATGGCAGGGTATCCATCACTCACAGAACTATCACTTATTTTGAAAAACTTGCTATCAAACAAATGTCTACTACAACAAATGTACAACCACAAACTTCTCTCAGTTTTCTATTACTTATAAAATCTTACAAAAACATACAATGTTTCAGCTGTCAAAATTGATTTTAGCCAGCTTAATTCTCACATAGTCAAAGGTATAGTAAGGACAAATCATCTTTGATCCTGTATTACCTCTATGCATAACACGACGAGAATGCATATGTTCCAAGGCACTGCAAAGCTGAACAAAGTACTTCCAAACTGTTCTTTCAGGAATCAACCTCTTCTGTTTCTTAAAATGCTTAAAAAAAACATGGTTAGTGAATATTAAAAATTAAAATTTGCATAAAATTACTGAAGAAAAAGAAAAAACAGAAAATTCTTAATTAAAAAATTAAAAATTACAAGAAAGGTTTAACAGAATTTCTTGACACAGAAAAAGTTTTCCCTTAAATATTAATATATGTATCATCACTGCATATGCATAAGTCAGTCTACACACAGAGCCACAAATAACATTAATGAAATAAAACTCCTACCCCAAAAAAGGATTTATACAGTATTCAGCACTCCTCAGTATTGGATTAATGTGGTCAGAGTAATCTAATATAAAGTAGCCACAGAACAAATAAAGGCCAGATATAAAGTTATGTGCCACAGAACATCCCAAATTATATACACTTCCTTACACCAAAATTTATTTCCATACCCTCATTTTTTAAAATGAAGGAAAAAAAATTAAGGAAAAAAAAAAAAAAGAGTAGTATCACACAGTCACAAAGACCATGTAAGAAGAATTGGTCACATTAGTTTTTAAAACTTCTGCAGCACATGAAAGGGAATTAAAGGAACTGATTTCTGAAAACTTCACTGTGACATTACTCCTCTTCAAATATTTTCTGTCCTGTCTAAAACCCCATTCCTGATCACTAGTAACAGCTCACTGGCCTGTTGAAGCCTACACAAAACAATTACTCTCTGCTATACACATCAGCTTCAAATGTGGTATTCAGCAACTGAGTAACAGTCCTCCAAAGATACCTACTGAAAACCTGAAATTCAGGCAACGTTAAAAGGTAAAAGTTTCATCATCAGAAATTCTGCAGCTAAAGGGAAAAAGATTGAAAAATCGTGGCTTGTTTAGCCTATGTTTCCAAAGAAATCATATTGTGTCAGGTTTTGAAGTTCCACACAAGGAGAAAATACATAAACAACATTAAGACTGGCAAAATTTTAGACAGAAAGCAAAGTACTTGATGTATTTTAATTGTGGGTACAGACAGACTTCACACTCATGCACGCTTTAAGAAAGTTCACATAACAAACATTTATTAATTTGCAAAAAAACCTATTTTCATCCTATGTTAAAACATGCCACTGAGAAGTTGACAGCTGCATCTGCACATTACAGACACACAGGAGTATGAGAGAGATGCTTTTAAACTACCTATAGCAAAATGCATCAGTCGTACAAAGGATCTTAACATTCCACCAAATGTTTTTCGTTATAGGGATTATTTCAAAATGCATTTTCATTTAAATGAGGCAAAGCATATAAATTACGTCTTTAAATGTAATTTTCTTTCACTCTTGGACTGAATCCAAACAAACCCTGTGTATCTGTTCTCCCCATAGCAGGATTTGCATATCAGAGGATTGTTTGATGTCAACAGGAAGATGGAGACCAGGTTTCTTTTCATTTAAAAACAAATACACAATACATCTAAGTATGTGTACATGAAAGCACAGTTCCTTGATTTAAAATGCATTCTGAAATTATCATAATTATAACTAGGTACTTTATTTAAACATTCTGAATTATTATTTTTTTAACTCAAATGCGGTGATGAAACGCCATTCACAAAATGCCTGAAATGGGAAGATTTTCAATTACACATTCCCATTCCGATTCGCCTGAAGTACAGCAGTGTACTTTCAAAGTATTTATGAACAAGTTTTCTTTTAACACTTTATTCACTTGCTATCCCTAGCACTGTAGCTGATGTACACTACAAAACTGGCTTCAGTTTCTTACAGTACAAGGCTCCAGCTTAAAGTGGTTCACTGTGCTGAAGGCATTAATCATTTTGCACGACAATAATAACCTCTTCCTGAAACATCAATGACATTACTTAACCCCAGAGAATTTATCCATCTAAAGAGGATGGAAAAGAGAGCTGCTGGATTTGCTAGCAATGTTTAAAACTAAACAAAGAAACAGACAGAATTTTCATTTGTATGGGCTTAAAAATAATATAATTATCTTTAAAATAAACTCAATTAACATTATGTTGTTCAGTAATTAATTACTATTTTTTCCTCAAAATACACATTCTCAATTTTTTCTTGGGCTGTTGCCTACCAATAGGCAAAATAGTGATGAAAAGACATCACCAAAATGATGAACTTTGCAAAACTAGCTATTGAAACAAGTTGTACACTTTTAGGAAACAGTCCAGCAGACACACTGAGTTCTGAGAAAAGTCAAAAGGAAAATTCCATTTCTGTTTAGAACCTTACCTTCTAACAAGAAATGTAAGCTGATAGAAAGCACAGGCAAACCCATTTTTATGCCAAACAGCATAATTAAATTCATATAGCACACATGAACTGTATTCAAAGCAGGATCCTTTCCTTTCTCCTTAATTAAAATAGTCCACAATGCAAAATGCAGTTCTAACAATTGTGGTGTTTGCTCCCTCCCTACAGGGAAGCCAAAATGCAGAAGATATGATGCTGCAACAATAATTTTGATCCTCTGTTGCAGCACAGCAAAGTCACACCACAGTCAATGCTGAACTAATGCAGTGCTTAGTGCCTGCAGCATGCTGAGGTCCACACCACCCGTTAACCTCATACCCTGGTTGGCATTACCTGCCCAGAGCAGGAGTACAGCCTGACACACAGCTCTCTCTGAAGTGCTCTCACCTTCAAGAGTTCATTGTTCTCCTTCTTCCACCTGTCTTAGGCTCAAAGGACAGTCCCGATGTCCCTCAGACCACTGACCTTCTAAGGTGTGACATTAAAAAAACATGATCCTGTCTGAGGTGAAAGATCAATCTCAAACTAGCTGAAACTGGGCGAAAGGGAGCTGCCTGTACATGAGCATTAAAAATTTGGGCAGTGCTGCAAGCCAGTGCTTTGTCAGGTAAACAGAACACCAGGCACGCTTTGGCAGCAGGCTGGCTCCCTGAAAGAATTATTTGTTTCAAAAGCCATATCCCCATGACATTTCCATCTCCATCTAAGAATGGAATTACAAAAAACTACTTTGAAGAGTCACCACAATGTCAGTACATTGTGAATAAAACTGCAATTCAGTCATTTAATACAACTGGACATTATGGTGGTCATAAATTTGCTAATCAAATGCCTAAAGAGCTTTAAGACAGGCAGGCTGTAACATCAGTTCATATTTTCATCCCTTTTACAGAATGACTGAGCAGTTTCATCACGGGAAAACAGAATTCTCCTGGTTCTCTAATGGATTGCTAAAGGAAAAATTAAATATTCTCCAAATGTTTCCATAATAATGAAATTAAACATAGCTGCTCTGCACCTAAATAGCAAATGCCATTCAGTTTCTTCACAAAAAAAGTCTGAAGTCAACATAAAGGCATGAAATTATACTGACTTTCTAAAGATGATGCTTTAAAGGTCGAACTCTGAAAGTAAAAGTGACAGCAGTTAGCAGCTGGTCCTACCTAGGCCTACAAGGCACAACTCACACAATACTTACAGCAAAGACACAGGACTATGTTTGGATTTTCTAAGAAAACTAAGATTTCCTGCAGATGAGTAGAGAGAGTGAACACATATGATTTCCCCACAACTAGAAATTCAGGTATGACTGCCTACGTTTCAATAATCATGCTTGGACAAAATTTAGCATTCAGTTCTGATGCTGGTGTATTGAAGGAATTTAAGGTGTGATTTAGTCTGGTTTAGGTCTCACTGAACAGAGGAAAAATAGGAATAAATAAGAAAAAAGACAACATAATGAGTGTTTAAGAAGCTAACTGGAGTAAAGAAAGCAAGATGTTTATGAACTTCTCTTGCAGAGAGTTGATAAACTGATCATCTAAACAATTTTGCAGAGTCATTATTTAAGAAAAGAACTGTGGAACTGTCAAACAAGCCCACAAGAACATGTATCTGAATTTTTTCCTGCACATGCTATAGCCTAGAGCTATTTTTAAAAAACAGTGTCTGGAAGAAGTAAACTGAGAATGATGATTTCATTACTTTAAACAGATTCCTTCCTTTCTTTCATGATTTCATAAGAATCTTCATCACATCACTTTGTTCTCATGACTTCATTTACAACTGACAAAAATATAAAGCATGGAAGGTTTTTATACTTTACTGTATAAACTTGTAACACAGTGATTCAATGACCAGCCCTGCACATGCTATAGCCTAGAGCTGTTTTTAAAAAACAGTATCAGGAAGAGAAGTAAAATGAGAATGATGATTTCATTACTTTAAACAGATTCCTTCCTTTCTTTCATGACTCCATAAGAATCTTCATCACATCACTTTGTTCTCATGACTTCATTTACAACTGACAAAAATATAAAGCATGGAAGGTTTTTATACTTTACTGTATAAACTTGTAACACAGTGATTCAATGACCAGATACTAGTGGGAGGAAATCTGACCTGCATCAAGAGGAAAGAGATGCAAAATGATTATACAGAAGTTCTGAGTAACACAATAAAGCTCTCGACCACTTCTGACTGTGTTTCTTTGGGAGCTTTTTTTAATATGGACGAGCACAAAGAACAAAGAGGAAAGAGGAGGTCAGGGAGCCATAATAGGAAATTCTGGGAGCACAGGCAAGAGCTCTCACTCTGTGAACACGACAGAAACAAACCACAACAGGCAAGGGCAATGCAGGGTCAGCAAGACAGGCCAGGGAAGATGGGCAGCAACATCCCAGTATTTTGGAGACTCGTGAATATGGAAAGGAAGTCTGTACCCAAGCCTTGTTTTCTGTTTTAAAAGCAATATAATTCTAGTAACAACACAGCATCTCAGGAGTTTTGTCTGTTCTTTGATTAATTCAGCTGCCCATCTGTTTAGACCATGGCAAGTTTTCTGCCATTTTTCTTTGCTCTCTATGCAGAACAAAAATAGAGCTTCCCACCACATCCTGATTCATTCATTCAGTTTGATATACAGTGTCATCAAATTTGCCTACATTTCAAGAGTAGCAGCTGTCTCTTACTTGCAGAAAGAGAACAAATACCAAAAAAACCCACCCAAACTATTTTTCATCTATCAACTGAACATACCAAAAGCAGCAAGTATTCAGCCAATAAAGTGACGAAAATAAAAATATTTACCTGGTTTGTTCTCCAACTTTTATTAACAGTTGCTTATATCTCTATTTACTGAAGATGCCATACATTAATTTTTTACCCTTTCAGAACTCACAAAAAAATTCAAAAAAATAAATCTTCCTTTATTAGTCGTCTTCGTATACATAAAACTTCATTTCATCAAGAACAACAAAAGACTAAGATACAGTACAAAAATTAACACACAAAATAAGGGTACTAATAAAAGTACCCATTAGTATCAGAAGGACAAGTCAGTAGAATTCAACTGTGGTCTTTCCTTTAAAAAAAAAGAACAAAGAAAAAAAACCCAGAAGAATGCTGCAGGGACAGCACAGAACTGAGACAAAAGCATCTTCTCAAACAGAATCTTACTTCAGACAAAATCAAAAAAGGACATTCACTTACAAGAAATTATAAGCCTTGTAAAAATGCAAGGAAATTTTTTCATATTTTCCATTTTAGCCTATATTCTTTCATGCTAATAATCACACTTAGCAAGACTTCTGCTTACACTCATATTCCTTAGAAAGCTCTGGACAAAGTCACTGTACATAAATGTATTTTTAGCCAACTTGCTTTGCACGGATTCATTTCAATTTTCCTTATTGAGCAGCCCACCTACAGTCCCTCTGTTCCACCTAACATTTTTGCTGATGCAAAACAGCAAGGACACAGAGTGTTCAGAAATAGAGATCACCTACTGAAATCCAATATACTTGCAGAACCACTAATATAAAATTTCCAATACCGCATCATTTTCCTTGTATCTGCTGTTACTGCTGAGTGGGAATTCTTAAAACACACAGCCACGTGTTTAAATTCAACAGTAGCTGCTTACATGCATCTCTCTCCCAAAAAAATCCCCTTGGGAAAACTGATACAGCACGAAGAGGTGAAACTCATGCTTGAGTCATTAACTCTACTTCCTAATAAAAAATATGACACAGTAAATACAGAGGCTATCGTCTAAACTTTTTTTTCTTTACTCTACAAACAAGGCAGACAGATTTGAAATCTCTATTCTGAGCAAGTTATCCACCTAGTGCAAACACTGACAGTGCAAATATTTCAAATGCAACTCTGAAAAATGAATATTAGTCCCCAAGTATTGTTTGCAGGTCATTTCAAACAATAAAAGTATCCAGAACTATTATCCAATAAAATCTTCCAACTCTCCCTCCTCTTTAAAGGCTCACAGTTTTAGAACCAGTGGGCAAAGGTGGAGATGAAATCTCAAAGCCTATTGGAGCAGCCTGTGGAAGTTAAATGAAGTTTACTGTCACGTTAACATTTCATAGCTGACTGACACCATTATTTTCCTGTGTGTACAGCCAGAACTTCCACAACAGCTTCAGGTGTGATGTCTCTGAAGGCAACTGACCACAAGACAAAATTTTGTTGATTGTCTAATTATTTTAGCAGAAAACCTGTCCCCTTATTCATATTATTCCAGAGGCAGACACACACAATGGCTGACTCACAGCAAAACTAACAAGGCTGCCTGGCAATTACCCAGCCCAATTATCCCACTGATTATAAACTGGGGGAGCAGCCAGCCCTCATTGTGCCAGCAGTTGTATGTAACCCACACAAGGCAAACTGCTGCTCTCACTGTGGTTACTCGTGGCTGACAGCAAAGGTGGCAGTGCAGCACCTGTCACACACCCCAGTGGCACACATGGATGGAGGAAAACCTTACCAGAAGCAACTCCACCACCCTGCCAGGACTCTGTGCCTTCACTTTTTCTTTTAAGACTTCACAGCTCCATCCACAGTGCAGCCACTTCCTCTCAGAACACCCCACCCTGCTTTTTTACCTGCTACACAGTTAACATAGATAAAGCTGAATAGGATGAACTAATTTTTAATTACAGGAGGCAAAAAAAAAATTAAAATAAAAAGAAGATTTTAGCAGCCTCAAAAAAGGTTAGTGGCAAAAATTAGCCTGACTGGTTCAAAGCCCCAGGTTCCTCCCTTAGGAAAAGGCACATAAAAATAGTTTTGCTTTGATCTGTAATTAGCACACTCTGTGTTACACTATCCTATTATATTAAAGGCTTCTTCAAACTACACTCTATCTTTTGAAGCTTTTTTCAAAAATGAGTAAGGAAAAAAGCTAAGGTAAAGGTGATACAGAAAGCAAAAAATAAACCACTGAGGGAAAAAATATTTTGAAGCTTTTAACATATATCAATGATGTAACTTCAGCAAAGTGCCAAACTGTTCTATATTATAAAATATAACCATATGCTCAATAAAAATACTTTGTGTGAGGAGGTTTGGCGTGGGGGTGGTGGTACAGGGGGTTTTTGTTCTTTAAATTAAATCTAGCAGTCATGGAAAGAAAAAGAAGCACGAGAGACACAGATACTGCTGAAAGCCAAAAGAACCAGATTCCATGTTTTAAAATCTCCAATTATGGATCAAGATAAATCAGTATTGTGAAAAGAAACAAATTACACAAACATGCACAAAAGACTACTCTAAAAATATTTTTCCCAAAACCATTATGTCAATTATTTGGACATAAACATAGGTATAGGAAAAATCTCAGAATTAGAGCCACCATAATTTCTCCCCCTTGAGAGTGTGTGCATGCAATTTTCAGTTCTGTTTTCTTTATATTAGAAGACCCTTTACTCATTCATTCATGACACTCAGCTAATGAGCAGTTTGAAAATGTCTCTAGGCTTGTTTATTGTGCACTATTCATAACCTATTATTAAATATAAGTTTCAGGGAGGGATACAGTTTCCTAGTATGCATTGTTGGAATATCAAATTAATAAAATATCTTCACAAATGGCCTTAGAAATGATGAGGTAGTAATATCCCCATTTTACAGATTAGAATGTGGGCCAAGAATAGAGATCAAAAGTGTTAATTAATTCTGGCACCAATTTAAGCACCTCCTTCTCAACATACATAGCTTTATGAAGCAGTCCATCTTCAAAGCAGTTTCCACTCAGAATGAAGCTGTGAATGCTCAATACCTCTACAAATGAAAACCCAGAGTTTTGCCTTGAACGTCATAAACACAGAATAGGCAATTAGAATTGTCCCCAAAAAGCAGCGGTTGAAGTGGTTTATTCAGTATCCCTTAGGAAAACAACAAGTAAGGATAGTATTTGAAAAAATCTTGTATTGTACTAATCACAAAACCTTTGTCTTCCAAATTGCCTGCCCAGTAAACAACCATTGCAGCAAAGGAGGCAGCACAGCTGCAACCATTTCTATACAGAGTAGCTGCACCCTTAGCAGAGTCGCATCCCATCCTGTTCCCAGCCAGCCTGACAGCCCATCCAGGCTCCCTCCCTGCAGTCAGTTTGTCTGTCTCAAGGATCCTTGCCCCATTTGTCCCATTCTCTGACAACACATCAGCTCTTCTCCAACCTCCCTGTCCCCATGTTCAGTGTTGGAAATCCCATCTCACAACTTCCCAATACACTACTCTCATTCTCGTACACTCCTCAGTCTCTACTCCCAGGAGCATAAATTCCCTGTCTGCCTTCTCTCAAACCCTGCCAGGTGTGCTTGTCCTCCTTTTCCCAGGCAGAGCCTCTCTCTGTGCCTAAGGATCACTCAGCTGCTTGTCCCAGCCTACTCCTCGGTCTGCCTTGTCTTCTGTCTTCTCCACATTTGTCTGATTACTCCCTTTTCCTGGCTGTTAGAAAGAATAAACACCTTCCACACACAGCAAAGCTTCAGCCATTCCAAAGCATCTAGAAAAAGCTATTTGTGGCAAAGCCACTTCAGTCACCTGTCCTACTCCAGGACCAAGCACTGACAGTCACTCAGGTCGTGTCAGCACCGACAGACGCAGCAGGTTCACACAGATCTACACAGACAGAAATTCTCCATTTCAGGAATTATGCTCCAGCAATTTTTGTTAAGCACATATGTTAGAAGAATTGAAATTTAAGTAAATTTTCACAGCCATTACTGTAAGAAAAATCTCTCAAGTTTTACATCTGTTTCAAGGCACAAAGGGGCTTCAAATATTTCAGATTCAGTGGCTGCAAGATATTATAATGATGCATTGGCATGCAACATTTTAGTAGGAAATTGCTATATTTTGACAAACCGAAAACATTCTCACACATCTAAATATTTGGCAATCCTAGCAGCAAGCAGTTAGTCCTGCTGGACATGTGTGTGCATGGCAGAAAACAGCTTCTGCAACACTGCCATTCAAAAGACACAGGAAACATCATTTTTCCCATCAGCTTTCCAAACAGTTGGAAACACCAACTATCCAACTGATAGTTGGAACACCAACTATCTCCTACAACTGCTCAAGTTTTAGATCAATGTTTTGGATAATAAAAAGACAGATAACCAAACAATGACCCTCAGTTAAATAGCTGAAGGTTTCCCAAAATCCTGGAAAGGGCATGCAAAATTTAACACCTGGCCTGCTAAATTCGGACACTGCACCTACACAGATGTTTCCCTAACTTCATATTCCCAAAATTCTTGCAAATATCACAGCAAAAGAAAATGACTGCTATTGCAATTAAACAAACTACAGCTACCATGTACCATTAATACTTATCAGAAAATCCTACTTTCTGCAAAACCATCTCTACATTTCTAGCACATTCCCAGGACAGCATTCCACCAGAAAACAGTTGGAAAAAGAACGGAAAAAAAACAAGTGACAGTTCTCCATTCCCAGCAACACAACCAGCTTCACTGCAGAGAGAATGGGCCATTATGGGCTCTGAGGCACCCAGCCCTTACACAGGTAAGCTAGCCAACCTCAGAGTGCTGCAAAGGAGTCTCAAACTCCTGAGCTAATATACTTTGGCATGGGAAGCAGGGGCTGCATTCCAGACCATGTGGAGAGGAGAAATTGCCTGATGCACTTTCATACAGTGAAGCCCAAAATATCCACCACTAGTGAAACACTGAAATTAGAATCAATGAAATTTCCAGCAAGTCTGAACAGAGCTCCAGCTCCTGCAAGGAACAATTTAGATCTGCATCAGTTACCTGGGAAGAAGTGATTATTCCTGCATTTGGACTAGGCTATAAAAAACAAGTTCAAGGACAAAGAATTCACTGGTCCTAGCTATAGAAACTGGAGATATCAATAAGAATTTCATACTGATGTTTTAAAATACTTGTTCTTTTACCCAGCTAATTACAGTATGATTATCTTTAAATAAAGTTGAAAAAAATACACACAAAAAGTGCTGTCTGAGGCG
Organism: Passer montanus; assembly: GCF_014805655.1. Classification (NCBI taxonomy): domain Eukaryota; kingdom Metazoa; phylum Chordata; class Aves; order Passeriformes; family Passeridae; genus Passer; species Passer montanus. Next base: position 2,266,898 of record NW_024370816.1, read on the forward strand.
TGGCTGAAATGCCTAGGTGACATTTTGTAGAAATCAAGTTATTTTCCACAGTATGTTTATCTTTAAATAAAGTTGAAAAAATACACACAAAAAGTGCTGTCTGAAGCGTGGCTGAAATGCCTAGGTGACATTTTGTAGAAATCAAGTTATTTTCCATCTATCTTGAGAAGGCTGCACACATATTTTCAGCTTTTCAGATGAAAGCTTTTATGCTTGTTTCCAAAACACGATTAAGTTCCTTAAGATCTGTATGACATATTCAGTTTAAAGTCTGCAATTTTTTTCGGTGCACTAAGATTATCTGCTAGAAGAACCTAAAACCTAAAAACAACTGCAGAAATTAAACAGACTTGGAAGTTTACTGCCGAGTTTAAAAAAACCCAAGATTTTAGTGCCTTGATAACATCCCTTCTTGCAAGCCTAGTAATTTTATATTTAACCTCAAATAATATGCTAATTATGCTGCACAACAATTCAAGTTCTCTTGTTCCAACATCTTCAGGACAGACTTTACGAACTAGCTCTTTACTGAATTATCACAATGTATTTTCTTTATTCAATTAGTAGATTCTTCTTTATTTGTGGCAATTTCTTTATCCAATATATCAACTGTTGCTTGAACACAAGAAAACAAACAAAAAAAACTCACAGAAAATTTTCACTTTGTCACTGTTTGTGGCAGAGGAGAACCATGACTAACAAGAAAAGGGACCAAGCCTCAAAGTTGCCTTACAACATATTATTGTATTGCAGAAGGAGGTTGTATTATGAGGTAACACCAGTTCTCATGAACTACCCTGAACCTTGGCAGCCACACACTATCACATGTTCTGCAGTGGAGACTACAGACAAACAACAGATCATGAGCAACCGGGACTTAGCACAATAGTTAATAATGATTTACTTGTAATATCTTGGAGGTAATAGTATCCAGGAATCTAATTTACTGGCAGAAAAATCAAGTTTTTCCTTCTTTCACCATGCCCACAGAGGGTTACACAGTGCCGAGGCACTGCAGTGCAAAACCAACTGAGAGGCAAGCACAAACATTTCTCCCTCACTGATGTTTCCCTCTCAGTTTTACTGATATGCCAGTACACCACATTCAAGAATTCTAACAGGCCATTAGAAACTGTACAGTGAGAAATCCTCAATTTTGAACTCTCTTGCTTTTGAGAATGGAGTCTGTATTGAAACATCTCCCTGTGACAGAGACAATTAAAAAAATAATTAAGGTAAAGTGGATTAAATCCTGTATGTACATACATAAACACAGTGGCAGAGAGAACACGAAATACCTCTGCTTTCATTATGTGATATGTAAATGCCAATGCACAGCTACTTTTTTTTGGACATACAGCAGATTCTATGAATTCTATTAGAATACATCTGAATGCACCAAGTGATTTTCCTCAGTTGCCTACTCAATGGGGACAAAGAGAGCATTATCTGCAGGTGACAGGAGGGACAATATAAAAGCTGGGGCAGTAAGGATGTCGTTCATTAAGGGAAGAACTAAAGAATTCATTAAGGTGCACTGTGAGGCAGGCAGCCTTGTAAGTATTCTCTGATGTGCCAATAATGTCATAACAAATACCTAAGTAAGCTAATTAAGTAGTTTTCCCTCACATTAACATTGGTTTTAGTGTCATTCAAGCTGTGGTCATTTACAATTTCAGAAACATCCTTGATCCCCTCTACAAATCACACAAGCCTGGTACCCAAACACTGTTCTGAGGGTGTCTCGACATCCTCCAACAACTTAGAGCAACATTCTAGCAAGAACACTGGAAACCAAAGCAGTTTATTTGTCTTGATAACACAACATAGTTATTTACCTTAACAGTGTGACAGGCAGCCACTCTTCTTAGAACATGCTATACTACTACATATCATTCATTTTCCAGGCAATTTTTAAAATGCATTTTTAAAACTGGTGAGCCCCACATTTAAACTCATATTGTCAAAGTAATCTACCAAATCATTTCCTCCACCAGCAGCATGAAGACAGTACATTGTGACACCTCATACATATTTAATAATAGCCTGATAGGCTGTCATTAACATCAAACAGCAATCTAAGTTTGCTACATTAAACATGATCCCTGTGTTAAGAGGACAATCACAAAGTGCCTCCAAGATCGAGCCTGTAAGAAATACCCACCGACTTGAACAAGGTGTAATGAGGCCAACTGCACTGGAAAAGCCACACATTGGATTTTAAATTAAATAATAAAAAAAAGCAAGGGGAAAAAAGAAAAAGCTTCAGTGGGTCATAAGACCAGACATGCCATAAGGCAATCTGTCACAGAGTACTCATATTAGTAACTGTTGTGTCAAAACTGAACATTCAAAAGAAAAGACAAACCTCCCTTTATGTTTTATGAAATGTAAGCCCACAGAATTAATAATTCATGAGATGAAGAAAAATATCACATTTGGCTATAAATATTAACAGACGCTGTCAACCTGCTTAGAACTAAATTTTGACTGTCCTACCTCACAATTATCAATTTAGAAAGGAATATTCTTCAAAAGCTAAAAAAAAAAAAAATCAGCATGAAAGTCACTAATGAAGAAATTAACATTCTCTATTCATGTAGGTCCCAAGCAAAACAGCCCAACTGTGTTCTGCGCCTGGTGCTGCTGAGTGAACACTAATTGACTGGCATTGTTTGTGCCCACAGTGGTGTTGTGCTGTGTTGACAGCAATAATGCTGGTGTGCACACAAGGAAAAATGCTAAAAGGACATACTAGACCCAAGACACAGTGGAATAAAGGAGTGGAACAAGAGGAAGTAGTTGTCAAATGACAAAGAAACATTAAAAAAGGCAGTTAAAACTTCACAGAAGTTTTAGAATACAGAACTTCATACAATGGGTCTTGGATAAATTTTACTGATTAGCTAAACAGGCATTTAAATATGACCAAAAAAAACCAATTAACCCAGAATGCACAACCACATATCAGTAAACTCACTTCATGTGATCTCAAAGAAATATTAAATATATTTTTAGCAGTTCGGCTTCAAGATCTAGAAGACACTTCTGCTGTATGGTCACAGTTCTCTGCTTTCACTGCTATTATTGAGAATAGAATATTGGAACACAAAACACAATTGTGCCAAAATATCCAGAATGCCATTAAAATGGATTGTTCTAAATGGTGACAGTGCTTTTCCTTACAGGCTTTTTTTCCTCTCCCCAGTGCTAATATAACTTCAGTCTATTTATGGCCCCATCTCCATTTACATTCTGAGCAAATGGTAAAAATACTTACATAAGAATCAATAATGGCATGCACTAAAAAAAAGAAAAAAATCAGACTAAACACCTTACTAAACACCTTACTTTTATCTACAGATTCTGATATTTTCACTGCATTTCACCCAGTGATGATCACAAAGAAAAAAAAGTTGAACATTACAAGCTCTTATTTTTTTAAAAAAGTTAATTCCTACCTTTATCATTCTAGAGAGATCTCCAGCATCTGCTAATTCCAACACTATGTTCAGTTCATTGTCTTCAATGAAGGAGGCATAATATTTAATTACATTGGGATGATTCAGTTGCTAAGAAAGCAAAATAGTAATTCACATATTATTGTACACCACATGTTTTAAGACTAACATAAGAAGCATTCTTATTTAGGCAAACAATAAAACCCCTAAATTCTACTTCATTATGATACAAATTAGAAGAAGTAGATGCTGATAAGAAGCATTTACAAATACTTTGCAAGAACAGGATGGCATTTTAGCATCTATGTGGTGACTGAAACCACAGCTTTAGAGGAATTTTGCTTCAATGTATATATCCAATAGCATGCTAAACTTATCTGGAACAGCGAAGTCGATTTCTGAAGTAAACAGCAAAATCAATTTTTGAAGTCAGGATTTACTGTACAAAAGACACAATATTTAAATTTTGGCAGAAACTTTTACTAGAAGTTACTCATTATTCTATCAGATTTACTTCTCAATGTTAACTTCTAAAGTAATAAGGATCATAAAATTCTTCAAAGTGAAGTATTTAAAAACTCTACACAAAGAAACAGTGGACACCTCAATTATGTCTATGAAAAACATACCACATATTTTGATGACTGTTGCACATTTTCTAAACAAATCTTTTACCTTAAGAAGATCTATTTCTTTGATGCAGTCAGCACGGGCTTTGGCATCCATTAAATCAAATATCTGTGCACAAGAGATAAAACATTTTTATTAAGTGGTAAAAATACACTAAATTGAGTAATCGTTATCATTATTTCACAGCATCAATAAAGCAACCTGAATTATGCATTTCATGGCCAAGATGTAATATTACAGGAAGAAATATTTCTAATGCTCTGATGCACTGATTTAGTGCTGTGGCCATTCTTTTAGCCCCCTCATAGGAAAAAAATCCATTTTAAGTACAAGCTTCCCAATTACTTAATTGCCACCTCTGCATATCTGTTCCAACACACAGCAATAATTTAGCAGCCTTATAAATGCTTCAAATCTCAGGTTCCTATCCCATTCTGCCACAACTTTTTCACAAACTGATTCCTTAGTACTGAGCAGACCTTTTTTCCCCTTTAGTCTTACTACCATCTTCAATTCTAAATAATGCATATTATTTTACTCTTGGGATCAAAACTTCATCTCCAACTCCCTCTCTCCTATTTTCTTCCCTTCAGCTAGCAAAGGAATTACTTGGGTTATGCTCTTTGTTTATTAGAGCCCTTTTCTCTAAGCCCCCATCTGTCACCTTGATTTTTATAAGCTTTTACAGTTGGACATCTCTGCTCTTCTTTTTTTTCCCCCCACTTCCTAACTACTCCAAATTATTTTGCAATCTGTCTCATTTTTGTCTTCTCCAGTTAGCCTGGAGAATTACTCTTCACTAATTTCAATTTTTGTTTGAAGTACTTTTTTCTACCATTAGAGTCTTTATCCAAATTCTGCACATCTGTATTTAATGTAATGTCTATTTTCACTCCCTTTTTCACCACCTCTGGGTTTTCACTTCAGTAATGTGCACCTCCATACACTATTTCCCTTAAAAATTACCAAAATGCTACTTCCTCTAAGAATCCTTCCTCTCTCATTTGTGATTAATTTCTGAATTTAACAAAACAAAAAAATAATCTCCAACTTCTTTGCTACAGTCATAGGGTGTCTAATGATTTTTCTAGGAAACATTTTAGAAAATCCTAAATACTACAGGTAGTATATTAACTGAGGAAATACTGAGAAGGCATGAAATCAAATATTTTTTTCTTATAACCTGAGAGACCAGAAAATGGAAAAATTTATACAGCATCTCCCAAAAACAACCAATGAAACTGTACCAGGAAGCAAGGGAAAAAAGGGAACAGGTACAAGAGAGCATCTTGAGGGTTCAATTTTTCTGAGTTCTAGACAACAGTCAGCTAAGTTCATTCCTTAAAAGTGATACAGAGATTCAACTCCAAACACCCTGGAAAACCTAACCAAAGCCCAGGGCAGAACTTCAGACTAAAAACTGTACACAAATCATCTCCTTGTAAGATTGGGAAAATGACCAGAAACAGTTTCAAGATTCAAACCAAATGAGCTTCATCGTGTGACAAAACAGGGCAGCTGACACTTGTTCATGTGTGTTCCAATATGCCAAGAGGCACACTAATTTACCTATTCCAGGAACAATTCCCTACACACCTAAGCAAACAGGTTTTCCAAGAAAAGTTTTTTTACAAGCTATGCCTCTGCTAGGGATATAAATCAGTACATCTCATAGAGCAATAACAAAACCACAAAAACAAAACCCTAGACTCAGGCCTGTGAAACATCTAGAATCAAGGAAAGAAAGACAAAATTTTGTGTATTCTGGATAGTACTGCCAGTACTTCTAATTTGTTATTAAACAGCATGGAATAGACTAGACCAAGCAGCTGCTCTCCCCAAAGGACAGACTTAAGTTTTATAAACATGACTCCCTCTACTTGTGCTGCACTTCATAAGCATCTTTGCAAATTTGTCACAGTTTCAGCTAAACTGAGTATTTTAGAAATTACCTAAATTAAATATAGCAAGGCAGTAAAAATAAGTCTTATCTGATCTGTACAACCACAAATACAAACAATCTTAACATTTACTGTTTAGCATTCTTGTGGTTCTCAGATTTTGATCTAGATGTAACCTCAGAAGACTACAAACAGCATTTCCCAGAAATCCAGAAATTCAGTTGCACAGACATTAACGTCCTCCTCCAAGATCTGTAAAAAAAACCCAAAAAACTAAAAAAAGGTGAAAAATATCATTCAAACCATGGCCTATGAAGAACCTCTAAATCACACCAGATGCAAAGAGCTTTCAGAGATTTTCTCTCTGAATAGACGATCTTTTGCCAAACTGCTGCAGTTCAGACCAGAGGATGCCAGTGTACCAAGCCATGCCAGCTCACACAAGGAGCTCACTCTAAACACAAGGATGTTCCTCACCAGCAGATGACTCAACACTGAAGAACGTCCTACCCTGTGAAATGGAAGTGGCAATGAAAGACTTGAAGAACATCCTTTCAAGTGCATGTCAGCATTGCACAGGGCAGCCAGCAGCACTCTGAGGTCTGCTCAGCAGGAGAGGCTGCCCTTTGCCCGTGGTTCGCTGCAGACTGGCCATCAGTGCAACACCATGGAGGGATGGCAGTACTTCCACCACCACTGGAACACTTTACAGCTTTGTGGGCAGATTCATTCCACCTTCAGCTCCTGTGACTCAGCAAGCCCAGCTGAAAGGTCAGCATGAGTGCTGCACACAGAACTCCCTCACACACTCAACTTTCACTGCACAGACAGCACCCCATGGCCATCAGCAGGCCACAGGTCCCACCCACCCCAGACACACACTGCCAAAGGACTTGCAGCCTTCTGTCCAGCCCTCCCTGGGACTGCACTCGTTTTCTGAGCTTGGTTTTAGCTGTAGCAGCACATGCCCTGCAGCTGAGTGACTGCATTGTAAGTCATTGCAGACTTGTGTCTAACCTGGTTTTAGATCCAGCTCAGCTCTGTGCAACTGCACAGCCTGGAAGAAATTGCAGCAGATACAAGAAAAGTCTAGAAAACTTTGGATTTTTGGCTAGGCTTGAACAATAAGCTTTTGGATCAATACAAACTGACTGCTTGAAATCAGACCCAACAAAGTCTCCCATAAAGACACTACCAGCATCCTCCTCCCAGCAGAGCTCAGGTCACTGATGATGCTCCACACACTGGTTATTGGAAACTAGCAGTAATTAGACAAGTGTTATCATCACTGTAACTGGCTAACCATAAAAACTGCTGTATTTAGATTAGACTCCTAGGGTATTCATCAGACTAGCAATAATTCAAATTCTTGACTCCACTTATGAGATCAGGATCACAGGGTAATTCAGTTTGGAGGTAAGCTTCTCTAGTTAGCACCAATTCCACTCAGCAAAAACTGCAGTGTTATATATTCTTATTTAAACTTTTAATTCTTTCCCCCAATTTCTATTTTCAAGGACTATAACAAGATGAATATTTCCAAAAATGAATTCTGATTGTATTAAAAAACCTCATCAGCAGAAAACAATAGAGTAAATATTTTTATGATGTGACAGTTTTCATAAAGAGTGTAATGAAAAAGTCTAATAGTGGTAAGCTTTTTACCTTAGTTAGCAATTGCTGTGAAACTCCTTAAAACAATTAGACAAATACAGCTGAAGACATTTAAAGGAGCATTTTAAAAGCCCTTAGCAGGTTTTTTTCCCACTTAGCAAGGACACTGAGTGAAATAAACCTTTTTAGCTCTCAGTTTTTCATCCTGCAATCACCTGTGTACAAAGGGAGAGTAGAAAGACAAAGATATATATTGATAGTTATCACACTTCTGTCTGCTATGCAACTAAGGGATCTCTGGTAACTTTGCACTCAATCTCTTCTCTAGTACCTTCATGTGAGCATAGATTATAGCCTTTTTCTTTTAGCATTCCAGAAATGTCAGTTATAAGTACTGTCAAGAGATACTGGTATTTTTAGAATACTTTCTAGCTGTTATAAGCTTCAGAGCGGGAACTGTTCCTATGCAGATGTGTAAACTAAACAAATGAGTTGCAATACTTGAGTTTAACTTCCTGAGTCAAGTTCTTAAATACACATTCCCAGAAAGCTATGGGCATAGCAAAAAGGTTTAGAACCACATGGAACCACCTGATGGAGAACATCAAGGCCTAGCTTCTAAGTTCAAACTGTATCTGATCAATTACCAGATACCAACCAAATCCATCATCTGAAGTGAAACGCCAAGTTGGGAATCCATCTGATTCCACTTGCTCTAGACCATCACTTTTCCTTTTCATAATTTCAGCATTGAAAAGGATAAATTTAAATTATAAACCTATGTCTGTTCTGTTCAAAATTCTGTATACAATAAAAATACTAAAAAGCATTTCTAAACCAAATCCCAAGTATGACTGCTGTAACATAAACCTTCAGAGAAGGAAGCAAAATAAAGACCCAAATGCACATAAATATTAAGAGATACAATACTGAACAGCAACAAGCATTAGAGTATTTTGCCACCACAGCACTGCTGTGCTGAGACAATAGTGCTTCATAAAGTGTGAAATTACAAGTGCTTTTCTAAGATTAATTAACTGTAATTCAGGCCTGAAGTAGCAATCCACTGACAATGTACAATGAATAATGAATGTACATCCTAGATAAAAGGATTCATTGTCTGAATCTCTAACGTGGGGCCTCCAATTTTGGAATTAAAGGAAAAGAAAGATGGAACAATGTAAGGCAGAAATGCAATTAATCTGAAATTTTCTTGAAATATGCAGCTTTAGATACTTGAAATTTTGAGTAGCTGAGGTTTCCTTAAAAAACAGCTCCTAAAGTGAACTCATCCAGCCTTACAGTCACTGACTTAGATATTTACCACTCCTTTGTCATTTAAAGATGATTTGTGACCAGTAATTGCTTACTTTTCCCTTGGAGAGGTCCTTGCTCAGAACACTGCACTGTACCCCACGTATTCTGCTGCAGGGGTTACCCAGAGCTGCAGGAGCTGAGAGGCACTGCTGCTTCCCTAGGCAACATCTGCAGCACAGTTTGGATCTGAGACTTAGCACCTGTTAAGAAACTTACCTAGAAACGTTTCCATTTACACTGCTATGGTCATAGCTTACTCGGGGCTGATGTTTTCGGATGTTTCTTTAACTCAAAATATAGTTTAGACATTTGTAAAAGTTCAGTAGGGAAGATATGTTTTTATTTCTGTTTTCATTTCTGTTTTTATTTTAACAGCATCTCAGAAAAATAGTTCCATGCTAGAAATAATGATTACCTTCCTAATTACAAAAACACAAATCAGATATGGGAGGATGAAGCACAAAGAGTACAACAGGAAGAAAAGACACAACATACCATTTTGTTAATTCTGCTGGTTAAGTTACTATTAAAAAACCTGAAACAGTTCTCATTGTGCTACATACCCTAATAAAAAACAAATCAAGAATACTACTTCTTTCTGTCATCTGGACTCAGCAGCAACTACAAATTCAGGAAGAGTGGTTTCTGTCACCATCTGCTTGTCCTTTCTCCCGCAGCATCTTACTGCTACTTGCTTCTGTTCACATTTTATTCCACAAACATACATTTTGTACACATTAATATAACATTTATCAATATTGTACGTATTTCAGCCAAATAAAATTTTATTAGCAAAAAATAAACATTCTTGTTGGAAAGCTTCATAAAAACTCAAAACTGGCAATCCTTTTGGAACAAGTAACAGCCTGAGATCCTGCAACTCCAGGAGAGGATAACTGAAGGATTCTAAGCCCCATAAGCCCTTGACAGTAGAGACACACATGGGGTATCATTACCAAATACACATAAAAGAAACAAGTACACACCTAACCCAGCCAGGAAAATGAAATGGGGAGGGGATGGCACGGACATGACTTGCAAGATTGGAGAGGAAGGAGGGCATGTAAGATGTGAGATGACATGAGAATGGGCAGATAGTGGAAAAGTGGAAGTTCACATCTCAGATATGTTACTTAACACATTGTAGAGCATTTAGAGACACTGTCTTATGTAGAGTGAAATCCACGCACAGGTGTAAATAAAATAGAAAGAATAAAGCCCCTCTCATAACTGAAAGAAGCATTTCTCCTGTTTTGTCCATGCTGAGCTTCCATTAAAAAGGCATCAGAAAAAAAGGAGTATTTTAATTTCAATAAAATCAAACATGACTGAAATCAAAAGGAGAAGCACTATCATAGAACAGACCCATTTTCCAGCTCCTCTGAAAAGTAATTGCTTCTCAATAAAAGACATCTATGAAAATAAATTCTATAGTGAAATTAAGTATTGTGACTATATTTACCAAAAATATTTCTAGGCAATCTTAGGAGAGGTCACAGGACCACAGTAACAATTAAGATAGTATTCTGTCCAAAAAGAACAGCTTTACATGTCAACTGTGCAAGCTGGAATGGCTGTGCCCAGAACCCTGCACTGCCATGAGCCCTCTGAGCTGTCATTATACGCTGAGGAAGATTTTCCCCTCCCAGGTTAAGCAAGTCTCACTTTCCATTCAGATAGCAGTGTCCTACACACATCCAGCCTCCACAAGGAAAGTGACTTCACACACAACACAGCCCCTCCTCATGTGCCCTAGGCAATAATTTCTACTGGAAAACCAACAACCTATGTTGGACACTTAAAGACAATTAAAACCCTGTCAAAATAAAGCCATTTGGGAAAGGCATAACTTTTTAACACTATTTCCCACCAACAACTAAGTATATTCTTAGAAAATTATTAAAGGATTAAATGAAAATTAAGTAGGAAAGCTGTTCTGCTGTAGAAACCATCACCTGCATAAGGACAGTATGATGTCATCTTCAGACATCCAAAAAATCTTCTGTCAAATTGGGAAGTCTGCTGTGAGAATACAGCTGCACATACTGACTTCTGAAATGCTGTTAGGAGTACACATGCTAAAATGCCTCTGTATTCTTAATGCAAGCACTGTTATAAAAATTTCATGGTTGGACTTTTATGACTTTCTTCAAGTACCCAGGCATTCCACATGCACCTTAATTGACATGCATTTCAAGTCACATTTGACCTTTTTGGTTTCTCACACGCTGAAAATGAAGGAAGAATTATCCTAATGTTTTAAGACTGTTGATCAAAGTTCTTAGAATATATTTCAGCTTTTGAAGTACTATATATCTGGCAGTTTTCCCAGAAGGGGGAACCAAGACTCCTTTTTTATGACTGCCAGGACTAGCCCTGCCTCTTGGTGCTGCAGCACACAGGAAATCACAGAAACAGAACAGCAAGTCAAGATATGACAGAAATTTACAGTGCATGCATTTAACACAGCAAAACCAAAACTACTAAAATGCAGAAACTCTAGAAAACAATCTACAGAATATTACACATATTGTCTTGCAGTCTCTATAAAGGCAAAAATACCCTTTCAGATCTGATGGCAGTACTCCTTCAAGTATTACACTAAACTTACCTCAAGATCAAAAGTGAAATACCAATTTAAGTTTTGATTTCAAAATTAAACACAATGTCAGAGAACGTTCACAGTAAATCCACAGGGTAATGGTCTTACCACTAACATCTCTGAGCAACTCCAAA
>NW_024370816.1:2283556-2296244 GCF_014805655.1 Passer montanus
CAATGGGCTCAAATTCCTGAAAAACACATGTTAAAATACAGAGTCAGGCTTCCTTCAGCAGTGCCCTGTGACAGGACAAGAGGTGATGGGCACAGGCAGAAACACAGAAGGTTTCATCTGAACATCAGGAAAGATTTTTTTCACTGTGAGGTTGACAGCGAAAGGGAGGTGGTCCAGGGAGGTTGTGGAGTTGAAACCTGATGCCTGGTTTCAACCATTACATTTCTGTCAATGTAATGACAGAAATTCATACAGTATCACTGTCAGGAGGTGTAAGAAGATGTAGGTAAAGCCAACAGTCTGAAATAAATATGGTATTTTGAATACAGTGTTTAACAACTCAACATTTCTTAAGGAAACAACTGTATTCCTCTTTGTGCTTCCTCCTCTCACTACAACTCCAACTTCCCAAAGTAAGTGAAGCAGCAGGAGGCAAAAATTAAAACCAATTATTTTCAATCAATTACTAGACTGATACAGAGTTAATTTCAAGATCATGAGAATACATTCTATCTGTTCACAGTTTCATTGTTACCACAAGAAACAATGTTTCTCTATTTAAGAAATTAGTTACAGTTTAAAAAAACCCCAGATATATGTACCTGTGGCTGAAATGGTGGAGCAGTAGGCCCCTGCATCCCTTGTGATTGTTCATCCATTCTATCACGCAACAATGTCCCTTATGTCCTGAAAAGAAAAATACAGTCATTACACTGTAATTCAGCCAGTATTTATGATTAATGAACATCAGCAGAAGAACAAAGGAATTCATCTTCTCAATTGTACTTCAGTTTAGGAACATTTAACTAGCTCTGCACTGTTTGGGGAAGAAGGTTTTCTTATATTTACCTGTTCAATGAAATTAAGTAAATTACTATAGGCACCTGATTTTTTTATTAATAATGTGAATTAAAACTACTTGCACCAAACAAATTACTCAGCTTGATAAAAGCTGCATCACCCCATTACTCCCCAGGGGCACCAACCACTTGCCTAACTATATAGATGTCTGACCTACAGGCAGCAGGGCAAATAGCAGATCAGCAGAAGAGTTACAACTGCAGCACACATACTGCAATGCATTGATTTATCTGTAGGTTTTAGGAAATATGCAAGAGTAGTTCCATCCAAACAGGGAAAAAAGCTACGTACACAGTACAATCTGACAAGCAAGTTAAGAGGCTTTTCGAATACCCTGTTAGAGCACAGACTCCATTCCCAACTGGGATCTTCTCATTTCCCATCAGGAAGATGGGAGGAAAGATGCCTGCCACATTCCCATGACAGACACACAAGGCTTTGACCAGTAATAAGAGTGCAACATGCACTGAACCATTAGCAGTAAAAACAGGAAAGACAAAAATGCAAATGCTCATAAGATTTTTTTTCCCCTCAACTAAGTGCATCCTTTCTTGGGCACCCCTGAGGGGGAGCATGCAGCAGCCAGTGTTACTGGTGCCTACTGATGTCCTGTTCACAGGAAGACAACACAAAAGTTCACTGGCAGCTTCGAAGTCAAACAATGAAATAAGCTTTCATACGAGTCAGAGGCAAGGCCTGAACATCTTTTTATCACAAAAAAAGGAAGTATCCCTGCCTATTACCCAGTCAAACCCGCCAAGGCCTTCAGAGGAACAAAAATCATGTGTCTGATAGGGATATTACCCTTGCTTTTCAATTTATTGTTTTCTTATTCTCTGCTCCAAATCCTGAATAAATGTTCTGGAGATAGACAGACATAAAACATATTTTCTGACACTGTTAAATGTTTAACATGAGGAAATTTCCTGTAATAAATTTATTCTGCTAAACCTATGTATTTCCACATACAAAGCTATTTCCACTCCACACAGATTCCTATAGCTGTTAAAACACATGCAAATCTTCCCAGTAATTCCTCTAGACTATTCAAAAGGCTAGAAATAACTCTCAACAGAAAGCAGAAAACCTTAGAAAAGCTTTTCAAAGGCAACTGCAAATATTCAAGAAGGTAATGAATGGTTTGTGCTCGCTGCACTGTTGCCACTCTTACAGCATTGTTGTGGTAAGATCACAAACAGACAAAAGAGTCACCGAGCAGCTCTGCAGTTTCTCGTGTGCTGTCCTTGTGTAGAAAGGGGTGGACAGCATACACAAACAAATCATTAGTGATCTGCTCTCCCTGGCCCATTGAAAGCAGTCACACACATGTCATCCCAGCTCCATCAGCAATTCCTGACACCAAACCACAGCCACACTCTAGAACAACCAAAGGTCCCTTTGCCTTTCCATCTATCATTTCCACACAGGCTGCAGCTTCCTGTTGTTCTGTATTACCTGTAACTGATTCAAAGACAAAGGAGACCCAGAAAAAGCAATTTCAGGCAGGTCAACAGAAAAGAAAAAAATCAATTATCAAACTACAGCGAGAAGCAGAGAAGAGGAGGTAGTAATTCCAAGATTTCCAAGACTGTCAGAATGACCATGCTGACAAAGGGAAGTCAGCTGCCAGAGCCAGTGCACACCACTGACCAGGCAATCCTTCAGCCAGCACTAGGACACCAATACCAACATCTTTTGCAACTTCTAAAACACCTCCCATGCAACCTGCCCTCAGAGGCAAGAAATCATAACACAACAGCACTGAAAATTAAACCATTGTTACAAAACTTCAGAATTTAGACTCTTCAGGTAGATTCACAGGGGTTGATGCAGTTGCAACAAATCCCAGGGGAGTAACAGCAAACTTAAGGAATCTTCTGTTAACTTCTTGTTGTAGTGTTCTTTCTATCATTCCTAAGAAGGCAATTTTTTTTCTGAAGTGCTATTTTGAAGAGTCTTTATATTAATTTAACTCTCTTCAATAGCATCAATATTTCTACTGAAGGTTTCACAGTGTTTCACTAATATGTTTCAATATTCAAAATTTTGACCACCAATAGGTAATCCCTATGGTCCAAACATTTGTTTCAAATTGCCAAGAAGTAAAAAAACCTTTACCCTCTATTGCAAAAGATTAATGAAACGCAAGCCGAAACTTTTAGATTATGTATGTTGATTCAAAATATATAACCCATTAATCTTGGCTGAATGGTCAGAAGCACTGACTGAGTGCTCAGAAATTTGTCCCTCTCTTTCCTTGTTAAATTTGAGAAAATATTAGAAATGGGAGAAGTCATATTACTACCACTGCCAGTCATCACTCTGCCCTCTGTGGCTTGTTTTTATAATAAAGCAAGCAAACAAAAGAGGAAAAACATTCTACCAACACAAAGCATGGAAGATTTATTAACTCTTGGATTTGTTTTCCTTTTGCTGAAAGACAAAGATAATTATTTTATGTCCATATATGAAAGTTACTTTAATTTTTCGTCTTTGAAGAAGGCATGATAGATTCAGATTTTTGAGAATTGTGGTGTTTTGATCGTACAAAATCACAAAGATGCAAAGATTGCCAAGGATGCAAAGTAAATCTTTTGTACTATAAAACACAATATAAGTAAGAATTGGATTTCGTTGCTTGAAGACTGTTTTCACTGTCAGGCATGTCTTTTGCCTTAATATTAACTCCAGAAGTCAAAACACAGTGCTGTAATATTGTTCATCTTTAAATTTCAATTGAGCCAATAATTTTGTCTCTTCCAAAGATGGTTTTCAAGTTCTAATTTACAGTGACAAGACACTAAAAATACCCCAAAGAGTCCATGCCTGTTTAAAATTGAAATGCAAATGCAAAACACACTATTTATAACATGTCTGTCACCTCTTTAAAGAAGTAACACAGGGACCACCTTCTGCAAATCCATCACCCTGAAAAAGGTTCACAGAAAAGAAGCAACAGGTGAGGGGAGGCGAGGCAAGTCAACGACAATAGCACCCCCAAAATCTCCAAATGCAACTGATGTTTTTCAATGCTCTCAAGCCAATCACATGGGGAGGGAAGGACTCCTCGCCTCCACCATACCCCCTGCCAAAAAAAGGAACTTTCTAAATCATCTATCTTGCAAACATGATGTTTACCATTTTGATGATGAAGATCATTTGGATGTAGACAAGCTGCACAGAATATGGATCACAGGAACACAGGCATATACACTAAATCTTATACTCTGGTTATGGCTGCTAACACTTTACAATTATAGTTAATACTTCTGGTTAATTACTAATATTTTAAATCTTTGACTTTTCAGTTGATCAAAACAGTAGTTGGCACCTACACATAAAGGATGCAGAGTGAAGTTCCTGGGGATACAGACAACAGGACCAATTTTTCACTTGAAATCACAAGGGCACAGCAACTCCTCTAACTCCACAAGGCAGAAAAGGAGCCCTCACCAGTGAGTCAGACCATCAAACCCCGAGTGCCTGAAATGGGAGGAACACCTTTTCCTTCCCTCCCAAACAGGCCTCGCTGTCCTCATGCACTTCCCCAGCGGGCACCTGTCAGAGCTCTGGCTCTCTGCCCACCCCTCTGAAGATCACACCGACACAAAGCAGCCCGAGAGGCGAGGGCGCGCTGCCACACGCCAAGCTCCCGTCCCACAGGCAGCGTTCAGTTTTCCAGGTGGTTTCCAGCAGCCTGCCAGGGGAGAGGCAGGACTACCCACGGCTCTCAGTGCAGTCAGAGCAGAGGAGCCACTCCTGAACAGGAGCCAGAGCTCATCGCTTCCATTTCACCCAAATGTATTCTAAAATAATATTTTTTAAAAAAAAACTAGGAAAAACTTGAAATCCTTGTGACTTAAGTCTAGCAACTACATCTTTAAAAACATGATCAGACTATTCCAGGAGAAAAAGATTAAATGCACTGCTTAATCACATGAAACATGCTTTTTAAGAACTAGTTTCATAGCTCCAAGTCCATAAAGCATTCACACTGAATTCGCACGGTATTTAGGCAAAAATGTTATTGCTTTAACAGATGGCAGTTCTTCAACAACAAAAAAAATACGTTTTCCTGTAGAAAACATCATTAATAGTCTCAATATACATGGTTTCCATTAGCTACTTGCTATGCACTTGTTTGTCAATTTTGCATCTTAAGTGAGAACATACAGTAATCAATGTCAAAGCAGAAACAGCTATCCTTTAGGAAAAGAGCATATACTTAAATGAATGCTCAGAATGTTACAGTTCTGCTGAGAATCTGAGATGCTCAGCCTTCTTTTTTTTCTGCAAAATACTGCTGTAACTACTCCACATAATTGCTTACACAGAGAAACACAGAGTTGCACTGGTTCAGGATGTGCTGATCAGGGACACAGTCAATTTGGCTGTTCTTAAAGAATGGAATGTACTATGTTTACTTCTGGATTACACCACCAATTAAGGCAGATATTTTCAGTTTTCACTATAACCATTATTTTAGTTAAGTTAGAGACAAGGCTCTTCAGGAACAACTATTTTTTGTAAATAATTTTCTTGTAAATTTTGTACAAAGTTAGATTCTTCAGTATCTAACATGGATTTAAAATGAAAAAATTTAGATCAACAAACTTCTCATATTTACTAAATTTAAAGATAAGGATCAGTCTCAGCTGAGGGGTGGGGTCAGAAAAGCCAACAACACAAATCTTCCATGTAAGAATACAAGCTTAAGAAGTATTCCCATTTGCTTATATCACATGTTGAGTCTCAGCTACCGAAATGCACAGTTTAAACATAGGTAGAACATTCAAACAGTCCCCCTGGTTGAACCTAAAAAAAGCAGAGTGCTGTGGAAACAAGGGCTTAGATTTCCAAGTGCCTTCCTGAATACCCACCGCAGCAGTGCTAATCCCAGCAGTGTGTGCCAGGGAGCCCAGTGCCAGCCCGACTCCAGCCCTGCTCTCTGTCACCTGCAGTCACACTGACATCACCTCTCAGAGCCAAAGCCACAGACCTCGCAGAGGAGACCAATTTCACACCCAGCAGTAACAGCGTGGCCCTTCAGCTCTATGTGGGCACAGTAAAAATCAGCCACAGCACTGGTTTATAAGGCAGACTGTCTTAAGTCATTCTCCACCTCTTTAAGGCAAAAACTTGGCCACTGGAGGGAACTGGCTTGGTGGTCAAACTCAGCCCACACTTTGTCAGGTCATCAACACTGATCAACACTCTTCAGTGTTGACTGCCCACATTGCCCACTCAATGCTGGCATCTCGGGGCAGGCTGTAGCTTATAATGCTTATATTTACATATATTTTATATGCATGCATTAATAATGCAAAATGCATTTAAACTGACACCCACTTGAAGTTTGTCTGCCAAGACTAACTGACAAGGGACAAAGCAGCCTCAGTACTGGAGACCAAGCTAACCATTATCACAATAGAATG
Organism: Passer montanus; assembly: GCF_014805655.1. Taxonomy (NCBI): domain Eukaryota; kingdom Metazoa; phylum Chordata; class Aves; order Passeriformes; family Passeridae; genus Passer; species Passer montanus. Next base: position 2,289,853 of record NW_024370816.1, read on the forward strand.
TCACACATCCCTATTAGTATACACACACATATATAAACATTATATATATGCATATTAATATATATATGAGCACATGTCTGTACACAGATTATGTACCTATACCTAACTATGTACATACAGAGAATATTTCATTTTTACCACTGACAGCTAATAGCAAATATTTGCTTCAAATTGTCCAAAAAACTCAAAATGTCTTCTAAAGTGCGGAAACCACATACCCATTCAGCAAATTCTCTGCAGAAGCATCCACATCAGAGAGAAGCTGCATACACAACTTTAAATTACTGAAAGTGATTCAGTATAGATCTATATACAGCTATATTCAGAAGGATTAGTTTTCATTTTAGAAGCAGTTTCTAAAATCCAGATCAATACTCCCCACAGGATGCCAAGCCACTCCTTCCCTCTGCAGGGACAGCCTAGAATCTGAACAATACAAATTCCCAGCAGTTGGGAAAATAAAGGTAAATATTAACTATCCAATTGGAAATACTGCATTTTTCAGCAAACTTATGTCCAAATTCTGTACTCATGGGAAGTCCAGTCAAAGCAACCAAAAAATAGACAGTTAATCTGGGGTCAAAGTTGGTTTTAGCAAGAGCAGGAGCAGCCACACACAAATAACCCTTTTGGAAGAAAGGGAATACACTAAGAGTTCATACGCAATTTTCTCATCCATTTGGCCCGACTCACCAGGCTTATTTTCACTCCAACCCTGAAAACACACATGCCACTCACTGTCATTCTCCAGCTACTAAGAGTTTGCTCTGCCAATGCTGTCTGACTAGAAGATAAAAGTCAAAGCTCTCCTGCTTCTCAAGTCTGCTTCCATTCCTCTTCATTTGCACAATTTAGAAAGTTCGTTTGTTTACTTCTCCCTCTCCATGTCAGTTATGTCACTCAAGTAAATTGCTTATCTTGCAAGGTGCTCCCAAAGGGTTATACATGCACTGACTTGCCCTTTATTGAACTGTTTGTTATTTCTTATGAACTGAAAAAGAAACAGGAACTGAAACTGCTTGAGCAGCAAGCTTGTACATTTTTCATTTAGTTTCTATTCACCTGAAAGAAACTTGATAACCCATTTCTTCATACTCAATAGTCAATTATAAAGGGCATAGGTAGATTACAATAATGTCACAGTGAAAAATATTGCAGGGAACAATGCACTGTATTTAACCATGATACCATCTAGAAAGCAAAGCCTCAGCCCACAGCACACCAGGCTGTGCTCCTGCGTCTGTAAGCGAGCAGCTCTAAGACAGGGTGAACAGATGATGTGATGCTGCCCCTTCCCCTGCCTTCAGCCATGACTCCCAAACCCTCTTCCTTCCAGTGGGACTGCTGTGGCTAGCCAGACTCCTGGTAAGCAAAGTGAAACTAGCTGAAAACTAACCCTGACAAACTCACTTTTTGCCACTTCAGTTCCACTGCAGACCCAAGGACAGAACCGTGATGGCAAAAGACAGAGTGGAAGATACAGGACTGCTCTAGCCCCAGCTAACTCAGATCAGTTGAATCTACTGCCAAATTGCATCTCTAACATGAAATTACACAAGTCAATCTAATGGCTCAGTAACACCAAAGATCTTTCTTTCTCTCACTTTCTCTCCCACACAATCCCACATTGCCATCTTGACCTCTCTGGCCCTGTTGCCAAGCTGATCCAACTCCCTGGTGCAGCTGGGCTTCTGCCCTACAAGCAGAGAGCAGAACCAGCACGTGGGGCACTCTGCTGAGCACCAGAGAAAAAAGTAAGAAGGGGAAATCCAGGGATAGGAGATGTAGGAAAGGGACTGTAGAAGAAACAGAACATCTTCTCTCTGGAAACAAGTGTGCTAGTAAGTTAGCTCACCACATTTTACTGTGCTTCGTCCTCAGTAGGGAGGTGAACAAGCACTCCAAAAAGCTGCAACAGCAAGGCAAGCACCACAACAGAGAAGGCAATTCACTCAACACCAACACAAGAGTTTTGTCAACAAAATACTGTATGGGAAAGCAGAACTAGGAAAGAAAATAAACAGAAGGAACATAAATAAGAATAACAAGTTAACCTGGAAAAAGGAAAAGAAACCAAAAGGAGAAAAAAACCCCAAAAACTAAAGATGCTCAGATAAAGGAAGCTAAAACATAATTTAGAAACCCTTACAGGTGCAAAACCTCACAGCTCTCACAGAGAGGGAGTCCTAATGAAGGCATGACTTTAAATGAACCTATATAAGCAAATTATTCATAAAGAGATGCCGAAGGGACTTCACTAAAAGTGTAAACAGCTGATCTTAACACAAGAGTTAAAAACACAAGACAAATGAAAAGACTGGAAGCACTGTCAGCTGAACCCATTATGGCTAAGCACAGGAAAAATACATCCCAGTTAGAAGACTGGGTGGACACAACTGTGCAACAACTCTGGCTGACAATGTCCATGTTGCTACAGGTGGAGTAGAACACATATAACAATAAATTCCACACAGTCCTCAAAGAAATGTCTCAGTATCTTAGAAAGCAGTGCAAGACATCCTACTGCAGGCATGAGATGCACATTCTCAAGCTGAAAAAAATAATCTGTAATATCTAGTTTAAAATCTGCTACCCCGATGTTAAAATGAATGAAGCATTATAAAGAATCAGAAAAGGAACACCAACCACATTTAACAGGCTGCCTGTGAGCCTCTGAGCAGCATTACCCTTGACTCCTGAAAGCAGCAAGTAATCCAGGATCCCTGGGTCCAGAAGCAAGGCAGGCAGCAGCCAGCACACTCACTTCAGAGGCAAGCCAACACTCCAGCTGCTTCTGTTTTACATTAAAGCACCACTGTGTAAAAGATGCAAGATCCACGTGTGGCTGTGGAGCACCCTCAATGACCAGCAGTACGTCTGACACTGTCTGCAGGCTGCTCCTCAAGTCCTGCAGGGCTCTGCAAAGCTCACACACAGCCCACGTACCCAACACACAGTTCTGAATTTCAGTCAGGGCAAGGACTGGAAGTTCACTGCTGCAAAGACAACTCCTTTTTTGGATTTGCTCTCAGATGAGGACAAAAAGGGTACAGAAGAAGGGCCTCTACAGGGCAGGAGGCTATGTGTTTTCCCACCACAAGTTTTTACTTATTTTTAGAAGTAACTTTAAGTTCACCTGTGATACTTTTGCCTTCCAGCTATCAAAGAATCTGTAATTTTGTAAACTCTGTACTCTAACTGCAAAAAAATGGAAATTAACTGAAAAAGACTGGTTCATCAATACTTCACAGCACCTAATTCACATATCTCCCAAAGGCTTCAGCAACAATCTAATCTACAAGCTCTACATCAACTTTTATGACATTGTAAAATAATTCATCTGGTCCAACATAAATACAGCCATTAAATAAGACAGCAATAACTTTGCTATAAATCATTCCAAGCAGCTTGAAGAGGCTTGAATGCAGACTCTCAAATGCCACATGATGCAAACAGTCTATTTACTTTGCCACCTCTAATCCAAAACAAAATATCACTAATATCACAGGATTAACTATGTGCAATCAGGTTTTAACATGATTGTTCACAGGATTTTCTTACAAATTCCTCTTTTTAATGTGTTGCTTAAAATTTTGTAACAAATTCCCTTGCATAAATAAGAGCTATACACCCAACAGGTTACAATGGCACTTGAAATACTGCACATTTTCTTGCTACAAAAATCACAACTGAATCACAGATTTGTTTTACATGCCTGAGACAAATGCACAGGAGTCTCTTCACCAAAGAAGCAACTCATTTTCACAGCACTGCCTCTCTGCAGCTTTTTAAACTAACGTGACAGGAAGAATCACTTTAACACTTATTAGGGAAACAAAAAGTGATATTATGTACTTCAGACTAGGGCTCAGTTCCTTCCCATGTGGCTAGGGATGTGAAATGGTGATAAATACAGCAAATCAGTGTTCTAAAGGCTGCCCGTATCACCACTTTGGTATTTTGGTCAGTTATTTTCATCTCATTTGCAAAGCACATGGAACGCAGATAAACTGAACAAATTCTCTGGAAATTAGTCAGTTAACTCCTAAAACTATCCATAGTACTAACCTTCACAGGATAATCCCATCATCTCCTAAATCCTAAACCAGAAGGGATTTTCAGATAAACACCAAATCACAAAAAACAAAAAACAAAAAAAAAAAAAAAAAAAAAAAAACCAAAAAAAAAAAAAATCCCTTGGAGGAAGAGAAGTTAGTGCAGATGGACCTTCTCTAGGGGACTTTCCAATGTAAGGTGAACTCAACCAAGCACCCAGCACAGATGTTTGGAACAATATCAAACTTCAGAGGGCAGCAAGGCACTGATAGTGATAAGCTGAATTTAGCATCAGTATAACTGCAGAGAGTACTGCACTAAGTTTATTACACATGGGGGGGTGTATTTATGAACAAACTGCCTCAGCAAACTGTGCACAAATACACAGGACTGACGATGCTTTGTGCAACTGAGCTCACACAGGGGCTTATGTGGCTCTGTCTTACAATCCAGAAGATATCACAGGTCACAGTAAAATGAGCAACTGACTTCCTGCACTCTGGTTTTCATCTGACTTTCTCATTTGCTCACAGGCCTTCTTATGAGCTCTAAATGTTAGATTTTTTTTCTTCTTTTGAAACAAGCTTCCATGGTGAGGATGGGAATCTACTTATCTAACTCATGTACACCCTGGAAGATGCTGTGATAAGTACATCAAAAAAAGATTTTTGTTTGAATAAAATAATCTCAATTTATTTTTTTTACTGCCACGACTAACTAGTATGTTGAATAAAAAATACCTAAGACAAAGGCAGTATCTCCATCCTTACAGTGAACAACCTCTAAGTGTGCTCTGACAAGCCATCTACCCAAACATCAGGTATTTCTAAATAAAGTATCTTCATGTTTTCAAATTAAAGAACAAGTGCTCTTAATATTATTCTTAGTATCAAAACATTTAAAAATAACAAACATGGCTTTAAGTTCTTACTTTAAAGCTGCCGACTTGTTTGTAAGTTTCGCTCTTTCCACCACAGTTTTCCTTCCTCTGCCTAAGTTTTCCACAGGCCATGAACTAATGACTGTTTTCCATGGCATTTCATCTCTCTCAAGACAGTGCAAGTCTGTAGTTTAAACAGACATTTCTACAGCACTGCAACACTTCAGTTCTCTCCTAAACTGCCTAGGGAAAAAAAATCCAAACTTTTAAATTTCATTCCTCTTGATTGAGCCAATCTGTGACTCTAACCATGTAATCTAACAATCCAAAGAGTGTATTTTATGCAATTTCTGCATCTCAGGCTTGTAATACAACTTTATATAGGAAATACATCCAGTACATTCCACGAAATTACTGTGCACAATGTGACCCTTCCTGAGAGGCGATGCCACTATTGCAATCTGAGAAAACAACTCTATCACTTCAAAAGGTGACAAAAGTTACCATTCAGTTGGTGCAAGAAGGGGAAAAACATTTAGAAAGTTTTAATCTAATATCAATAATTAAGTATTTGTGTGATTACTGAACACACATCCCCTCATCATATTTTATCAGAAGTAGGGTGATTAAGTAGTTTTACCATCCCCCTCAGAAAATGCCCCTCAAAAAATGCAGAGCAAACCAAAGCACACCGCACTCGAAGAAGCGCGTTCTGAACCCTGAAACTCGGCAGGATCAGCTCACACGAACACCGAAAGGAACTCGGGGCCGGTACCGGGATAACTGGGTAGGCTGAAGGGGACACTCACTCCCCAGACGGAGAATGCCTCACTCCCAGCGTGTGCCACCAGGCCCCAGCTCTCCCCGGGCCCCGGCCGGCAGCCCCGGTGTTCTCCCGGGGAGGCGCGGGGCAGCGGCCGCCGGACCCGCCGGGACGGGGCTGCTCCCCGTCACAGCCGCAGGGCCGCGGCTGCCGGGGACAGCGCCGCTGTCACCCGCTGCCGTGTGACACCCAGGCTGGGCTGTCCCGGGAGCATCTGCCCGACACCCACTCCCAAGCGAGAGGAGGGCACGGGAGCTTGGAGAAAACCACAGGAAAGTGACGAGAAACACCAAGGAAAGCAGCTCCGCCTGCGGCAGGCACGCCAGAGGCACGGGGGCCGGCCGGGCCGCAGGCAGGCTGGGGCCGGAGGTGGCGAGGCCGCCGGGCAGGGTCCCCAGCCGCCCGCTCCTCTAGCGGAGGCGGCGCGGCAGCCGCCACCGGGCGAAACACCACACACGCCGGCACACGGCGGCCCGGCGCCCCTCCGGCCGTGGGGCAGGTGCCGGTGTCCGGGAAGCGGCGCAGCCCGCGGCCGTCCCGCCCCAGCGCCGCGCACAAACTTTCTCGCTCCGGCCCCGCGCCGCTCCCTCCCCGTGCGGCGGGCGGAGCGGCAGCCGCCGCGGCCAATGGGGA